>NC_041391.1:41611891-41680290 GCF_002162155.2 Triticum dicoccoides | reverse complement strand
CCCGCAGACTTTCTTTCGCCACCTCAGATCATCTTCCCCATTGCCGGCAGCCACGCCAACTGCATTACCATCATCGACTGAGCAGATGAACCTAAGGACTACACAGTTCCGGAAGAGAGGTCGCAGTCTTTCGTGTTTGCTTACGTTATACATCGGTTATTATTACCTGCTACTTTATCGTTCAAACTTGAGTTTTAAAATGCCCGTGGGTCTCATATCGAGGCAGCAACAAATAGTATATGTCTACTATCTGGTTCATCTGGAGTCTTCTATGTGGTTCATGCTGGGTGGGCAACAAACAATAGATGATCCATTGTCTATCTTTTTAAACTGAAGCTATAATCTACCTGCTATCACTAGTTTTGGATCCATCCACTCGTTTTCTACCATCAGTCTTGATTTTTGCATGCACCCCTTAGGCCTGACAAAATCTAACTATATTTTTTATTATGCATGTCAGATATTGTACACTATCGTACTGAACATGTAGAGAAAAAGAGAAGACCATTGCATGGGAATATAATGTCATGCAGACGCCGCTCCATGGTGGGTGAAGTGCCCCCCCTTCCGCATTTCTAGATTGTATTCCAGAGGAAGATAACTGTTCAGATGGGGATTCAGAAGGAGCCGCCCACTCCTGTTTACCACCTGAGGTGCTTTCTCTAACCTGACATGCTGATGTTGGTCACATCATGCATATGGCGCATCGCATTGCTCACATTATACATCTTATATGTCATCAACTTAGTTTAGATTTGCTTTGTGTGAATGCCACCTGTTTAGTTTCTATACGTGAATCATGCAATGCCATCCTGTTTAGCCAGTCATCGTATATGTGAATTGTATCGTGCCATATTTTTTTCATAATGTATTCCATTTGTCAACAATGTTTATATATTCATCTACTCTTCCTATGCATCAGCCATTTGAGTCGGTCATGGGAAAATCTGGAGTGAAAACAAGGTCTTCTGAGCAGTCAGTGCTACCTGTCAATGCAGATTTCTTGCTGGTTATAGATAGCTCCTCAGAGGAGGATTCAGAGACAGATGACCAGTCGTATTCCCCCCGAGGTGCATGCTCTAACTTGGCAGTGTTATATTGCTCATATCATGGTGTCTTGCATTGACATGCCATCTGCTTAGATTAGACATGCTTTGTGTGAATGCCTTCTGTTTGCTTTGTATATCAGATATGTGAATTATGCAATGCCATGTTTTTCAGCAGTTATCATATATGTGAATTATGCATCGCCATGTAACCAGGCATCATATATGTGAATTATCTCATGCCATCTTTTTTTCATTACGTATTCCATTTGTCGACAATCTGTGTATATTGAACTACTCTTCGTGTATATCAGCCATTTGAGCCGGTTATGGAAAAATCTGGAGTGAAAACATGGTCTTCAGAGCAGGCAATGGTACCCGTTGAAGCATATATCTCGATGGTTACAGGGAGCTCCTCAAAGGAGGATTCAGAGACAGATGACCAGTCCTATATCTCACCTGAGGTGTATGCTCTAAGTTGCAATGTGTATATTTCTCATATCATGCATATGGTGTCTTGCATTGCTTAGTTCAGACAGCATATGCACAATATTGAATTCCATCTACTTAGTTTAGAGATCATACATGCGAGTGCCAGCTGCTTAGTATATGAATCAATTATGTCAATTATATCATGACATCCTTTATACTTAGACAACATGTATGTGAATTATTTCAGCCCAACCTATTTTAGAAAGACATCATATAGTTTTGTCATGTCATCCTGTTTAAATACTCATCATATGTTGAATTATGCCATTATATCCTGTTAAGTTATCCATCATATATCTGAAACGGTGTCATGCTATCCTGTTTAGTTAGGCATCATATATGTGAAATTGTGTCATGTTGTCATGTTTGGTTAGACAACATGTATGTGAATTACCACATCTATCTATCATACAATGTCTATACGTTCAATTTCTTTTCTTGTTTATCAGTCATTTGAATTGGAGGGGGTGATGGCAGTATCTAAGGGAGCGAAAACCCGTTCTTCACAAAATACAGTGCTACCCATCGATGCAGATAGAACCATGGTTGTACTAGCCCACAAACTAGCCCCACCACACATAATCGAGACTCTTCCAGATTGCACACTTACACCATTGGGCAGAGAACCAGCTACAACCCATCTAACCGCAACCCCAGCGGATAGTAACCCACTTCTAGTTGACAAAGCGCCATGTCCACCACGGAGTACCCCCACACGAGCAGTTTGTAAAGCAACTGTAGTGCCCAAAGCACGAAGACTACCACAGCTAACCCAAACTCCACATTTAAAGCAAAAGAGCAACTGTTCTCAGGTCAGATTCCGTAGCTATGGTCCATACTCCTTTGCTGTTGCATCACTGTATTTACTCATACCAACTACTTTCGAATTTGAAGGATCCAATTGAAACTCCAATGGCGCAACATGTATGTTTTAAATCTATTTCTTTAACTGGATTGTTGTTCTAACTTCTTGCTCTATGTTGATTTCAGTTTTTAAGTTGTATAAACAGTTATGTTCTCATGTGATGCAGATTAGAAGTGTTGCCAATGTTGTGTAGTTTCTCACACTTATATTCTGTCTATGCTGTTGTGTCTTAAAAAGATATGAGTTGAACTGTGTCTCTATCTTGATTAGGCAACATAAACTATAATGATATGGACAATACAGTGACCATAGTACATAGATATATGTTTGTTTGATGTTGTTATCCTGTCCACCTTACTACTGAACCGGTTTACCAAAATGAGTTTCGTATACTACATGCTAAACCTGTGATGTGTATGCTTGTTTCTCTTGTAGTATGCAAACAAAATATTGGAGAAGAGCACCCCACTATGCAATGGTAGAGAAAGTAATAATGCAGATAAGGTTCAAGATAGTGAGATAACCCTATTGGTCTCCAAGAAAGGGGATAAAAATGATCTTGTAGACAGTGAGAAAACCCCACAGTCCTGCGTTAATGTAGTGTTCGAGTTACTGGCCAGTACCGCTGGCACAAGCTCTTCGAACTCGCCGCCTAAATCACTTCGGCTTCTTCAGTATCAGCTACAAGCTGAAAGGCATCAGTTAGTTGTGCTGCGTCAAGAAGCCGAAGGACTGAGGAAGTCCCTGCAAACTTCAGATGCATACTTTCTTGTGCAACAGCAAGCGCTGAAGGATTTAAGCGCCATACAAGAGAAAGTTAATAAGCTTGCTAAGCATCTTGCCAGCATTATGGGTACTCGGGATATGGTTTCTTGAGCTCTTCTGAAGTGGTAGTTCTGGACATGTTTTGCTGCAGCGTTTATATCCTGCTTTGTTCCCTATATTTGCACTGGTGGCGAACTTTGATGCCCAGTGGATGTAATATGTGTAATAGTCGTGATAGCCTAGCGTAAGTTGCTTACTTATTTATTTCCTTGTTGTCTTGTTTATTTGTTTGCCTGTATTCGGTGTAGTTCTTTTTTCGCGATTTGCTAGTGGCCGCAATAAGCTATTTTTTAAAACTAGGCCACAATAACCATGGGCTACATATTTACTGTAGTGACACTGGGCCTCCAACCGGCCGTAGAAACAATGGGCCTTCTACGGGCCATAGACACAATGGGCCTTCTACGAGACGTATCATCAATGGGCCCTATATGGGCCGTCTGATCAATTGGCCAAACATGGGCCAATAACAGACCGCGTTATGGTCATAAACGGGCTAGAGTTGGAATCGTCCGTTTATGGACCGACCATAACGGGCTATCGTTAATAGGTCGTATTTGATGACGCTATGAAAAAGGCCCAACGTATTAACGGGCCACAAACGGGCCGGCTGTAACAACGGGCTGAATTTGGCCCACAAGCAGAAAATGACAGTAACGGGCCATAAGTAACCGAATGCTGGAAATGAGCCCAAGAATAAATGGGCCCTGAGAAGGCCGAAAGATAACATGGGCTAAAAATGGCCCAATGGAATAGTGGACCGTTAATAGGTATAAAGTGATAAAGTGTTCATTATGGACCAGTTTCACCACGGGTCATCAATGGGCCAAGAGTTACAAAGGGCCTCATATGGGTCGAAAGACGTCATGGGCCATATATGGGCCGGAAGTTAAAACGGGCTGGAATCATATTGGACGGCCCAGATGACGCTACTGGGTCTAATTCGGATAGGCCGTAACGGGCCCTGTGTTAGCGGGCTGTAAATGGGCTATATGCGAACATGACGTTAACAGGCTTTCCGTGGGCCAGCCCGCCACCTTTTGACCAAGTCAAACGGGGCGGCCTTTTCACAGGATTGGGCCTTTGTTGGGCCGTGCCACGTGTCGATGTATCATAGGCGCCTTCGGTCCAATGAGTGGATGGCATCTGTTCCAACGGTGAGCCGACACGTGTTTCCTCCAGCCAATGATGATTTTACACATGGAAAATCCCCATTGGTCGGGACTGTTAACGGGTTATCGGATCCAAAACCGGACCCGATAGCTTAACGGCGTTCCGTTACGGTGGACGCCACGTGTCAGTCACCCTTGACGAAAGCACTTCTGTGACGCGCGATTTATCGTCATGGAAGTGGACATTTCCGTGATGATAATTTTGGTAATGTCATGGAACACTTCTACGACAGCACATGTATGACTATCTTGATTCTGTCATAAAATCATCATGGATGTACATGCATGACAAAAAACGCGACCTACTGTGACAAACACGTATCATAACGGAAGTATATATTTTTTATAGTGACATCCCCCTCCCCCAGCCCCCTGATGAAGACACCGCCATCACCCGGTACCTATTTCTGATTTGGTCTATGTTTACTTACGAGCCAGCAACATGGTGCCAGTGCACACATGCAAGGTGCATGGAGGTGGTCATATAGATAACTCAAAGATGACAAAAAGTAGGCGAAGTAGGAGTACTTGAATCCTAATCATCTAGAGTAGTTTTCTTGAGGTAGAATAAAGCAATAACTAATATACCAATATCAATAGATCCAAAGGGGTAAATTCAAATCTCGGCCATGAAACTAAGTCAATGCAAGGAGGAGGGGAACTTTTGGTCTATGGGGACATATGCACCTTATATGGGAAACAAAATTTAGTAATTCAACAAAAAGTCGAAATTTCTGAAAATATTTTTGAAATAAACTTGACCTTCTATTGTACTCATGAGAAAATAAATTCACAAAAAAAATATCCCTTTGACTTCTTCTCAAAAAAAGACAAATTTTTGGCTAAAATAGTGTGAATAATGACCTATAATAGCAAATAAATTTTGTCTTTTTTACTGTGAGGTCAACTTTTGTTTTTTTCGTCGAGATTTATTTACTAGTGCAAAAGTAAGTCAAGTGTTTTGTCCAAATAGTTCTTACCTATTTTGACTTTTTATTAAAATATTAAAAGAAAATTCCCATATAGGGTGTATATACACCCAGAAACCAAAGTGTATTTCCCAATGCAAGGACCTAGATTGCTCCAAATATCAGTACTATTGATCACATAATTAATACACAAATAATATCCCTTCAAGAAAATACACAAATTATATCCTACCTAATATACGTGTGCAATTAATATACTCCTGCCATTGTAGTGGTTTCTTATTTGAAAAATATTCTTTTTTTGAGAAAATGAAAAATCTTTACCTACTAATAAACCAGCTATTGCATCTGGTCGTCCGTCGTGGTTGTTTGGCAAAAAAGCCCCTCGGTTTAAAGGAAATCAACCCGCGCTCCCTGTTTAAGTGGATATGAGAAAACGCTTCGTTTTTTCACAAAACACCCTGTCGTTTGAAGCATTCAACCCGCGGTCCGAGCAGATTTGTGTAAAGGAAAAAAACGCGACCACAAGAGGGAGCACGGGCTCGCCTCCTCTCCCTCATCGCCGCTGCCGCCACCACCCACGCCGTCCGCTTCCGGCAACCACCAACGCCGCGCAGCATGCCCCCGAGCTCTCCACGGTCCGCGCCTCCCTCCCCTCCGGCTATATTCTCCTCTCCCGTCTTCTACCGCCCGCTCGCCCGTGACTAGGGTTTCGGGCAGGGCTTCGTCGGAGCCACGAGAGCCATGAGCGTGACGGAGGCTGGGGAAAGAATGGAAACACTACTGCTCGCAATGACAGGATGGTGCTGTGCGTGCGCCGCCCCAAGGCCGCAACTGCTTCCTCCAGTCGTCCCTCCTCCATGGCTACATCTTGGTGAGATCCCTTCCACCCAAGCCTCTCCCCCTTTCTTTTTTTAAAATTGATTCCCAATTCCTTGATCAAACCATGCTCCTCTACTCCTGTAGGTCTCGCTTAGCTACCAGTACAGTGCAGATTGCTTTCTTTATTCAATTGATTTTGTTGTCTATGTATTACCTGAACTCCAAGGGAACCAACTTACATGGCGTAATGGATGGAGGTCAGTACATGTTTTCCTGATATGTTCACTTTTTTTTAATAGTTCCCATCAGATTACAAGCATGGGCTTTGTGCAATAGGCAGAAATCTGTTTGTAATCAATCAAAGATAATGAGAACATTTACTGAAATCTTTGTAACTTTTGATCCTATGAATTGCTTTGATTGGAAGTCCAACAATTATCTCATCTTATTAGGAACTCACTTTTCAAACATATGCATTGGTAGTTTTTATGTCTTTGCTTTTGCCTTCTGAACATACTGGATTGCACTCTGTAGGAGATGGCACAGATCTCTCCTTCTGAACATGGTATTAAACATTGCAAACAACTGATTATAGTAGTTAGCAAATTCAAATCATTGTATATTGTTAGTTACGTGTCTTTTCATATGAAATACTATTATTTTGGGGAAATGCATCTGGCTGAGTTTTAATGAAACTCCTTAGATTTTGTATGGTGAGATTGTCTTCAGCAAACAAGATCTATATTGTTATTGGGGTCCTTTTATTTTTGTTCCAGGTGTTATTGGGGCTTATTTTTTCATGATTGGAAACAAGATGTTGCTGGTGTTGGAGCTCACAGAGAATGGTATTATGATAGTCTACTTACTTCTGAAGGTGCATTAGAAGATAAGTGGATGTCCAGATTCTTTGGCCTCAGAAAAGTGGTGATAAAAATCTTGAAGTATTGTTAGCATTTTCCTCTAAAAATGGAAAGAGCAGATACAAAGAAGGTACATAGTGCTGTTCATTGTCATGGAAAATTATTATACTTTTGTTATATTGAGTAGTTGTTGTTGGATGCCATTTGTCTCTTTGAAAAACATCTGATGTAAATTTGGTGTACTTCAACTCAAATACCTACTACTAGAACAAAAACCTACAACTAAATGGTTCCAAGAACATTGCATGTTATTGTAAAAGTCTTGGTCAATATTCTTGTGTTACTGTGATGTAGTAGACAAATTTTTATGCTTGGACATTTTTAACTTTTCTTATAGCAACTATTGCTCTAAAATTCTTTTGTCGTTCTCTTACTTCTACTGATGGCAGAAGAGAACACATTTGGGTACACCTACCAGGACAGTTTGTTCTACGTTTATCTTGCTTTGGGGTTGCAGACCCTAACATATCAAGATAGCTCTTGATGGTATAACATGACATTGGCAGGAATTATGGATGACTACTTTGATGGGTAGTTTTCTGAAGAAATGATTGTCCCAGGTACTGTGATGCTCGCAGTTCTATCTTTTTCAGTGCTTGCATATGCCATTGTGATACAAGATACTGCCAGATTTTGCAATGTCCATGATTCAGATTGACCATGATTGCTACTGCTATTTAAGATCATAAACTTTGTCATGGTTGATTAAATAGGCACAGCTTATTTTAGTTGCAGACCCTAATATATCAAGAAAGCATTGCTACAAATTTAGAAGTAGGATGTAGTTTTTCATAGTTCCTGTCAAGTATGCTTATTTGCAATCTAGGATCACAATTGTAAGGTTAATACTTTTAGTTGTGTAGCATAGCAAATCTCAGCTCTTGAAAATTTTCCTACCATACCAACACATTTGGTAGGATTTGCCTTATTTTGTAATGAGCAAACAAAAAATGTTTTAAATATAACAAATAATTATGTGCAGTAGTACATGGTTGGAAATTCCTTTCCTATTCAATGCATATTAGAGTGGAATTTGCACTATTTGGTATGCATTCACAGTCAACATGGGGTGCTGAAGTAGTGTAAATTGTTTGAAGTTGCCTTTTGGCCAGTATATTTGAAGTTGCCTTTTGGCCAATATATATAAGGATGGAGTACTGTATTGTTTGGTCTGCCTTTTTGGTCTGTATCGTTGAATCGACACCCTTAAGCTCTTTTTGGTTTCTATTATCCGTGAGCGCATATGAGCATCGATGAAAACTATTCTCGGATGAAACGTGAGCATGCCTTGGTATGAAGGACTGATTTTTTTCAGCATCCGGGGGAAGTTTTCCTGTTTTGATTTTACAATTTTGACTCTTCCCTTCCCCTGTTGATGGTAAACATTAACACGTAGTTGTATACATATTTTGAAAATCGTAAGTGGTTTTAACATTTCACATCATGATATTGTAGTTTACGGTACTAAGCTTGACACTGCTCGGTGTGCTGTTGTTCTTCGTCAGCGTGGAGCTAGCCGTCGCCGCTATGGTACATGTACCCGTTGCCTCCGCTTGACATAGTTCGCTATGGAGATATACATGGGAAAGTCGCGACAGAGATGCCCCACTTCAACCCACGGATCCGGGGTGATTGTGGCGGTCAGCTGGTGACTGAGCTCAAAATCCGGTTCAGCGTCAATGGTTGTCTGCGCTCCAGTACAAGGAGTGGTGGCGCTTCGAGGAGACAGCTGCGTGCCTTCGTCAGTTGTTTTGTGTACTACTTTTCACTTTCAGAATCAATTCGTGATTCCATAGTGAGTCATTACGAATGAAATTATGGGGGGTTTTGCTCTAGGCATCAGATCAGGAAGCAACAAGCCGTCTCTTTGGTGGTATCTTTGGTGCTCCAGTAGTAGATATTGCTGGAATAGCTAAAGGACTTAGTTGTAACACTTGCTCTGAACTTTACTCAACAAGCAAGTTTTCCAAAAATTGAAGTCGGATTTTTTTCAGGGTTCCTATACATATACACAAATAGTAGGTAAAGATATATTCTAGGACCTATGGTGCCCAGCAAGCATAAACAAATTTAGCTTGCAGTTTTGTTAACGCTTCGCTATGCTTTGGTACAATGTTTAGGCGTAGTGCCAGTTTACTGATAAATAACCCTCCGGCAAGGTTCATATCTAAGTCTTGGTTGATCAACTGTTGCACGCCGAACTAAAATCTTTCCTTCAGGATGTTTTTTAGGTTTAAAAGACTTTTCATTAATCGCATCATTGTGCATACAAATGACGGACTGAAGTAGGCCATGGACCCTCCCGTCTAATATAAAAAATCCATGAGATCTAGCATAGCTAGCTAGCCCATGATCTACTTGGTTACACTCTCGATGCATCAGGGATGTGCAGCACTACTGAAAATGAATCATCTGCTCCCTAATATCCACATACCCTCAAACAGTCTTGATCTGCAGGTCCCAGTGAATTGTAGCACCTCAAAAACTATGAGCTGTCGATTTTCAAGATTACCGGGCCAGTTACCATTCATTTGGATGAGTGAGAGCAAGAAACAGCCTCAGCTTTTGCTTCCTCGGTGGTGTCCGAGCACTGTCGGAGTTCAGTTCCCAGCGAAAACAACATCTGTCCTTTGTACTGGAATGATTATTCCTGTTGCAACGTACTCCTTAGTACTTCCCATTATCTATGGATATGTAATCTTAATGAAAATCGCATGTTTCTGGATATCGCCATGTATGCATCGCTTGATTTTTCCACACACCAAAGTTTCTATCAATCAATGTGTGCGTGGGTGATTAGATTAGAACAAAAATACAGTTTTGAAATTTGATAAGGAGTCCTGATGGACGTGTATATATATGCATGTGTTGTTTATATTTGAATCGAGAGAAAGTACAAAAACAATATACACTTATGTGCTTGTCTAGAGGCGTCCTGATGGAATCCTCTAATACCACCAGGCCACAGCAGCGGAGCAGTGTGTGTGTGTGTGTGTTTTCTCTTTTTTGTAAAACATCGAGCAGTGCGGTTTTCCCTACAATCATGCCTTGCAATTCCCATCCCATGACAACGTCTCAATTATAACCTGACATGATCTTGGTGTTCTTGCGTTTGATCGACCGGTACTGGCCAGCCTAGCAGGACGCAACATGCATGATGAAAAAACAGAATGCATTGGAAGACTACATTGAATGTGAGGGAGCTCGGTGTCCAAGGTATACATGATGGCTTGGTGCTGGAGCTTGGAGGCCGCAAGAGTCAAAAGCCGAGAGATCCCGCAAGAAAAAAAGGCCGAGCTAGAGAAGCGGTGGAGATTTCTTATGGCTGAGTGGGACGAGGAGACGGGGATGAACGGAAAGAAGTGGGTGCACATGACAAATAAGAGGCTGGTAGATAGCACTGCGGGTTCGTTATGAAGCAGCACACATGGGTAGAAGGAGAAGTAGATGCTCGAGGGGAGGGCGGCACACGGGTGGTGTTCCTGGATTGGTAGAGTGGCAGCGTTGAGTCAGGGGGAGGTTTGGTGTGGTGCATGTGGGTAAGAGTATGCACGGTCCATCATGATGGTGCACAAGTGAACCTCTCTTACTGAATTAGAGGGTGTGAAATTTTCTCTCCCATTGCAACGCATGGGCAATTTTCCTAGTATTATACAAGTACTCTTCAAGAACGACTTGTCCACTAGTCCTCTCCCATCCGGGACTGCACTCGAAGCCCATCAGCCAATTGTGCACCTAACCTACCTAACCCACGCGTCAGCTCCCACGGAGGGACTCCACCTGCCCGCCCCCGGCTGTCTTCGTCGTCAGATCGCCGGACGCCGGTGATCCTGTCTGCGTCTTACCACAAACCCACGGCCATTCCGATGTCGCGCTTCGGGAAGACCGTCCTCCTCTGCTTGGCCCTGTTCGCCGCATGGCACCTCTGCTCGACCCTCTTCGCCGGCGCGCCTCCTGGTGGCCACTCTGCAGAGGAGAAAGCTGTAGTCAGCGACGCGGCCGGGAACGCGTCGGGCCTAAGTCTCGCGAGATAGGCCGGCGTCCGGGCGGCGGCCGGCACGGGCCGCAACTTCGTCGTCTCGCCGCTGTCGATCCACGCGGCGCTCGCGATGGTGGCCGCCGACGCGCGGGGCGAGACGCGCAGGGAGCTCCTGGGGCTCCTCGGGTCAGCGTCGCTCGACGAGCTGCACCGCGCGCCGGCGATCAAGCTTGTCGGCAGGCTCAACGGACTAAAGCAGACGTCCTTCGCCTGCGGCGTCTGGGTCGACCGGAGGCGGGCGCTCAGGCCAGAGTTCACGGCCACCGGCGCGTCGCGGTACGCCGCAACGGCGGAATCCGTGGACTTCGTGTTGGGGGCCGAGGAGGCGAGGCGGCGCGTGAACGGCTTCGTGGCGGACGCGACGAAGCAGCGCATCCGTGGCATCCTCCCTCCCGGCTCCGTCGACTCGTCTGTTGGGGAACGTAGTAATTTCAAAAAAATTCCTACGTACACGCAAGATCATGGTGATGGCATAGCAACGAGAGGGGAGAGTGTTGTCCACGTACCCTCGTAGACCGTAAGTAGAAGCGTTATGACAACGCGGTTGATGTAGTCGTACGTCTTCACGATCCGACCGATCCAAGTACCGAACGTACGGCACCTCCGAGTTCAACACACGTTCAGCTCGATGACGATCCCCGGGCTCCGATCCAGCAAAGCTTCGGGGATGAGTTCCGTCAGCACGACGGCGTGGTGACGATGATGATGCTCTACCGGCGCAGGGCTTCGCCTAAACTCCACGACGATATGACCGAGGTGGAATATGGTGGAGGGGGGCACCGCACACGGCTAAGGAACGATCCGTAGATCAACTTGTGTGTCATGGGGTGCCCCCCTGCCCCCGTATATAAAGGAGCAAGGGGAGGGCCGCCCAAGAAGGAGGAGGCGCGCCCAAGGGGGGAGTCCTACTCCCACCGGGAGTAGGACTCCTTTCCTAGTAGGAGTAGGAGAGAAGGAAGGGGAAGAGAGAAGGGAACGAAGGAGGGGGTGCGGCCCCTCCCCCTAGTCCAATTCGGACTAGGCCTTGGGGGGCGTGCGGCCTGCCCTAGGCAGCCCCTCTCTCTTTCCCGTATGGCCCAATAAGGCCCAATACTTCTCCCCGGCGAATTCCCGTAACTCTCCGGTACTCCGATAAATACCCGAATCACTCGGAACCTTTTCGAACTCCGAATATAGTCGTCCAATATATCGATCTTTACGTCTCGGCCATTTTGAGACTCCTCGTCATGTCCCCGATCTCATCCGGGACTCCGAACTCCTTCGGTACATCAAAACTCATAAACTCATAATATAACTGTCATCGAAACCTTAAGCGTGCGGACCCTACGGGTTCGAGAACTATGTAGACATGACCTAGAACTATTCTTGGTCAATAACCAATAGCGGAACCTGGATGCCCATATTGGCTCCTACATATTCTACGATGATCTTTATCGGTCAAAGCGCATAACAACATACTTTGTTCCCTTTTGTCATCGGTATGTTACTTGCCCGAGATTCGATCGTCGGTATCCAATACCTAGTTCAATCTCGTTACCGGCAATTCTCTTTACTCGTTACATAATGCATCATCCCGCAACTAACTCATTAGTCACATTGCTTGCAAGGCTTATAGTGATGTGCATTACCGAGAGGGCCCAGAGATACCTCTCCGACAATCGGAGTAACAAAACCTAATCTCGAAATACGCCAACCCAACATGTACTTTTGGAGACACCTGTAGTACTCCTTTATAATCACCCAGTTACGTTGTGACGTTTAGTAGCACCCAAAGTGTTCCTCCAGTAAACGGGAGTTGCATAATCTCATAGTTACAGGAACATGTATAAGTCATGAAGAAAGCAATAGCAACATACTAAACGATCAAGTGCTAGGCTAACGGAATGGGTCATGTCAATCACATCATTCTCCTAATGATGTGATCCCATTAATCAAATGACAACACATGTCTATGGTTAGGAAACATAACCATCTTTGATTAATGAGCTAGTTAAGTAGAGGCATACTAGTGACTATATGTTTGTCTATGTATTCACACATGTATCATGTTTCCGGTTAATACAATTCTAGCATGAATAATAAACATTTATCATGAAATAAGAAAATAAATAATAACTTTATTATTGCCTCTAGGGCATATTTCCTTCAGTCTCCCACTTGCACTAGAGTCAATAATCTAGTTCACATCGCTATGTGATTTAACACCAATATTCACATCTGCATGTGATTAATACCCATAGTTCACATCATCATGTGATCAACACCCAAAGGGTTTACTAGAGTCAATGATCTAGTTCACATCGCTATGTGATTAACACCCAAAAGAGTACTAAGGTATGATCATGTTTTGCTCGTGAGAGAAGCTTAGTCAACGGGTCTGTCATATTCAGAGCCGTATGTATTTTGCAAATATTCTATGTCCACAATGCTCTGCACGGAGCTACTCTAGCTAACTACTCCCACTTTCAATATGTATCCAGATTGAGACTTAGACTCATCTCGATTGGTGTAAAAGCTTGCATCATTGTAACTTTAACGATGGGCTCTTTTATCACCTCCATAATCGAGAAACATCTCCTTAGTCCTCACCAAGGATATTCTTGACCCATGTCCAGTGATCTACTTATTAGATCAAAATTGTATTCCTTTGCCAAACACAGAGCAAGGTATACAATAGGTCTAGTTCACAGCATAGCATACTTTATAGAACCTATGACTGAGGCATAGGGAATGACTTTTCATTCTCTTTCTATTTTCTGCAATGGTCGGGTCTTGAGTCTTACTCACCTTCACACCTTGTAACACAGGCAAGAACTCCTTCTTTGACTGTTCCATTTTGAACTATTTCAAAAATTTATCAAGGTATGTACTCATTGAAAAATCTTATCAAGCGTCTTGATCTATCTATATAGATCTTGATGCTCAATGTGTAAGCAGCTTCACCGAGGTCTTGCTTTGAAAAACTCTTATTCAAGTATCCTTTCATGCTATCCAGAATTTCCATATCATTTCCAATTAACAATATGTCATCCACATATAATATTAGAAATGCTACAGAGCTCCCACTCACTTTCTTGTAAATACAGGCTTCTTCAAAAGTCTGTATAAAACCATATGCTTTGATCAACTCATCAAAGCATATATTCCAACTCCGAGATGCTTGCACCAGTCCATAGATGGATCGCTGGAGCTTGCACAATTTGTTAGCACCTTTAGGATTGACAAAACCTTCTGGTTGCATCATATACAACTATTTTTTAAGAAAACCATTAAAGAATGCAGTTTCGTTTATCCATTTGCCAGATTTCATAAAATGTGGCAATTGCTAACATGATTCAGACAGACTTAAGCATAGATACGAGTGAAAAACTCTCATCGTAGTCAACACCTTGAACTTGTCGAAAACCTTTTTGCGACAATTCTAGCTTTGTAGATAGTAACACTATCAGCGTCCGTCTTCCTCTTGAAGATCCATTTAATCTCAATGTCTCGCCGATCATTGGGCAAGTCAATCAAAGTTCATACTTTGTTTTCATACATGGATCTTATCTCAGATCTCATGGCCTCAAGCCATTTTGTGGAATCTGGGCTCACCATCGCTTCTTCATAGTTCGTAGGTTCGTCATGGTCTAGTAACATAACTTCCAGAACAGGATTACCATACCACTCTGGTGCGGATCTTACTCTGTAAGACCTACGAGGTTCTGTAGTAACTTAATCTGAAGTTTCATGATCATCATCATTAACTTCCTCACTAATTGGTGTAGTAGTCACAGGAACAGATTTCTGTGATGAACTACTTTCAAATGAGGGAGCAGGTACAGTTACCTCATCAAGTTCTACTTTCCTCCCACTCACTTCTTTCGAAAGAAACTCCTTCTCTAGAAAGGATCCATTCTTAGCAACGAATGTTTTGCCTTTGGATTTGTGATAGAAGGAGTACCCAACAGTTTTCTTTGGGTATTCTATGAAGACGCACTTCTCCGATTTTGGGTTCGAGCTTATCACGTTGAAAACCTTTTTCATATAAGCATCGCAACTCCAAACTTTAAGAAACGACAGCTTAGGTTTACTTCTAAACCATAGTTCATACGATGTCGTCTCAACGGATTTAGATGGTGCCCTTTTAACGTGAATGCAGCTGTCTCTAATGTATAACCTCAAAACGATAATGGTAAATCAGTAAGAGACATCATAGATCGCACCATATCCAATAAAGTGCGGTTACGACGTTCGGACACACCATAACGTTGTGGTGTTCCAGGTAGCGTGAGCTATGAAACTATTCCACATTGTTTTAATTGAATACCAAACTCGTAACTCAAATATTCATCTCCACGATCAGATCGCAGAAACTTTATTTTCTTGTTACGATGATTTTCCACTTCACTCTGAAATTCTTTGAACCTTTCAACTATTTCAGACTTATGTTTCATCAAGTAGATATACCCATATCTGCTCAAATCATTTTGTGAAGGTCAGAAAATAACGATACTTGCCACGAGCATCAACACTCATTGGATTGCATACATCGATATGTATTATTTCCAATAAGTCAGTAGCTTGTTCCATTGTTCCGGAGAACGGAGTTTTAGTCATCTTGCCCAAAAGGCACGGT
The DNA here is from genome assembly GCF_002162155.2 of Triticum dicoccoides. Lineage (NCBI taxonomy): Eukaryota > Viridiplantae > Streptophyta > Magnoliopsida > Poales > Poaceae > Triticum > Triticum dicoccoides. Next base: position 41,664,562 of record NC_041391.1, on the reverse strand, counting down.
TCGCAAGCATCAAATGATTCATAACCAAGTGATTCCAAAAATCCATCTTTACGGAGTTTCTTCATGCGCTTTACACCAATATGACCCAAACGGCAGTGCCACAAATAAGTTGCACTATCATTATCAACTTTGCATCTTTTGGCATCAATATTATGAATATATGTATCACTACGATCGAGATCCAACAAACTATTTTCATTGGGTGTATGACCATCAAAGGTTTTATTCATTTAAACAGAACAACAATTATTCTCTGATTTTAAATGAATAACCTTATTGCAATAAACATGATCAAATCATATTCATGCTCAACGCAAACACCAAATAACATTTATTTAGGTTCAACACTAATCCCGAAAGTATAGGGAGTGTACGATGATGATCATATCAATCTTGGAACCACTTCCAACACTCATCGTCACTTCCCCTTAACTAGTTTCTGTTTATTCTGTAACTCCTGTTTTGAGTTACTAATCTTAGCAACCGAACAAGTATCAAATACTCAGGGGTTACTATAAAGACTAGTTAGGTACACATCAATAATCTGTATATCAAATATACCCTTGTTTAGTTTGCCATCCTTCTTATCCACCAAATATTCAGGGTATTTCCGTTTCCAGTGACCATTTCCTTTGCAGTGTAAGCACTCAGTTTCAGGCTTTGGTTCAGCTTTGGGCTTCTTCTTGGGAGTGACAACTTGCTTGTCATTCTACTTGAAGTTCCCTTTCTATCCCTTTGCCCTTTTCTTGAAACTAGTGGTCTTGTCAATCATCAATACTTGATGCTCTTTCTTGATTTCTACCTTCGTCGATTTCAGCATCACGAAGAGCTTGGGAATCGTTTTCGTCATCCCTTGCATTATAGTTCATCACGAAGTTCTACTAACTTGGTGTTGGTGACTAGAGAATTCTGTCAATCACTATCTTATCTGGAAGATTAACTCCCACTTGATTCAAGCGATTGTAGTACCCAGACAATCTGAGCACATGCTCACTAGTTGAGCGATTCTCCTCCATCTTTTAGCTATAGAACTTGTTGGAGACTTCATATCTCTCAACTCGGGTATTTGCTTGAAATATTAACTTCAAGTCCTGGAACATCTCATATGGTCCATGATGTTCAAAACGTCTTTGAAGTCCCGATTCTAAGCTGTTAAGCATGGTGCACTAAACTATTAAATAGTCATCATATTGAGCTAGCCAAACATTCATAACGTCTGCATCTGCTCCTGCAATAGGTCTGTCACCTAGCGGTGCATTAAGGACATAATTCTTCTGTGCAGCAATGAGGATAAACCTCAGATCACGGATCCAATCCGCATCATTGCTACTAACATCTTTCAACACAATTTTCTCTAGGAACATATCAAAATAAACATATGAAAGGAACAACGCAAGCTATTGATCTACAACATAATTTGCAAAATACTACCATGACTAAGTTCATGATAAATTTAAGTTCAATTAATCATATTACTAAAGAACTCCCACTTAGATAGACATCCCTCTAATCCTCTAAGTGATTACGTGATCCATATCAACTACACCATGTCCGATCATCACGTGAGATGGAGTAGTTTCAACGGTGAACATCACTATGTTGATCATATCTACTATATGATTCACGCTCGACCTTTCGGTCTCCGTGTTCCGAGGCCATATCTGTATATGCTAGGCTCGTCAAGTTTAACCCGAGTATTCCGCGTGTGCAACTGTTTTGCACCCGTTGTATTTAAACGTAGAGCCTATCACACCCGATCATCACATGGTGTCTCAGCACGAAGAACTTTCGCAACGGTGCATACTCAAGGAGAACACTACTTGATAATTAGTGAGAGATCATCTTAAAATGCTACCGTCAATCAAAGCAAGATAAGATGCATAAAGGATAAACATCACATGCAATCAATATAAGTGATATGATATGGCCATCATTATCTTGTGCTTGTGATCTCCATCTTCGAAGCACCGTCGTGATCACCATCGTCACCGGCGCGACACCTTGATCTCCATCGTAGCATCGTTGTCGTTACGCCATCTATTGCTTCTACGACTATCGCTGCCGCTTAGAGATAAAGTAAAGCAATTACAGGGTGTTTGCATTTCATACAATAAAGCGACAACCATATGGCTCCAGCCAGTTGCCGATAACTTCGGTTACAAAACATGATCATCTCATACAATAAATATAGCATCACGTCTTGACCATATCACATCACAACATGCCCTGCAAAAACAAGTTAGACGTCCTCTACTTTGCTGTTGCAAATTTTACGTGGCTGCTACGGGCTTAGCAAGAACCGTTCTTACCTACGCATCAAAACCACAACGATAGTTCGTCAAGTTAGTGTTGTTTTAACCTTCGCAAGGACCGGGCGTAGCCACACTCGATTCAGCTAAAGTGAGAGAGACAGACACCCGCCAGCCACCTTTAAGCACGAGTGCTCGCAACGGTGAAACCAGTCTCGCGTAAGCGTACGCGTAATGTCGGTCCGTGCCGCTTCATCTCACAATACCGCCGAACCAAAGTATGACATGCTGGTAAGCAGTATGACTTGTATCGCCCACAACTCACTTGTGTTCTACTCGTGCATATAACATCAACGCATAAAACCTAGGCTCGGATGCCACTGTTGGGGAACGTAGTAATTTCAAAAAATTTCCTACGTACACGCAAGATCATGGTGATGGCATAGCAACGAGAGGGGAGAGTGTTGTCCACGTACCATCGTAGACCGTAAGCGGAAGCGTTATGACAACGCGGTTGATATAGTCGTACGTCTTCACGGTCCGACCGATCCAAGTACCGAACGTACGGCACCTCCGAGTTCAGCACACGTTCAGCTCGATGACGATCCCCAGGCTCCGATCCAGTAAAGCTTCGGGGATGAGTTCCGTCGGCACGACGGCGTGGTGACGATGATGATGCTCTACCGGCGCAGGGCTTCGCCTAAACTCCGCGACGATATGACCGAGGTGGAATATGGTGGAGGGGGGCACCGCACACGGCTAAGGAACGATTCGTAGATCAACTTGTGTGTCATGGGGTGCCCCCCTGCCCCCGTATATAAAGGAGCAAGGGGAGGGCCGGCCAAGGAGGAGGAGGCGCGCCCAAGGGGGGAGTCCTACTCCCACCGGGAGTAGGACTCTTCCTTTCCTAGTAGGAGTAGGAGAGAAAGAAGGGGAAGAGAGAAGGAAAGGAAGGAGGGGGTGCGGCCCCTCCCCATAGTCCAATTCGGACTAGGCCTTGGGGGGGCGCGCGGCCTGCCCTAGGCAGCCCCTCTCTCTTTCTCGTATGGCCCAATAAGGCCCAATACTTCTCCCCGGCGAATTCCCGTAACTCTCCGGTACTCCGATAAATACCCGAATCATTCGAAACCTTTCCCAACTCCGAATATACTCGTCCAATATATCGATCTTTACGTCTCGACCATTTCGAGACTCCTCGTCATGTTCCCGATCTCATCCGGGACTCCGAACTCCTTCGGTACATCAAAACTCATAAACTCATAATATAACTGTCATCGAAACCTTAAGCGTGCGGACCCTACAGGTTCGAGAACTATGTAGACATGACCTAGAACTATTCTTGGTCAATAACCAATAGCGGAACCTGGATGCCCATATTGGCTCCTACATATTCTACGAAGATCTTTATCGATTAAACCGCATAACAACATACTTTGTTCCCTTTTGTCATCGGTATGTTACTTGCCCGAGATTCGATCGTCGGTATCCAATACCTAGTTCAATCTCGTTACCGGCAAGTCTCTTTACTCGTTACATAATGCATCATCCCGCAACTAACTCATTAGTCATATTGCTTGCAAGGCTTATAGTGATGTGCATTACCGAGAGGGCCCAGAGATACCTCTCCGACAATCGGAGTGACAAAACCTAATCTCGAAATACGCCAACCCAACATGTACTTTTGGAGACACCTGTAGTACTCCTTTATAATCACCCAGTTACGTTATGACGTTTGGTAGCACCCAAAGTGTTCCTCCAGTAAACGGGAGTTGCATAATCTCATAGTTACAGGAACATGTATAAGTCATGAAGAAAGCAATAGCAACATACTAAACGATCAAGTGCTAGGCTAACGAAATGGGTCATGTCAATCACATCATTCTCCTAATGATGTGATCCCATTAATCAAATGACAACACATGTCTATGGTTAGGAAACATAACCATCTTTGATTAATGAACTAGTTAAGTAGAGGCATACTAGTGACTATATGTTTGTCTATGTATTCACACATGTATCATGTTTCCGCTTAATACAATTCTAGCATGAATAATAAACATTTATCATGAAATGAGAAAATAAATAATAACTTTATTATTGCCTCTAGGGCATAATTACTTCATCGTCCACGGCCGTCATCCTTGCCAACGCGCTCTACTTCAAAGGCGCATGGCCTGAGCCGTTCGCCGTCTTCACCGCGCCGTTCCACACCCCAGGCGGCGCCACCGTGCGCGTGCCCGCCATGACGACAGGCCGGTCACAGTACATCGCGCTCTACCCGGGCTTCAGGGCCCTCAAGCTGCCCTACAGGAACGACGGTGACCGAGCTGCCGCATTCTACATGCTTATCCTTCTCCCGGACAGCGGCACCCTCAGCCTCACCGATCTGTATGACAAGGTGGTGTCATCGCCGGAGTTCATCAGGAAGCACACGTCCCCAAGTTCAAGTTCACGACCGAGTTTGAGGCGTCGTCAGACATGCGGAAGCTTGGTGTCACCAGGGCTTTCACAGGCGGCGACTTCTCAGGCATGGTGAGCGGCGGGGATGCGCGGCTCTCCATCGGCGGGGTGCACCACAAGGCCACCATCGAGGTGGACGAGCAAGGCACCGTGGCCGCTGCTGCCACGGCCACAGACATGGCTGGCAGCGCGCTTCCAAGCGAGCCGCCGCACTTTGTGGATTTTGTGGCGGATCGGCCCTTCTTGTTTGCCGTGGTTGAGGAGAGGACGGGCACAACGCTGTTCTTGGGTCATGTGGTTAATCCCCCGGCTAACTGAGTAAAATGTGGAACCATTTGGTTGTTGAATGCAGTACGAGGCAGGAGTGAGTGCTGATCTCCGTTGAAAAAAGCAAGATTATTTCTTGCTTTGCTTAAGAGCTTGATACATTATCCAGCAAATCATGTCCCAGATCAATGCCAGGTCATTAGTATGACTTTGCAAACTGGCAACTGAAAAAGAAAGCTGTCTGTCTCTTGGTATAGCAGCCAGGGAAAAAATATGCCTGCAAGATTTCTTGTCCCATTTAAATCAACAATGCTACACATACAGGTTTTTACAGGAGTTTACAGGATTGATTTTATGTGGCGGTTTTTGATTGGGTGTTAGTTGGGGAGGGGCCCCACCGCCATGAAAATCAGGGGGGTGATGTTTATGAAGTTTGGAAGGAGCCTGTAAACTCCTGTAAAGCCCTGTAGATGTAGCATTTTTGCATTTAAATTCAGGAATGTTTAGTTACTCTCTAGTATGGGTATCCAGGTGAGGCATGACTGCCAGGGCATGCAGAGTAACCAAGATTCAAAAAATTCCCTCTGCTGCCTTCTTCCCTCTGCTACCTCCCCGGCATTTGTACCAATGTACTAGGTGTTGGGTTTGAGAAATATATTCAGGTGGGGGAGTTCTCTCCTCCCCCCGGTGAAAATTCAAAAAAAAAAAGATGTTTCACTACTGAAGAGGGAGAGAAAATTGAGCAGGATGGCAAGGAACTAGTGGCTGAACTAGTAGAGGTCTCTCGAGTGGCAGCTCATCAAATGGCACCAGTGGTCTAGTGGTAGAATAGTACCCTGCCACGGTACAGACCCGGGTTCGATTCCCGGCTGGTGCAACCTTAAATTTATTTTATGGTTCTTAGTTTTTTTTAACTAGCAACAAAAAATTGTGACTAAATCTTGTTTTATAACTAGAACAGTCCAAGCAACAAAAAAAAGGATGCTGATTATTAATTAAAGAAACTAAATCTTGTTCTAGCCAAAAACACCCAAAACTTTATGAGAATCGTTTCCAACCGGCGCACCGGTCGAAGCATTGCGCCGGACTCACACGAGCCTTGCAATCGCTCGATCGTGTGAACGCACGGAAGCACCCAAAAAGAAGCGACGGGACCACTCTTTTCCAATCGCCCTTTTCTCTCGTCTCCTTCCTCACCACGCGGACGCCAGGGGCACCTGCACCATCAGCACGCAAGCCTCCTGCCGCGATCGCGACCCCCTCGGCCCATTTTTTACTGCTCCTGTTCGTCTCCTGCTGGAAGCACCTCATGTTCCTGACGATTGAAACTTTTTTCTCCAAGGTTGAAGCTTTTTCCCGCAACGGTTGCAACATCTACGTGATGGATTACGCCGGTTCCAACGTTCGTCATCGAGGTCGCAACTCCCCGTCGCCGCACCCTCGTAGCACGCGGTCACCATGGTGGTAGCAAATTCTAGTCCCCGTGGTCACCCATGTCGCTGCCGAGAAGTCAAGATATATCAGGTGATCCTACTCATCTTGGCTTCAGTTTGTATAAGAAGAGGTTCAGGCTGGTAGTTTTTGCATATGCCTAGATGGAGCCGGAGCCCAACCCATATATGCATTCGTCCATATATCTTCATGCCTATGTCCATGATCGATCATGTACTGGAAAACCAATCACGGCAAAATCTATTCTGTTACTCAACTCAGGGACAAGAACAATACTAGTTACAAAATCCATATGTTCTATCATGTTCCGGAAAGTACTTCAACCACACCCTTTTTTCTCTCCGGTTTTGTTCTAATCTATTGCCAAAAAGAGACAAAAAAAATCTCCTGCTTCTGTACTGACCGGCTGTAATTTAATTTAGGAAAAGATAAAGGAATAAAGCAGCTGCTATGTAAGAGAACAAGTTAGAATTCAGCGTTGTTCAGAATAATAATTGTACATATTAAATCCGCACAGCTGACGTAACCAGAATGAAAAGGCAATGAAAGAAAAGGGCAAGAAATACATTCCTCGTTTTTTCTTTGTGAGGCAAAATACATTCCTCATATGGGCTGGGCTCTGATCATTCTCTTACTCAACTACTACTGGGCCATGACCCGCGTGTCCAGGCTCTCACGCTCGGCCTCTCGCTGAGGAGTGAGGAGGCGCTGCTGCAATTAGTCCCACCTCGCTTGTTTAGGCAACTCTAAACTGGTTTATAAGGCGAGGCGCGGCTGTTGGTAGCACGACCTTACTCGAACAGGATCTGTTCTATAGGCTCGTACAGCTGCATCTTTTACCAATAAGGAGGCAAGCACTTCACTCTGGTTGATGCATTCTGACCTCTGGGCCAGAGCGTGATTAACGGCTTGGATTAACCTGATGGGTGTCCTCCGATGGCTGTAGAGGATCGTTCCTGCCCAGTTCACATTGGTGCAGGGTGGCTTAGAGGTTGTCTGACAGACTACACAAAATATTTTTGTTTTTTTTTCTTTGAACTTGCTTAACCAACAAATCTCCCTCCTTAACCACACATCTGAAACTATGTATGGTTCAGTTTACAGTATTAGTATTAGTAGTGGCAGTAAGATAAGATGCACCCACTTCATTTTTAGCTGCACTAGTATTCACTGCAAAAATAACCGAAGGTAACAGAAGCCAACTGACCACATGCATGATCCATACATATATCTACACCTGTTCAGCTGTTCCAGGAGGTCCATCACTCAAAAGATTTTGCTTCACAGCTCAAGCTTTTATCCAACAGCTACCGGTCCATGGATCACATGCTTGCCTTGGTTTCTCGTCGAGGCCGATTTGCTGCCTTCATCCGACACGACGTGTCACACTGCATCCCACACATTTGCAAAGTAATCAAGATTCAGCTAGCGATTCTATTAGTACAAGCCCAGTGGATGGTCGTCTGAAATTTGCCACTGCTGAGAGTGACAGTAGCAACGAGATGTTTCACTACTGACCAAGATGGCGTGGAACTAGCTAGTGGCTGAACAAGTATGTTCAGGAAGGAAAATGGGTGCAGAGACTGATTTCTGCATAACTCATCTTCGTACATAGGACCTGAATACCTATTTCTTCACACACAAATGATATGCCATACATCTGTGTTACATCAAGTTGGTAAGCCAAATGCTCTATGGAAGAGTAGGTTGAGCTCACCTTTCAACACTTTCCTGCATCTGCAGATTAACCCTTTGAAGATGCATATGGTCCCTCGTGTACTGCCGTCCTGTTAAACCAAATGACCGATATAATAAGGGATTATGGATGCTTGCTTAAGAGTTTGAAACACTATCCGTAAAATCATGTCCCAGATTACATGCCAGCGCAGTATTAGGAGTACTTAGCAAACTGGGAACTGAAACAGAGGTGATCCCTTGCTTCTGCTGTCTGAAGACCACAGATGACACATGAGTAAGATGGGAGAAAGGAGTTCTTTCTTATGCAACATGGCGCTTGTATTCAGTCCGTCAGTTAATCAGTAGTAGTAGCCAGATAAATAAATTTGACGGGAACACTGAATCTTTGACTGGAGAGAAGGAACTCTGCACCATTGACTTTGAGAAAACAGTAGACAGGAAGATTTTGGCCGTCTGACGGTTGCCTTTTTTTATTGGAAAAGGGACAAAGAATGGAAGTATATGGAGCCAACGAGTAAACAACAGCCAGCAAAGATGCAATCAAAGAGACAGTCTCACTAATTGCAATTAGTTGAGTGCTCTCGATTGACAGCCCGTCAGCAGCACCAGTGGTCTAGTGGTAGAATAGTACCCTGCAACGGTACAGACCTGGGTTCGATTCTCGGCTGGTGCAGCCTTTTTTTGATTACAAATCAATTATTCCTTGCTGCTGCTTCTGCCTCTGCTCATCCTCACTTATGGGTTGAAACCATGCTCCAAACTGGGTTTCAGTCTTTTGGTCCCTGATATGCATTCATCCATAGCAATTCAGCTGCTGCGCATCAAGCATAAGCTGCGTCATGCCGCGCTGTCGCCAATCGCCGGTCATGCGTGCGCGCCAAGGATGACACCGCCGTGCTTCCCACCGAGGAAGGATGCCGATCAGCGGCCGTGCTACACCTTGACTTGTTGGATTTCTGATACTATTGGGTCAAGCAGCGTTCCACAGAAATACTATTGGATTTCTGAACAGCTGACTCAACAAAACAAAAAGACGCTTCAGCAAAGAGCTTTACACCACACCCATTTTTCTTATCTACTCCCTCTGTTCCTAAATACTTGTCTTTCTAGAGATTTCAACAAGTGACTACATACGACGCAAAATGAGTGAATCTATACTTTAAAATATGTCTACATACATTCGTATGTTGAGTCCATTTGAAATGTCTAGAAAGACAAGTATTTGAAAACGGAGGGAATAGTTTTGTTCCAATCGGTCACTTTTTTTTTCCTCTCTTCTTTCAAACCTTGCAACGTGTCTGCCACTAATTTGGTAATGGCCGACTGTAGTTTAATTTGGCACATAAAAGCTAAAGATCGGCGAATGGTTGCGATGCACGAGGACATGCTATTTCCTGCAAAACTATAAGATTCTTTCGCAAGGAAGAGACGTCCACGCTCGACGACCAAATTAACGGTCCAAGCAGTAGTAACCGCGTTCCACGGCGCATGTACGTGTGTGGCCAATGGGCACTGGCCATCGACACGCACCTGATGGCCTTCGTACGTACGTACGTGCACTCTCCTACAGATATCGACCGTGAGCTGCGTCGCAATCGGTATACGTTGGGTGAGGGCGTGAGGCACAAAACGTCCGTTCGGGTGCGACTTTTTTCTACCCTAGCCGCCGCCACCACCAAGGCGACTAGGGAGGCGATCTCTTTCCTCCGATCTTCACCGGCCGGGGCACTGGCCCCCTCTCCCTTCGGCTGCTCCGGCGGCAGGAGGGAGGGGGGACCCCGTTCCTCCGCTCTGTAGTTAGGTTTTGGATTTGTAGGTCGTGGTGCGTCGTTGAGGTGATGGGAGCGGCGCCCGAACGAATAAATCTGCCTCAACTCCACTCCCACACCGGCGGTGCCCTTTATGGCGGCTTCTCGGAGTTGATGGCATCGTGTCTCTGCCAATCTCACAGATCGGCAGCGTTAGGGTTCATGGATGGTGTTGGCGAGGCGGCGGCGGCGACTCCATCAGGTGTGTCTCTCCTTCTGCTCTGTCCCCGTTGCTGTGGCGTTGTCTCCGACGTCATGATGGAGCAGGGAGGTTTTGTCGTTCAGGAGTACGCGCAGGCGGTTGTCTGTGCAAGTGACAGCTGGAAGATGGAGTTTTTTGTGCTGGGTCTGTGGTCGAAGGCTGGCAGTTCTGATTTCCTCCTCCGACGTAGTCGTCATGCGGGGGTGTCAGTTCTGAAGTTCGATGGCGTGTCCGGAGACATGTTGCCCCGGTCTGATTCTTTCAATGGCTATGGTTTTGCTTCTGACAAACTACTTTGGAGGTCCGTAAAGCTGCCGATCAGCGATGGAGCCGCGTCGAGCTTGGGTGAAGAGGTGATCTGTCTTTTTACACTTTGGTGGCTGCTTCGGTGGTGTCGAAGGAAAAGGGCAGGCGCTGATATTTTGCATAGGATTTTCTTATTTTTTCAGTCATGTATGGTCGGTGCTTACGTGCCTTGTAACATGATCTTTATTTTATATAAATGAGACGTGTATTACCATGAGAAAAAAAAGCTGCGTCGCAATCGTGCGCATGGATACGTCTGGTTTGTACGTGCACTCTCCTTCCTTGGTACGTGCACTCTCCTTCCATTTTGTTTGTTTCGACTTGGAACAGTCTTACTACAAAATGCTGCTCCACACATGCATGCGCACAGCTGTACCGGTGATTTTCTTTTCATGTGGTCCAGGCGCGCTAAGCCATGTCACATGTTGTTTTACTAAGATTAGTATAAAATTGGATCATCTATTTTAAAAAAGGAGGGAGTAGTATTTCCAACGAAAATCAACTTGCAGCTGTCAGATAGCATCTTTCAACAAGTATTGAGATGGTACAAACTTTGGACTGAATAAATCTAAGCTCCGAACCCAAGCTTTATACCCCAACCTGGTGAAGTTTCAACAGTCTACCCACAGATTTATACCTGAAAACAAGTGTTTATTTTTTTGTGAGAACCTGAAAACAAGTTTCAAACAAACTTACCACTAGAAAGCATCCAAGAAAAAAATTTACACTACTCCTAATTTTTTTGCTCTATCATCAGCACAAATTGAGAGTAGGCAACTGTAAGAGATCTCTCTGTATGATCTTCGATCTCTTCAGCACAGCCATCGTAGATAAATGGGACCCAACAGAAAGGAGAAGAGCTCGGGCAACAAACAGGATGCTGATTAAAGAAACTAAAGCTTGCTAGCTCTAGGCATAGCATGCAGGATTATTTGACTCCCTAATGTGTTGTTTCTACAGCACTGAGCCTGATTAGCTCGGCACGCACACAACACTTCGGTCTTGGGCCTTCATGCTTCATGTAGCAATTGACGTTTGGCTCCGCAGCTCGTCACCCTGATCAGCACCATTGAGTACCACTGCTGCCATGCCATCGGCGTCGGCGCCGGCGTCCGTGGGGATCGATCAGACCACCTCACTCACCTCTCCCACTGCTGCGCTGGCTGGCTGGCCTCCCCTTGCCGGTCACCGCAATTCCACAAACCCGGCGAGGCGACGCATGCAGGCTGTTAGTCTCTCCTCCTCGCCAAGTCAGTTGGTTCCCCGCATTCGCATGTCACGTCTCCTGCTTGCCTACATGCATGCATGTGTCCGTTCCGTCTTCCGTGGCTGATGCATCTCGCTCGCTCGCTCAGTTTTTTTTTTGAGACAACACTACAAATGATCGAGACGTACAAAGCGAGGGAGCCTATCTAGCTAGCTTCTTCCCCAGTTCCGGCAACGGCCGTGGTTCGCCGGCCGCCATGATAACGACGAGAGAGTACTCATTTGCACGCTAGCTAGCTCCCATTCTGATTCCGGCGCTTGATTTCGCTTAATTTTTCCATCTTATTAACCTAGGAGTAGCAACCAAGCTTCCTGCATATATATATGCTTGTCGCACACAATACGGAGGGAACCGTCGATCGCCTCCCTCCGCGTGGGCATGGCCATGCTCCAGCTCGCCGCTCGCGCCCGGAGCTGAGGAAGCAAAAAGATCAAGGTCACCTCTTCCTCTTTCGGCCGCCACATCGTGTCGTGCCCAACGTCTGCCGTCCACATGTCCTCTTCAATCCGCCTTCTTCCCAGATTCTGGCCCCGACGATCCTCTGTCACCATCGCCGTTATCTCAAAGGATCCATGCATCGTCATGACCTACGCCCGCGGGGATCATATCGATTGAATCGCCAAAATCCCGCACGTCTCGTCGCATTCGCTCTCTATCTCGCTGCCAAATGATTTATTTTTTTTAGCAACAGAGGGTTTCCCCTCCGATTTCCATTAGAGAAACCATCGAAACCAAGCATCCAGACAAAATTCTTTTACCGCTGCTAAATGATTGGTTGGATCCAAACAAAACAAGAAACGCTCGGTCGGTGCCTTCATTCCGTCACAGTTTCCCTTTTCTTTTCATAACAACAATTACATGTAAGAACAAACACAACACTAGCTACGCATCAAAACTCGGTTGATGCTACGTGACTCAACAACACACGTAATCAACACTACAGTAGCTAATTCAAGCCTCGCGTCGCTGCTTTTGACGTCGATCATCAAAAATAAAGAGAAAACAATGCAAACTGCTCGCTAGCTACCTCGCACGTACACACACATACATGCATGCATGCAGGAGTACGTTGACATATATACACCAACGTACAAAGTGCACTCCCTCCCCCATGCTATATATATATCTACATTGCATGCGTCATCTACTACACCCTACTCCTACAGGATGAGGCTCCTCTGACGTACTGCAGCGCGCAGTTGGGCCACTGACATGTGGGCCTGAAAGCAAGTTGGCCCACCTGTCAGTGACCCAACTGCGCCCTGCAGTACGTCAGGGGAGCCGAGTCCACTCCTACATGCATGTCTGCATGCATATCAACCTACTCAGTTCCTGAATATAAATCTTTGTAGAGATTCTAGTATAGACTATATACGGAGAAAAATGAGTAAACCTACACTCGTCTATATACATCCGTATGTAGTCCACGTTGAAAATTCTAAAATGACTTATATTTAAAAATGGAGGGAGTAGTTAGCTAGCTATATTGCATGCGTGCATGCATATAAACCTATCTATCTATATTCATGCATAATCTATACTACAGCCCTCCCTCCCCTTCATGGCCGACGGCGAAGGAACCTTAGCCGCTGACGCCACCGGTAGCCCCCCCTCCCCTTCCGTGAGCGATGGCGAAGGAACTTTAGCCGCCGCCGCCACCCGACGCCGATGCTGCAGTCCGCCGACGAGCTACCTTAGAAAACTTTGGGTTTTCTCTCTCTCTTGCAGACAATCTCGATCTCACTTCGCTGCTAATTGGTCGATTGCATCAAAAGAAACGATTGATCGATGAAATCAACATGTCAGCATTTTCTTCCTTTTCCTTTTTCTCATAACAACAGACACAACACTAACAAAGTAACACTAGCTAGGCGTCTACATACGTACACGTGTACCTGCACTCGCTCGCCCAAATTCATTTATCAATCCACGCGTGGTTGCCACCTTCCTCGCCGATGACACCACATGTCCTCCTCAACCAGCCTTCTTCCCCTATCCCGGCCCCGGTGATCCTTTACCGCCATCGCATTCGTTCATCTTTGTCTGCCACTCCAGCAATAGGAAGGGGCGGGGACCCCGGCAGTTTCTGTCCAGTAGAGGTATACGATAGGCATACTTTGTCTTCAGAGGTGCAACATCAATGGTGGGGATGGCGCCTTGTCGAAATAATTTTTGCTTCTGCTCTTCATCCATCTCGATGGCGCTCTAACGGGCGGCATCGGAGAGCAGGTGGCTCGGTCTTCTTGTCCATCTTCAAATCCGGTAAGATTTGTGTCTGATAGTCGACGCTCATCACTCTATCGGGTGGCGCTGGCGCCGGTTGTTGCGGTTTTTTTTTACTATCTTGCAGTGGGGTGCGTGGATGGTGGGGTGCAGTGATGTTTCTCTTCTTCGATCTCATCTAATGAAGTTGATGGCGCTGGGATATAGCGCACATGGGAGCTAACCTCAGTCAACGTGCCACAAAGTCTCGGTCTCATTGCTTGCATGCGGCGGTCCTGTTCATCGGCTCGAAAAGCATCCTTTGTATGCAAAGGTGCTCCTCAGGATCTTGATATGAAGGCAGTTCCCCTCTTTCTTAGACGTTGCCTTAGTGGCGGGCGAGGACAATGGTGGGTGACGTTTTGGCGTGGCACAAGATTTTGCCGAAGTGAAATTCTAGTTTTACTTCTTGCGTAGTCTTTAATGCAATATTGCAAGACATCTATGTATGTCTTTTCTGATGATCACATGTGTACTCTTTGTAATATATTTGTCCAATAAAATATATGTGTTTTTTTTCCAAAAAAAAACAAGGATCCATCGTCATGACCTACGCGCACGTGGCTCGATTGAATCGCCACAATTCCGCGCGTCTCATCGTATTCTCTCTCTATCTCGCTGCTAATTGATTGGTTGGATCCAAAGAAAACAGGAGACGTTCATTCAGTCACGGACTCACGGTTTCCTTTTCCTTTTCATAACAACAATGACAGGTGACAACAAACACAACACAACACTAGCTATGCACCAAAACTCGGTTGGTCCGTCGACGATGCTACTCTCATTCCTAAATGTAAGTATTTTTCTTGGAGATTTCGATATAGATATAAATATATTTTAGAGTGTACATTCACTCTTTGCTCCGTATATAGTTCGTATTGAAATTTCTAAAAAGACTTATTTTTAGAAATGAAGGGAGTACGTGACTCAGCTACACACGTGACCAACGCTAGATAATTCATGGCTCGCGTCGCTGCTTTCCAGGTCGATACAAAAATAGAGAAAACAGTGCAAACTGCTCGCTAGCTACCTCACGCACATTCATGCGTACGTGACTTATATAGCTATATATACACCTACGTACAGGGTGCACTCCCTTCCCTCCCCCCAAGCTCTATATCTACATGCATGCATCATCTACTGCACCCTACTCCTACATGCATGCGTGCATGCATATCAACCTATACTACCTCCGTTCCCAAATATTAGTCTTTTTTAGATATTCCAATATGGATTACATATAAAGCGAAATGAGTGAATATACACTCTAAAATATATCTATATACATTCGTACGTAGTTCATATTAAAATATTTAAAAGGACTTGTATGTAGAAACGAGTGGAGTTGTTAGCTACTCCCTCCGTTCGGAATTACTTGTCTCGGAAATGGATGTATCTAGAACTAAAATACGTCTAGATACATCCATTTCAGCGACAAATAATTCCGAACGGAGGGAGTAGCTATCTTGCATGCATGCATGCATATAAACATATCTAGCTAACTATCTTTATGCGTGATCTACTACAGCCCTCCTTCCCCTTTGTGGTCAACGACAAAGGAACCTTAGCCGCTGACGCCACCGGTAATTAACCCCCCACCCCTCCTCCTCTCTCGCTGTAGGCAGAGGGCGAAACCCAACCGGCGGGGAGGTGGGTGGGCATCTCATCTCCTCGCGCGGGGGTGCCGGTGTGGAGCGCCATGATGGCGAGGGTCACAAAGGCCCTTCTCACAGGTGGCGCTCGAGGTCTCCGGCGGCGTGGCAAGCTTCGAGGTGGTGGGGTGCTCTTGCGGCAGTTGTGGGGGATGCCAGCTGTGTGGTCACCGTAGAGGAACCGAAATCTCAACGTGCACTAGGGCGCCGACACATTAATAGTAACTCAAAAAAGAAAGAAAGAAAGAAAGAAAGGTGACCTCCTGCTCAAAAGTGATCCGGCCCATGGAAATTTAGGTGCGAGGCATGTTGTACAACACGGTGAGATGTGCAGTTTTTGTTCCATAATTACAATAACACGGGATTCTTAATAATTTAACATATTCCTTGATTGACCAAATGTCAATTTCATGAACATGTCGGTATCATTTTAATGGAACACCTGTTTATTTTCCATCTCAATTTCATACAAGTTTAACATTTTTTAACTTACATGGTCAACATTTTTTCTATACATATTTAACATTTTTCAAGTACATGTTTACAATTTTTGGAATACATGGCCAATATTTTTTATACACATTTAACATTTTTCATATGCTCGATTAACATTTTTAAATACTTGTTTAACATTCGTTTAGGATACTACCCTCCGATCCTATTTAGTTCAACCAGATAAACAATTTTTCTAAAATAATGTGAATACTGAAAACTTAGTTCAATTAGTTGAATTAAGAAGAGTCGAAGGGTACCCTCAAGGTTCCAAATTTGCATCCCTGTGCCCAAGAATGCTACGTGGACATTCTATGTGCATGCATGCATGCTTGGCCCTGGAATTGATTCATGCATCTACAATTGTCGATTAAGCTAACTACTTAATTTTACGACATGGCCAACATTTCGGCGGCGGCCCTTGCACTGGAGCTGTGGGTGTGGTGAGCTGAACGACTCGACTCTAACGTGGTGACATGTGAGTCCTTACGACTGACAAACAACCTGATTGAATTAACCGTTAAACGGAGGAGGGGATAATGATAAGTCTTTCGACGGCCTGCACTCCCGCCCACGGCTAGGCAAAAGAAATCTTGTGTACTAGAAATATGTGCCGCTCGCAAGAACCCTACCAGGCCAAAATCAAACCGGAAGCTCTTCCGTCCGTTGGATTTGATTGAGTGTAGGGTTAGCATCGGATGAAGAGAGGTCGATCTGTGGCATATCGCGGTTGACCAATCAGCGAACGATGTGGATGGGGATCGATCCGTGGCTCTCCCAAAGCCCGAAAATTTTAGGCGCGGGCGCGCTCTGAAATGGGATTTCGTTCAAACTCAAACGAAAATGAAAATGAAAAGCAAGAGCCACCAACCCACCCACCCACGGAAGCAGACCCAAACGCACAAAACAGAAGAGCCCACGCCGCTCCCTCGTCTCCCCGAGGCCCAAATTCGTTCCTCCCCAACCCAATCCAGCCGCCGCCGGCGGCGCCTCCTCTCCCCCACCCACCGGTGACCTCCATCCCTCCCTCCTCAGCTCTCCCTCTGTTCCAACCATGGATGGGGATGGGGCCCTAGCGCATATCTTCCCCAGTTCCACCCACCCCATGGATGGGATGGGGATGGGGATGGGGCGCATCGATCTGTTCCGGCGACGACGGCGCCGGATCCGCACCCAACTACGGCGCGTGCTGCACCAGGAACACGAGCCAGTGACCCTTCTCTCTGCGGGGCGTGGCAGATGGGGGAGTTCGCCCCTTGACGACGGCGAGGTAGGAGACCTTGGACTCCCCAGCCGACGGCGAGGTAGTATGCCCTCCTCCTTCCTTCCTCATCCCGCCTCTCCTCCATATATAGTCTGCAGCATCTCCTCTCTCTAATGTGCCGCTGCTTGCTTTTTCTCTCCAGATCCGATCTGCTCTATCTGCGCCAACATCCATGACCACGGGAACGGCAAGGAGACAACCGCTGCTGCACAAGATGGGGTGGAAGGCGGACCGGCCCAAGGTCTGCTCTGCAAAACCTAATCATCCAGCTTTACCGTCAAAAAAATGGCTGGTTTACCATTCAGCAAAGCAAATCAATCAAATCTTGCACGCCACCTGTTTGTGTTTTTGTCAAACCAACATCTGTTGGGCCTTCTTCGAGGCAGAGCACCAAAATTATTGTTTTTTCTGTGATTAATCTGGACCGCCAGATGATAGTGCAAGTATCAGCAGTGATGCAAGCTATCAGTACAGACGCCAATGGCAAAACATGCATGCATGCCCATAGAATTATCTCCAATGACAAGTTATTTGTCATGTGCCACTAATTAATTATGGAAGTGCCGGCCTCTTGTTCGTGCGTACGCACATGCATGTACTGATGGATTTCATAAGAATTAGTAGCTGTATTTCTTTGAAAAAGACTTGACTTTCTTATATACATACATGTAATGAGACGACAGCAGTGTCACTTTCCTTCTAAAATGTGAGCTTGCAATTTCTTGAACAAGTGTTCTATATTATAAGTTTTAGAGTGGTTGTGCTTTTTTAGAATCGTTCGTTGATGTCTATCTAACGGCAGACAAATACGAAGTACTGGGTAGTACTCCGATGAAAGTACGCGAAAGTACTAAAACGAGTGGGGCCAGTACTCGTGACAAGGTCGGGACGCGTTTTAATCTAGGGGCAGTTTAGTCCTAGGAAAATTTGCACGCGCCGCCCCTCTCGTCGAATGCATAACCGCCACCATGGTGATTCACATTCCACAATTACTCATCGGCGGCCATCTCCTTCCTCTCCTCCAAGTCCACCTCAGTCATCTCCTCCTTCTTGCCGCTGCAATTTCGCTCCACTCAGGCAACCCCCACCCACCCCCACCCCCTCTTACACGGCAGATCGAGCTGATGGTCGGCAACGAGAACACCGACTTCGTGCAGATCGCCGGCGGCGACTAGGTCAAGTTGGCCAGGTTGAGGGAGATCCGTTCTTGGTTTGACAACACAAGGCAGATGAACTGGACGGCAATGGCCACTCTCAAGAATATGACGAAGAAGGAGAGGGCAAAGCTTTGCCCCCTGCCCGCACAACCGATTGACAAGATCGAGATCCTCCTCTGGGCGATGGAGCAGGCCAATTCGTCCAGCGAGTGGACTAGGCGGAGGTGGTGGGCGTTCAGATCCAGGGTAGAGCATCCACTGGATCAGGAACCCACCGTGCACGAGGTGCCGTTGCAGATTGTGCAGCCTCCAACCGAGTCACCAAAGACTCCGAAGCGCAAGATGAGGAGGACAGTGGTCGCGACCTCGCTTCCCCGTCGTTCTCCACGCTTCCCTCGCCGCTCTCCTCGTCTGAACGGCGGCGGTAGCTATGTTTAGAGTAAGCTTCCCCACTCCTCATCTTCCTACTGCTCGTGCTTGCATCGTGGTGATACTGATCGTAATAGCTCAGAGAGGGAATGCTAGATGGCATTTTAATCTCAATGAATTGCATGAATATTTGAGTACATGGATTTGGAGGATGGATTATGATGTATGTGAACCCTAGGCATCATATGAACCCTAGGAAAAATTAGTAATGTTCTAGTGGTAGACACTAAAATATTTCGGTACACACCGGTAGGCACTGAAATATTTCGGAACTGCCCTAGGCAAAATTTGTAATGTTGTAGTGGTGGACACTGAAATATTTCGGTACACACCGGTAGGCATTGAAATATTTCGATACTGCCCTAGGCAAAATTTGTAATGTTGTAGTGATAGACACTGAAATATTTCGGTACACACCGGTAGGCACTGAAATATTTCGTTACTACAATTTCAGTACACATCGATGCACACTGAATTATTTCAGTACTGCAGTTTCAGTACACACTGAAATATTTCAGTACTGCAAATTCTATACAAAGTTGGCATTTTGTCATTTATGTGTGAATCAATCCATGCATCATATGGTATAACTTTGTACATGAGTTTGGGTCAATTTCATGTCTATTTATTGTTAAATTATTGTCATGCCATGAAACACAAGACAAGTCACTGACCCAAGCTTGCAAAGATGACATATCAATGTTGCTGATATGCACGTTTTCACCAAGTCTTGTGTCTGAATTAAAACTGAGCATTTTTTCTTGATGGTATCCATGGATCTAGAACTCCTATGAATTTGCTCATGTTGGATGTTTTATTCTCCATCATTTGTACTAGCATTCATGCGATTAGATGCCATGACAAGACCCCTGGCATATTTATTTTCTTGCCTCCAATATCACATGTGTGTTTTGCAGGAAAAAACCTGGAGTTCATCAGGCTGGCTGAAGTTGTGAGGCTGGGAGGCTGATGGTGCTGCTACTGGCTGATCCTTCTTTCAGTTTTTGTTCGTCATTTATCAAGCCGTTGGACCAGGGCTACTTCCCTATGTGCTGTTAATGTATTAAGTAGTTCCTTCGAATTTGTAGTATTAGTTAGTTTGAATGTGGAAGTACCTTAATTTTTGGAACGAAATTTTGCTATGTAGGACCAAGGGTTTCATACCTTAATCTTTGGATAATTAATTATGTGAACTGTTAGATGTGGCGCACAACGAAATGCCTCTACCATTGATACTATAGTTCAACATGTCGGTCTAATTAGAGACCAGCCACTACGATATAGAACAGTTAGCATTTCATACTACAACCTGGCACGTACAAAACATCACACAGTGGAAGCACATCCCTAAGCACCTTGCATTGTACAAGGTCTTAGAGACCAGCCTCTACCATATATAACAGTTACCATGTCACACTACAGCATATAAAACATCACAGAGTGGAATAATCATAGCTAGTAGAGTATTAGGTACCAGTTAATAATAGTTGTAATCCATCACAAGCAATAGTACCTAGATATGAGTAGGTATAGGTACGGTAATACACGACAAGTACTCGCAAACAAGAGCTGACATAACAAGTTCATTTCACATTGATACATGGCCCACCCCAGTTCTAAATGAGGTGGATGGTGATCATCATCCTCAAGTCATGGTGACGGGTGTTCGCAACAGTGAGTAGGATGGCCTGTCCTACCCGAAGATTCTTGGCACGAAGGAACTTCTTCCACCTTGCCCTGCTCAAGACAGTGCGACCGTCCGTGTCCACTGCATAGGCACAGCTGGTGATGGAGCCCGTTCTGGTAAGGCGTAGTCCAGCAGCCATGCCTTCTTCGCTCGGGTTGATGCCACAGCTATCAAGTAACCTCTTAGGTAATTTCTGAAAACAGTTGACATGATATATGATCATGTCACGTGCAATTATCAACAAAGCATACACTTCAAGACACATATATCATTGGATTCAACACTGAGCATATATATCATCACATCACTACACTATACGCCAAGCATCAAATTACTATAGTAATTAGGCATATCATTAGATTACTCCGTACACTAAGCATATCATCGCATATTACTACACTACATGCATGTCATAAAATTCTTCACTAGATGAATTCTAAACTTGGCTTCTCATCACAGTACTACAACATGCATATCATATGAAGTACTACACTAACTAAGCATGCATATCATGTAATTACCACACTAAGTAACATACCGTGATATGCCGTTTAACATTCGTCCTTGTGAGGCGGGTCATGAATGGCTTCCCTAGGTAGTCTTCACGTAGCGGAAGCATGTCCCAGAGGTTGCCGATTTCCTCGTCGCCCAGGCTGAGTCCTTGGGCATACAGGTATTCAACAAGTGGGTTCTCATCATCATCTGAATCAGCACCATCTTCGTCCTCGTGAACTTCATCCTCACTATCCGGAATGAAATTTAGATAGATAACAGAAATCCTGGGCCTATCTCTTCTAAAGGAGAAGCTGATCAATTCACCCCCAGTAAGACGCATGCGGGCGATGAAACGATCCCAATCATCTCCTCCTATCTGGGTTATCTTTCGCCCCTTCTCGACCTGCATAGTGTATGAGCCCCCAAGAGCATCGAAGGTCACGGTGTCTGCAACGAGCTCATTGAATGCCAATATCACATTGCATGGTACGATCTGTGTAAGATAAAAACAAATAGCAGACACAATACATTAGTGCAAATAGCAAAAAAAACAACAAAAAGAATGCACTGTCAGAAGGTTCATATAAATTATTACCGCTGCAACAACAAAAGAAGGCTGGAAGTAGATGCCGAACAACGTGGCAGTAGAAAGGCTGGTCCGGCACCGTGAGTTGCAGCGTCCATATTGTGCTTCCTCCATTCTACACAGAACATGTTGAACTCTAAGTTGAATTGTACACAGTACAATACAAAGATCATACATATAATAAATCATAGTGATAACCTATATTGGCAATGGCCAATCAATCTATTTTCTATCATCTATGTAATAAAGCAATGGCAATGACAATGGCAATGCCCGGTTCATCTAAACCTGGGAATAGTTGGGCATCGAAACTTAAACCAGTCTAATCCACGACACAGATCAAAACCAAACCAATCCAGATATTTTCATTTAGAATCTAGACCAAACCGAACTATACATGCGCGTCATCCAACCCAGTCCAAACCGTTTTCAACTTCCAAAGGTTCAAACCGTGGACAAAGCCATATGCGAGGGCACATCATGAATCTAGATCAGACATGGCGTCAAAGCTCGAGAGAGCCGACGAGCTCCGGCCGGCAACTGCGGCTCTTGGATTTGAAGCAGTAGTATGTGGTAGTGGCGGCTCAAACTAATTGATTGATTTGGTCTCAAACCATATAAACCAAATCAAGATCCAATCCAAAAACTAAGTTTCAGTCCAAACCAATCGGCTCAGATCCGCCTCTGTAGGGAGATGTGTTTGGGGAAGGGAAGAAGAGTGGAGATCTGACGTACTTGCCGTAGTTGGCGGCGGCCACGCACCGACAACGAAGAGAGGGGTCGTCGGCAGATGGCGGCGGAGGCGGCGGCGCTGGTCGAGAAGGGGAGAAAGAAAGATGTGGAGTGCTCGAGACAGGGAGAAAGAAAAATGTGGTATATGTGGTGGCTCGGTTGTGTGGATGACAAGGGGACCCACTTGTGAGACCGATAGCAATTGATGGCAAACCGTAGGAGGCGCACGACCGCGTGCACGACCGCCACGTCCCCACGTGGAATCGGGACGGCCGGGTGGGTGTGTCAAGTCAAATCGGCACCCGCGGCTTCTCGGTAACTCCAAGAGGCAGGAGCAGTGCCTTTCTTCCCCAAATCGGGTAGAAAACCCTCGCCCTCTCCCGAACCATACCACCCTCTCTTTCTTCCTCACCACCTCACCACCCTCTCCTCCTTCGTCACCACCCTCCACCCTTCTTACGCCTCCCTCCTGCTGTCTTCGACCGACGATGAAGCGCGGGTGTGAAGATGCGGCGGACGAGCCGGAGGCAACCATCGGAGCAGAGCAGTCTGCTGCCGTGGCTGCAGCCGTGGGTGGAGCGGTTGAGTCCGCCGTAGCGGCGGAAGCTGGCGGTGCAGCGACCATTGTGCCTGCTCCCGCTGCCATCGCAGCCGTCGAGGCACCCGTCGGCGAGCACAAGGTCGGGGAAGATCTGGAGGAGGAGGAGATGAGAAGGCGTAAGCACAAGGTGTATGACAAAATCAAAGATCTCATGGAGGAGAACGCCATAAAGGAGTTCGACCTAGATAGCAGGAAGGGCAGCGACTTCGACGAGGATGCCATCGACGAGCTATCTGAGGTAGTACTCTGTTTTTTGCTCAGTTTTTTTCATGACATTGGGGTTTTTCTTGTTAACTAGATGAGCATCAATTTCACTTGGGCGTTCTAGTTGTACGTATGTAGGATTGTAGGGATCTAGCATAGATCTTCATGTTGGATGTGGATTTTTAAATCTAATTCACATTCTGATTCCAGCAGATACTCTAGGTTTTTTTCATGGCATTGGGGTTAGTCTTGTTAACTAGATGAGCATAAGTTTCACAAGGGATACATTAATGAAAGAAGTGGGGTAATGAACCCAAATACAAGAAAATGTTCATGGCAGGGATATATTAATGAAAAAGTGGGTTAAACAATGGATATATGGCAGGATTCTCCATTGGCTTCCCCAGGACAGTGACTAAATGCTGCAGTTCCTGATTCATTATAGTTTATGTACATGAATTAATTTGCACACATGTTCATAGATGATTAGTTTGCACACATGTTCATAGATGATCCATTTGCAAATTCTATACAGATTTCCATTTTGCAAAGGAAGTGATCGCTCCCTTAATAATTATGGGCTGACATTATATATCCACTAGATACCGAAAAATCAAAACATCTCATCTACCCAATTTTTCATAGTATTTTATTTAGATGATCACAGCCACATCTCCCATCAATATGAGCAGTGAGACACCCCATAGCTCCTTTACCAATTTCCTTCTGAAAGTTATCAGGGTCTAACAATGTTGGAGAAGCAGTATTGCCGCTGTCAGAAAGAATAATTGTTTCTTCATTCCAGTAGATAGAACAAACCCCCCTTGTGTGAAACATGGAGGAGTACAATGAAGCCATTTTTCTGATTCCAATAAGAATTACACCTGTAACAAGTATCAAATATCACTAAACCAAGCCACTTCATGTAGTCTTTCATGTGTTAGTTATGTACTACTTGTGCACTAATCTATAAATGCAACTATTCCACCGTCCATAATTGTGCATGTCAATTTATTTGGCTCAATTATGTATGTGCACATACGCCTTATTTCTAGCAAATAGATAGTTGCCATGTTTCACACGTGTACTTTCAAAACATTGTAATTAAAGTCAATGTACCATAATATATCACCTGAGTTGTTCTATGTGTACTAATTCACTAATTGACAGGAGGATGACGACGACGTGGACTACAACATGGACAGCAGGCACAACAAGAGCCGGTACACCCTGAGGCATCTGATTGCTGGGAAGATCAAGTACCGTTTCTTTGGCAAGATTGGGTGCCCTTTCTGTTGCAAGGTGATCGGTGGCGGCATAGATGGCATGATCCAGCATGCCTTCAGCACTGGCAATGGACATGGCAAGAATCATAGTGCCAGTACTCTGGCTAAACATGCTGCCTACGCACGCTTCCTTGAGATTGTCAAAGTCAATGAGCCGTACAACATGCATTGAAGATGGGAGAGAAGTGATGTGATGCTAGAGTGCTGATGCTGCCCCAGGACCGCCGTGTCCTCTTATGTTATCTATGTTTCTTTGTTGTTGGAGTCTAAAACTGATGTCCTATGGTGTGTCTGAACCTATGCTGAGCGGTGGTTGATCTGCCGTTTATGTTAAGAATTTGCTGCTACTCTGGTTTAGTGTTCCTAGTTGTTAATAATATTTTGGTGATGCATGTTTAAGCCTTGTGTAATGCTAGATGCTTAGGGTGGTGCTTAGAAAAATAAACAGGGTTTTTCTGATGCACCGGTGCATATTTGTATAGGAGAGACGCCTAGTTATGCGTCTACCCTGTATAAATAAGCACATGTGCTTAAGAAAAGCCTGGTTTATTTCTATAAGCAACTCCCCTAAGCACCTTGCATTGTACAAGGCCTTACCAACTCAAGTATCGTACGGTGGTCTATGTTATGGTTGCTTTGTTATTCTGCCGTATGGTGATGCATGCTAGGAACTCTAATAATATGACTATGGTAGTTATAGCTTGGCATGACTATGTTTAGTGTATAACTCAGCATGTTCCTGCCATATCTATGAGCAGTTACAAGTGAACTATGCATTAATTTTTGACAAAATTAAAGCATGCAAATGATTGCCGATTCCACCTATTGCCAAATCAAGCTTTGTACTGATGATGCATTAGATATTGCAATAAGTAGAGGATGCTCATGATTGCCAAAAGTACCTATTTCCACTTTCTGATAAGAACTCAACGTGTATCAAATGATGCTAAAAGTAGAGCATGGGCATGAGATTGTATCAATGCATTAGATATTGCAATAAGTAGAGGATGCTCATGATTGCCAAAAGCACCTATTTCCACTTTCTGATAAGAAAAACAAAATGTGTATCAAATGATGCTAAAAGTAGAGCATGAGCATGAGCATGTATCAATTAATGATCAATTGATGCTACCTATTTGTGTTTGAATGGGCTCAATAAAGCTGGTGCTGGTTTATGCTCTCTGCGTGACCGTGATGGTAACGAAGACACTTGGTTGGCTATGGTCTTGCTGTCAAATTTATGTTTTAGTTCTTTAAGACTCTTTGTTTTTGCTGTTTGCTCGGGATCGACTTGCTTTCTCGGGCGTCCACGTGCTCTCTTCCTTTTGGGGGAGTTGGGTGCACCATTTTTGGGGGAGTTGGGTGCACCGGTATCCTTCTGGGAGTTGGATGTGTTAGGTTCGTTCGAACCATCAGGATTGTTGACTAATTGTACGTCCTCTTCTGAAGCATCAGGTAGAACTGCTTGCTGGGCATCGTACACTTCCTTCTGTTTAAGAGAGAGTGATGCGTTAGTTCTAATCATGAGACTTGTGAAATAAATGATATATTCTTGATGTAGCGCTAACCGTTATGGGGAACTTATATGATTCGAGACGAAGCGCATTGCAATCTGAATGCAGTAAGGCTGTACATATTTTCCACCTGAAAATATCTATCCTTGCCTATATTGGATAACCGACAATGACGTCAGCATAGCTTTCAAGCTAAACAAAGTACAAATATAAATTAGGCATTCAATTACCTGGTTCAAAATATCGGTCATTTCATCCCCGTTCCATGACAACATGTACTGCAGTGTCCAAACCGCACAGGAAGTCCTGTGATGTTTAGTTAAAGATCAGTAATCTTATTCGTGTACGCAAATAATAATTTATGAGGCCATGCGTACCCATCGGTCTATTGTGGTATGTTCTCATAGCGTTTTTTGGTCCATTCGGCAAAATTGATGTTCTTAGCTGGTGATATCAACCCTTTCTTGACAGCTTCGTCAATGCAGAACTGAATCGAGACCACCTAGGGTACGACGAGTTATACATAGGGTTACGGTACTTTGGGAGCTCATGTTCCATGCGGATCAAAAGAGGCAGCAAGAGAACACTTACAAGAGAATCTTCCTTGGTCTTGTCGCAATGATAATTCATGGAGTTCAGAGTCTGAATTTCTTTTTTGTCAAAATTAAACATCATTAGCATCCAATGGTTTTGGTGTACATTCAGTGGGACATGCACCTGCAGTAAAATTCGGGTTGGGTTGAGAACCGAAAGTTGTCGTGTACGTAAATTATGAAAGTGTGGAAAACGTGTACCTTTCGGCGCCCTACAAATTTTCCTGCTACACGAGCTAACCATGAGGCTGCACGTCCAATAGGAACCACCCCTTCATTTGTAACAGCTTTTCGGTTTCTTGAGGGGATATGATTGAGGTAGTATCATTCTCAATTTGGCTAATGCTAGCATATGCCATAATAACCTGCCAAATTTTCAATCATACAATAATAAGACAGTTGTTGCAGTAATGATGTAGAATAGAGTATAATGGGCTTACATCACCATAAATGTATTTGTCATCCAAATTTCGCTTCAGATTTTCTGCTGTGAGGGTAATGTCTCCGATTCTAGCTATTTCAACAGGGTCGTATGTTCCGCGGATGTAAACGGCTGTCTCTATGTCCTCATGCGTGAACTTGTAATCATTACCAAAGACAGGCTTCATCGGAGTTAATTGTGGTTCCTCATTGTTTTCCGTCACATGTCTTGCACTTGGTGTACTCGAAGTCCCTGTCGTGACTTGGCTAGCCCTAGGAGTTCCTGTCAGGGATGAATTGCACACATTGACTTGATCCTACAATGAACAAAGGTAGTTCATCATTAGTTTGTTACTTTTAGATATTAACATGTTGGGCCATATTGATCACCTGCACGCCTCCTTTCTGTGACACTGATTGTCGGTTCCTTGTAAATTCGTATTTTAAGTGCTGTAACAATGCAAACAATAATGAACATGAAGGAACATATTCATAAAAAATACAATGCACAGTATGACATACATGGAGTTCCCTCCTTAAGTCTTTAATTTCGTCCTCGGCCTTCGACAACCTAGGATTAGTGCCAGTTTTAGTCTTCATGTCGATCAAGTCTTCACCTAGAGTCTGGTATTTGACATCAAATCTGTGCTCAATTTCCATTAACTTCCTGCCTACCTTCTTTTCATGATCAGCAATGCGTGCATTCATGACTTCAACTACCATTTCAATCTGTGTAAACAAAATAAAACCCCATTGATAACAATAGCTAAATGAATGAGGTTCCATGACACCTATTTGTGATATTGCAAAAACAAATAGTCTTTGGAGTACACACTTGCTGGCTACTAAATTGCTGTCCTTGTGATGGTGCTCGATACGAATCATGTTGATGCACATGTTCATCTTTTTTTCTTGGAAAATTATTAGAATTCTCGGACGGTCGTTGTGGAGCACAAATTTCCATGACAGCCTATTTTTTTAAAATATAATGAACCATTAGTACCAAATAAAAAATCGGATATAGAAAGTTCAATTGTAGATAGGTACCAGCCCGTTATGAAGACCTCCTTTCTCGTAAGCATCGCTTCTTATAGTAGCCATCATTTCGTCCCATCGTGCGATCAATGGAGGGGGTCTAGAAGCATACATTAATCGGCCACTACGCACGTGCTCCCAGTACCAATACTACACAATAAATTAGTTCATCACCATACAGATATGCAACAGAACAATAATTAAAGGACATTAAGTAGTGATCTAGCACTAACCTGGAGCAGAATTAGATTTCCTTGTAGATTTATGTGATCTCGATTTCTAAACTTGTGAACGGACTTGAAGAAGTGATTAAGTGTGAAACATCCCCAGTTAAATTTTCGAAGGTTTTCAAGATCTGTAACAAGGTTGAGATATTTCGAGTCCACATAATGTTGTGCTGTTGGTGCTAGAACAGTACCAATTGCGTACAGAATGATGTTGGGTTTCGTAGTAATTTCAAAAATTTTCCTACGCGCACACAGGATCATGTGATGCATAGCAACGAGGGGAGAGTGTTGTCTACGTACCCAACGCAGACCGACTGCGGAAGCGATGACACGACGTAGAGGAAGTAGTCGTACGTCTTCACGATCCAACCGATCAAGCACCGAAACTACGGCACCTCCGAGTTCGAGCACACGTTCAGCCCGATGACGATCCCCGGACTCCGATCCAGCAAAGTGTCCGGGAAGAGTTTCGTCAGCACGACGGCGTGGTGACGATCTTGATGAACTACAGCAGCAGGGCTTCGCCTAAACTCCGCTACAGTATTATCGAGGTATATGGTGGCAGGGGGCACCGCACACGGCTAAGGAATAGATCACGTGGATCAACTTGTGTCTATGGGGTGCCCCCTGCCCCTGTATATAAAGGATGGAGGAGGAGGAGGCCGGCCAAGGCAAAGGTGCGGCCAGGATAGGGAGTCCTACTAGGACTCCAAGTCCTAGTAGGAGTCCACCAAGAGGGGAGGAAGGGAGAAGGAATAGGAGGAGAAGGAGAGGTGGCCGGCCCCCTTTTCCCTAGTCCAATTCGGACTAGAGGGGAGGGGGGGCGCAGCCTTTTTCTCCTCTTCCCACTAAAGCCCATCAAGGCCCAATACTCTTCCCCGTATTCCCGTAACCCCCCGGTACTCCGGAAAATACCCGAATCACTCGGAACCTTTCCGAACTCTGAATATAGTCGTCCAATATATCGATCTTTACGTCTCGACCATTTCGAGACTCCTCGTCATGTCCCCGATCTCATCCGGGACTCCGAACTCCTTCGGTACATCAAAACTCATAAACTCATAATATAACTGTCATCGAAACCTTAAGCGTGCGGACCCTACGGGTTCGAGAACAATGTAGACATGACCAAGACACGTTTCCGGTCAATAACCAATAGCGGGACCTGGATGCCCATATTGGCTCCTACATATTCTACGAAGATCTTTATCGGTCGGACCGCATAACGACATACGTTGTTCCCTTTGTCATCGGTATGTTACTTGCCCGAGATTTGATCGTCGGTATCCAATACCTAGTTCAATCTCGTTACCGGCAAGTCTCTTTACTCGTTCCGTAATACATCATCTCACAACTAACATATTAGTTGCAGTGCTTGCAAGGCTTATGTGATGTGCATTACCGAGAGGGCCCAGAGATACCTCTCCGACAATCGGAGTGACAAATCCTAATCTCGAAATACGCCAACCCAACATCTACCTTTGGAGACACCTGTAATGCTCCTTTATAATCACCCATTTACGTTGTGACGTTTGGTAGCACCCAAAGTGTTCCTTCGGCAAACGGGAGTTGCATAATCTCATAGTCATAGGAACATGTATAAGTCATGAAGAAAGCAATAGCAACATACTAAACGATCAGGTGCTAAGCTAATGGAATGGGTCATGTCAATCAGATCATTCAACTAATGATGTGACCTCGTTAATCAAATAACAACTCATTGTTCATGGTCAGGAAACATAACCATCTTTGATTAACGAGCTAGTCAAGTAGAGGCATACTAGTGACACTCTGTTTGTCTATGTATTCACACATGTATTATGTTTCCGGTTAATACAATTCTAGCATGAATAATAAACATTTATCATGATATAAGGAAATAAATAATAACTTTATTATTGCCTCTAGGGCATATTTCCTTCAGTCTCCCACTTGCACTAGAGTCAATAATCTAGTTCACATCGCCATGTGATTTAACAACAATAGTTCACATCACCATGTGATTAACACCCATAGTTCACATCGCTATGTGACCAACACCCAAAGGGTTTACTAGATTCAGTAATCTAGTTCACATCGCTATGTGATTAACACCCAAGGAGTACTAAGGTGTGATCATGTTTTGCTTGTGAGAGAATCTTAGTCAACGGGTCTGCCACATTCAGATCCTCATGTATTTTGCAAATTTCTATGTCAACAATGCTCTGCATGGAGCTACTCTAGCTAATTGCTCCCACTTTCAATATGTATCTAGATCGAGACTTAGAGTCATCTAGATTAGTGTCAAACTTGCATCGGCGTAATCCTTTACGACGAACCTTTTTCCATAATCGAGAAACATATCCTTATTCCACTAAGGACAATTTTGACCGCTCTCCAGTGATCTACTCCTAGATCACTATTGTACTCCCTTGCCAAACTCAGTGGTATGGCATACAATAGATCTGGTATACAGCATGGCATACTTTATAGAACCTATGACTGAGGCATAGGGAATGACTTTCATTCTCTTTCTATTTTCTGCCGTGGTCGGGCTTTGAGTCTTACTCAACTTCACACCTTGCAACACAGGCAAGAACTCCTTCTTTGACTGTTCCATTTTGAACTATTTCAAAAATTTATCAAGGTATGTATTCATTGAAAAATCTTATCAAGCGTCTTCATCTATCTATATAGATCTTGATGCTCAATGTGTAAGCAGCTTTACCAAGGTCTTTCTTTGAAAAACTTTTATTCAAGTATCCTTTCATGCTTTGCAGAATAATTCTACATTATTTCTGATCAACAATATGTCATTCACATATACTTATCAGAAATGTTGTAGTGCTCCCACTCACTTTCTTGTAAATACAGGCTTCACCGTAAGTCTGTACAAAAACTATATGCTTTGATCAACTTATCAAAGCGTATATTCCAACTCCGAGATTCTTGCACCAGTCCATAAATGGATCGCTGGAGCTTGCACACTTTGTTAGCTCCCTTTGGATCGACAAAACCTTCTGGTTGCATCATATACAACTCTTCTTCCAGAAATCCATTCAGGAATGCAGTTTTGACATCCATCTGCCAAATTTCATAATCATAAAATGCGGCAATTGCTAACATGATTCGGACAGACTTTTAAGCATCGATACGAGTAAGAAAATCTCATCGTATTCAACACCTTGAACTTTGTCAAAAACCTTTTTCGACAAGTCTAGCTTTGTAGATAGTAACACTACTATCAACGTCCATCTTCCTCTTGAAGATCCATTTATTCTTAATGACTCACCGATCATCGGGCAAGTCAATCAAAGTCTACACTTTGTTCTCATACATGGATCATATCTCAGATTTCATGGCCTCAAGCCATTTCGTGGAATCTGGGCTCATCATTGCTTCCTCATAGTTCGTAGGTTCATCATGGTCTAGTAACATGACTTCCAGAACATGATTACCATACCACTCTGGTGCGGATCTTACTCTGGAAGACCTACGAGGTTTGGTAGTAACTTGATCTGAAGTTTGATGATCATCATCATTAACTTCCTCACTTATTGGTGTAGGAATC
Source organism: Triticum dicoccoides (assembly GCF_002162155.2). Lineage (NCBI taxonomy): Eukaryota > Viridiplantae > Streptophyta > Magnoliopsida > Poales > Poaceae > Triticum > Triticum dicoccoides. The sequence continues at coordinate 41,632,667 of NC_041391.1, read as the reverse complement.
ACTGGAACTGATTTCTGTGATGAACTACTTTCCAATAAGGGAGAAGGTATAATTACCTCATCAAGTTCTACTCTCCTCCCACTCACTTCTTTCGAGAGAAACTCCTTCTCTGGAAAGGATCCATTTTAGCAACGAATGTCTTGCCTTCGGATCTGTGATAGAAGGTGTACCCAACAATTTCCTTTGGGTATGAAGACGCACTTCTCCGATTTGGGTTCGAGCTTATCAGGATGATACCTTTTTCACATAAGCATCGCAGCCCCAAACTTTAAGAAACAACAGGTTAGGTTTACTGCTAAACCATAGTTCATACAGTGTCGTCTCAATGGATTTAGATGGTGCCCTATTTTAAAACGTGAATGCAGCTGTCTCTGATGCATAACCCCAAAACGATAGTGGTAAAGAGATATCATAGATCGCACCATATCAAATAAAGTGCGGTTACGACGTTCGGGCACACCATAACGATGTGGTGTTCCAGGTGGCGTGAGCTGTGAAACTATTCCACATTGTTTTAATTGAAGACCAAACTCGTAACTCAAATATTTGTCTCCGCGATCAGATCGCAGAAACTTTATTTTCTTGTTACGATGATTTTTCCACTTCACTCTGAAATTCTTTGAACCTTTCAACTATTTCAGACTTATGTTTCATCAAGTAGATATACCCATATCTGCTCAAATCATCTTGTGAAGGTCAGAAAACAACGATGCTTGCCACGAGCAACAGCACTCATTGGATCGCATACATCGGTATGTATTATTTCCAACAAGTCAGTAACTCGTTCCATTGTTCCGAAGAACGGAGTTTTAGTCATCTTGCCCAAAAGGCACGGTTCGCAAGCATCAAATGATTCATAACCAAGTGATTCCGAAAATCCATCTTTATGGAGTTTCTTTATGCGCTTTACACCGATATGACCCAAACGGCAGTGCCACAAATAAGTTGCACTATCATTATTAACTTTGCATCTTTTGGCATCAATATTATGAATATGTGTATCACTACGATCGAGATCCAATGAACCATTTTCATTGGGTGTGTAACCATATAAGGTTTTATTTATGTAAATAGAACAACAGTTTATTCTCTTACTTAAATGAATAACCGTATTGCAATAAACATGATCAAATCATATTCATGCTCAACGCAAACACCAAATAACATTTATTTAGGTTCAACACTAATCCCGAAAGAATAGGGAGTGTGCGATGATGATCATATCAATCTTGAAACTACTTTCAACACACATCATCACTTCACCCTTAACTAGTTTCTGTTTATTCTGCAACTCCCGTTTCGAGTTACTACTCTTAGCAACTGAACCAGTACCAAATACCGAGGGGTTGCTATAAACACTAGTAAAGCACACATCAAACACATGTATATCAAATATACCCTTTTTCACTTTGCCATCCTTCTTATCCACCAAATATTTAGGGTAGTTCCGCTTCCAGTGACCATTTCCTTTGCAGTGTAAGCACTCAGTTTCAGGCTTTGGTTCAGCTTTGGGCTTCTTCGTGGGAGTGACAACTTGCTTGTCAATCTACTTGAAGTTCCCCTTTCTTTCCCTTTGCCCTTTTCTTGAAACTAGTGATCTTGTCAACCATCAACACTTGATGCTCTTTCTTGGTTTCTACCTTCGTTGATTTCAACATCACGAAGAGCTCGGGAATCATTTTCATCATCCCTTGCATACTATAGTTCATCACGAAGTTCTACTAACTTGGTGATGGTGACTAGAGAATTCTGTCAATCACTATCTTATCTGGAAGATTAACTCCCACTTGATTCAAGCGATTGAAGTACCCAGACAATCTGAGCACATGCTCACTAGTTGAGCGATTCTCCTCCATCTTTTAGCTATAGAACTTGTTGGAGACTTCATATCTCTCAACTCGGGTATTTGCTTGAAATATTAACTTCAATTCCTGGAACATCTCATATGGTCCATGACGTTCAAAACGTCTTTGAAGTCCCGATTCTAAGCCGTTAAGCATGGTGCACTAAACTATCAAGTAGTCATCATATTGAGCTAGCCAGACGTTCATAACTTCTGCATCTGCTCCTGCAATAGGTCTATCACCTAGCGGTGCATTAAGGACATAATTCTTCTGTGCAGCAATGAGGATTTAACCTCAGATCACGGATCAAATCCGCAACATTGCTACTAACATTTTTCAACACAATTTTCTCTAGGAACATATCAAAATAAACACAGGGAAGCAACAACGCGAGCTATTGATCTACAACATGATTTGCAAAATACTACCAGGACTAAGTTCATGATAAATTTAAGTTCAATTTAATCATATTACTTAAGAACTCCCACTTAGATAGACATCCCTCTAATCCTCTAAGTGATCACGTGATCCAAATCAACTAAACCATGTCCGATCATCACGTGAGATGGAGTAGTTTCATCGGTGAACATCATTATGTTGATCATATCTACTATATGATTCACGCTCGACCTTTCGGTCTCCGTGTTCCGAGGCCATATCTGTATATGCTTGGCTCGTCAAGTATAACCTGAGTATTCTGCGTGCGCAACTGTTTTGCACCCGTTGTATTTGAACGTAGAGCCTATCACACCCGATCATCACGTGGTGTCTCAGCACGAAGAACTTTCGCAACGGTGCATACTCAGGGAGAACACTTCTTGATAATTTAGTGAGAGATCATCTTATAATGCTACCGTCAATCAAAGCAAGATAAGATGCATAAAAAGATAAACATCACATGCAATCAATATAAGTGATATGATATGGCCATCATCATCTTGTGCTTGTGATCTCCATCTCCGAAGCACCGTCATGATCACCATCGTCACCGGCGCGACACCTTGATCTCCATCGTAGCATCGTTGTCGTCTCGCCAATCTTATGCTTCCACGACTATCACTACTGTTTAGTAATAAAGTAAAGCATTACATCGCGATCGCATTGCATACAATAAAGCGACAACCATATGGCTCCTGCCAGTTGCCGATAACTTGGTTACAAAACATGATCATCTCATACAATAAAATTCAGCATCATGCCTTGACCATATCACATCACAACATGCCCTGCAAAAACAAGTTAGACGTCCTCTACTTTGTTGTTGCATGTTTTACGTGGCTGCTACGGGCTTAAGTAAGAACCAATCTCACCTACGCATCAAAACCACAACGATAGTTTGTCAAATAGACTCCGTTTTAACCTTCGCAAGGACCGGGCGTAGCCATACTTGGTTCAACTAAAGTTGGAGAGGCAGTCGCCCGCAAGCCATCTCTGTGCAAAGCACGTCGAGGGAACCGGTCTCGCGTAAGCGTACGCGTAAGGTTGGTCCGGGTCGTCTCGTCCAACAATACCGCTGAACCAAAATATGACATGCTGGTAGGCAGTATGACTTGTATCGTCCACAACTCACTTGTGTTCTATTCGTGCATATAACATCAACATCATTAACCTAGGCTCGGATGCCACTGTTGGATCGTGAATCAGACCATGTGACCAACACCCAAAGGGTTTACTAGATTCAGTAATCTAGTTCACATCGCTATGTGATTAACACCCAAAGAGTACTTTGGCAGGACCATCAGTGGCATCCGAGCCTAGGTTATGCCACTGTTGGGTTCGAGAACAATGTAGACATGACCAAGACACGTTTCCGGTCAATAACCAATAGCGGGACCTGGATGCCCATATTGGCTCCTACATATTCTACGAAGATCTTTATCGGTCAGACCGCATAACGACATACGTTGTTCCCTTTGTCATCGGTATGTTACTTGCCCGAGATTTGATCGTCGGTATCCAATACCTAGTTCAATCTCGTTACCGGCAAGTCTCTTTACTCGTTCCGTAATACATCATCTCACAACTAACATATTAGTTGCAGTGCTTGCAAGGCTTATGTGATGTGCATTACCGAGAGGGCCCAGAGATACCTCTCCGACAATCGGAGTGACAAATCCTAATCTCGAAATACGCCAACCCAACATCTACCTTTGGAGACACCTGTAATGCTCCTTTATAATCACCCAGTTACGTTGTGACGTTTGGTAGCACCCAAAGTGTTCCTCCGGCAAACGGGAGTTGCATAATCTCATAGTCATAGGAACATGTATAAGTCATGAAGAAAGCAATAGCAATATACTAAACGATCAGGTGCTAAGCTAATGGAATGGGTCATGTCAATCAGATCATTCAACTAATGATGTGACCTCGTTAATCAAATAACAACTCATTGTTCATGGTCAGGAAACATAACCATCTTTGATTAACGAGCTAGTCAAGTAGAGGCATACTAGTGACACTCTGTTTGTCTATGTATTCACACATGTATTATGTTTCCGGTTAATACAATTCTAGCATGAATAATAAACATTTATCATGATATAAGGAAATAAATAATAACTTTATTATTGCCTCTAGGGCATATTTCCTTCAGTCTCCCACTTGCACTAGAGTCAATAATCTAGTTCACATCGCCATGTGATTTAACAGCAATAGTTCACATCACCATGTGATTAACACCCATAGTTCACATCGCTATGTGACCAACACCCAAAGGGTTTACTAGATTCAGTAATCTAGTTCACATCGCTATGTGATTAACACCCAAGGAGTGCTAAGGTGTGATCATGTTTTGCTTGTGAGAGAATCTTAGTCAACGGGTATGTCATATACAGATCCGTAAGTATTTTGCGAATTCTATGTCTACAATGCTCTGCACGGAGCTACTCTAGCTAATTGCTCCCACTTTCAATATGTATCTAGATCAAGACTTAGAGTCATCTAGATTAGTGTCAAACTTGCATCGGCGTAACCTTTTACGACGAACCTTTTTCCATAATCGAGAAACATATCCTTATTCCACTAAGGACAATTTTGACCGCTCTCCAGTGATCTACTCGTAGATCACTATTGTACTCCCTTGCCAAACTCAGTGGTATGGCATACAATAGATCTGGTATACAGCATGGCATACTTTATAGAACCTATGACTGAGGCATAGGGAATAACTTTCATTCTCTTTCTATTTTCTGCCGTGGTCGGGCTTTGAGTCTTACTCAACTTAACACCTTGCAACACAGGCAAGAACTCCTTCTTTGACTGTTCCATTTTGAACTATTTCAAAAATTTATCAAGGTATGTATTCATTGAAAAAATCTTATCAAGCGTCTTCATCTATCTATATAGATCTTGATGCTCAATGTGTAAGCAGCTTCACCAAGGTCTTTCTTTGAAAAACTTTTATTCAAGTATCCTTTCATGCTTTGCAGAATAATTCTACATTATTTCCGATCAACAATATGTCATTCACATATACTTATCAGAAATGTTGTAGTGCTCCCACTCACTTTCTTGTAAATACAGGCTTCACTGTAAGTCTGTACAATAACTATATGCTTTGATCAACTTATCAAAGCGTATATTCCAACTCCGAGATTCTTGCACCAGTCCATAAATGGATCGCTGGAGCTTGCACACTTTGTTAGCTCCCTTTGGATCGACAAAACCTTCCGGTTGCATCATATACAACTCTTCTTCCAGAAATCCATTCAGGAATGCAGTTTTGACATCCATCTGCCAAATTTCATAATCATAAAATGCGGCAATTGCTAACATGATTCGGACAGATTTTTAAGCATCGATACGAGTAAGAAAATCTCATCGTATTCAACACCTTGAACTTTGTCAAAAACCTTTTTCGACAAGTCCAGCTTTGTAGATAGTAACACTACTATCAACGTCCGTCTTCCTCTTGAAGATCCATTTATTCTTAATGACTCACCGATCATCGGGCAAGTCAATCAAAGTCTACACTTTGTTCTCATACATGGATCATATCTCAGATTTCATGGCCTCAAGCCATTTCGTGGAATCTGGGCTCATCATTGCTTCCTCATAGTTCGTAGGTTCATCATGGTCTAGTAACATGACTTCCAGAACATGATTACCGTACCACTCTGGTGCGGATCTTACTCTGGAAGACCTACGAGTTTTGGTAGTAACTTGATCTGAAGTTTGATGATCATCATCATTAACTTCCTCACTTATTGGTGTAGGAATCACTGGAACTGATTTCTGTGATGAACTACTTTCCAATAAGGGAGAAGGTATAATTACCTCATCAAGTTCTACTCTCCTCCCACTCACTTCTTTCGAGAGAAACTCCTTCTCTGGAAAGGATCCATTTTAGCAACGAATGTCTTGCCTTCGGATCTGTGATAGAAGGTGTACCCAACAATTTCCTTTGGGTATGAAGACGCACTTCTCCGATTTGGGTTCGAGCTTATCAGGATGATACCTTTTTCACATAAGCATCGCAGCCCCAAACTTTAAGAAACAACAGGTTAGGTTTACTGCTAAACCATAGTTCATACAGTGTCGTCTCAACGGATTTAGATGATGCCCTATTTTAAAACGTGAATGCAGCTGTCTCTGATGCATAACCCCAAAACGATAGTGGTAAAGAGATATCATAGATCGCACCATATCAAATAAAGTGCGGTTACGACGTTCGGGCACACCATAACGATGTGGTGTTCCAGGTGGCGTGAGCTGTGAAACTATTCCACATTGTTTTAATTGAAGACCAAACTCGTAACTCAAATATTTGTCTCCGCGATCAGATCGCAGAAACTTTATTTTCTTGTTACGATGATTTTTCCACTTCACTCTGAAATTCTTTGAACCTTTCAACTATTTCAGACTTATGTTTCATCAAGTAGATATACCCATATCTGCTCAAATCATCTTGTGAAGGTCAGAAAACAACGATGCTTGCCACGAGCAACAGCACTCATTGGATCGCATACATCGGTATGTATTATTTCCAACAAGTCAGTAACTCGTTCCATTGTTCCGAAGAACGGAGTTTTAGTCATCTTGCACAAAAGGCACGGTTCGCAAGCATCAAATGATTCATAACCAAGTGATTCCGAAAATCCATCTTTATGGAGTTTCTTCATGCGCTTTACACCGATATGACCCAAACGGCAGTGCCACAAATAAGTTGCACTATCATTATTAACTTTGCATCTTTTGGCATCAATATTATGAATATGTGTATCACTACGATCGAGATCCAATGAACCATTTTCATTGGGTGTGTAACCATATAAGGTTTTATTCATGTAAATAGAACAACAGTTTATTCTCTTACTTAAATGAATAATCGTATTGCAATAAACATGATCAAATCATATTCATGCTCAACGCAAACACCAAATAACATTTATTTAGGTTCAACACTAATCCCGAAAGAATAGGGAGTGTGCGATGATGATCATATCAATCTTGAAACTACTTTCAACACACATCATCACTTCACCCTTAACTAGTTTCTGTTTATTCTGCAACTCCCGTTTCGAGTTACTACTCTTAGCAACTGAACCAGTACCAAATACCGAGGGGTTGCTATAAACACTAGTAAAGCACACATCAAACACATGTATATCAAATATACCCTTTTTCACTTTGCCATCCTTCTTATCCACCAAATATTTAGGGTAGTTCCGCTTCCAGTGACCATTTCCTTTGCAGTGTAAGCACTCAGTTTCAGGCTTTGGTTCAGCTTTGGGCTTCTTCGTGGGAGTGACAACTTGCTTGTCAATCTACTTGAAGTTCCCCTTTCTTTCCCTTTGTCCTTTTCTTGAAACTAGTGATCTTGTCAACCATCAACACTTGATGCTCTTTCTTGGTTTCTACCTTCGTTGATTTCAACATCACGAAGAGCTCGGGAATCATTTTCATCATCCCTTGCATACTATAGTTCATCACGAAGTTCTACTAACTTGGTGATGGTGACTAGAGAATTCTGTCAATCACTATCTTATCTGGAAGATTAACTCCCACTTGATTCAAGCGATTGAAGTATCCAGACAATCTGAGCACATGCTCACTAGTTGAGCGATTCTCCTCCATCTTTTAGCTATAGAACTTGTTGGAGACTTCATATCTCTCAACTCGGGTATTTGCTTGAAATATTAACTTCAATTCCTGGAACATCTCATATGGTCCATGACGTTCAACACGTCTTTGAAGTCCCGATTCTAAGCCGTTAAGCATGGTGCACTAAACTATCAAGTAGTCATCATATTGAGCTAGCCAGACGTTCATAACTTCTGCATCTGCTCCTGCAATAGGTCTGTCACCTAGCGGTGCATTAAGGACATAATTCTTCTGTGCAGCAATGAGGATTTAACCTCAGATCACGGATCAAATCCGCAACATTGCTACTAACATTTTTCAACACAATTTTCTCTAGGAACATATCAAAATAAACACAGGGAAGCAACAACGCGAGCTATTGATCTACAACATGATTTGCAAAATACTACCAGGACTAAGTTCATGATAAATTTAAGTTCAATTTAATCATATTACTTAAGAACTCCCACTTAGATAGACATCCCTCTAATCCTCTAAGTGATCACGTGATCCAAATCAACTAAACCATGTCCGATCATCACGTGAAATGGAGTAGTTTCATCGGTGAACATCATTATGTTGATCATATCTACTATATGATTCACGCTCGACCTTTCGGTCTCCGTGTTCCGAGGCCATATCTGCATATGCTAGGCTCGTCAAGTTTAACCTGAGTATTCTGCGTGCGCAACTGTTTTGCACCCGTTGTATTTGAACGTAGAGCCTATCACACCCGATCATCACGTGGTGTCTCAGCACGAAGAACTTTTGCAACGGTGCATACTCAGGGAGAACACTTCTTGATAATTTAGTGAGAGATCATCTTATAATGCTACCGTCAATCAAAGCAAGATAAGATGCATAAAAAGATAAACATCACATGCAATCAATATAAGTGATATGATATGGCCATCATTATCTTGTGCTTGTGATCTCCATCTCCGAAGCACCGTCATGATCACCATCGTCACCGGCGCGACACCTTGATCTCCATCGTAGCATAGTTGTCGTCTCGCCAATCTTATGCTTCCACGACTATCACTACCGTTTAGTAATAAAGTAAAGCATTACATCGCGATTGCATTGCATACAATAAAGCGACAACCATATGGCTCCTGCCAGTTGCCGATAACTTGGTTACAAAACATGATCATCTCATACAATAAAATTCAACATCATGCCTTGACCATATCACATCACAACATGCCCTGCAAAAACAAGTTAGACGTCCTCTACTTTGTTGTTGCATGTTTTACGTGGCTGCTACGGGCTTAAGTAAGAACCAATCTCACCTACGCATCAAAACCACAACGATAGTTTGTCAAATAGACTCCATTTTAACCTTCGCAAGGACCGGGCGTAGCCATACTTGGTTCAACTAAAGTTGGAGAGGCAGTCGCCCGCAAGCCATCTCTGTGCAAAGCACGTCGAGGGAACCGGTCTCGCGTAAGCGTACGCGTAAGGTTGGTCCGGGTCGTCTCGTCCAACAATACCGCTGAACCAAAATATGACATGCTGGTAGGCAGTATGACTTGTATCGTCCACAACTCACTTGTGTTCTACTCGTGCATATAACATCAACATCATTAACCTAGGCTCTGATACCACTGTTGGGTTTCGTAGTAATTTCAAAAATTTTCCTACGCGCACACAGGATCATGTGATGCATAGCAACGAGGGGAGAGTGTTGTCTACGTACCCAACGCAGACCGACTGCGGAAGCGATGACACGACGTAGAGGAAGTAGTCGTACGTCTTCACGATCCAACCGATCAAGCACCGAAACTACGGCACCTCCGAGTTCGAGCACACGTTCAGCCCGATGACGATCCCCGGACTCCGATCCAACAAAGTGTCGGGAAAGAGTTTCGTCAGCACGACGGCGTGGTGACGATCTTGATGAACTACAGCAGCAGGGCTTCGCCTAAACTCCGCTACAGTATTATCGAGGTATATGGTGGCAGGGGGCACCGCACACGGCTAAGGAATAGATCACGTGGATCAACTTGTGTCTATGGGGTGCCCCCTGCCCCTGTATATAAAGGATGGAGGAGGAGGAGGCCGGCCAAGGCAAAGGTGCGGCCAGGATAGGGAGTCCTACTAGGACTCCAAGTCCTAGTAGGAGTCCACCAAGAGGGGAGGAAGGGAGAAGGAATAGGAGGAGAAGGAGAGGTGGCCGGCCCCCTTTTCCCTAGTCCAATTCGGACTAGAGGGGAGGGGGGGGCGCAGCCTTTTTCTCCTCTTCCCACTAAAGCCCATCAAGGCCCAATACTCTTCCCCGTATTCCCGTAACCCCACGGTACTCCGGAAAATACCCGAATCACTCGGAACCTTTCCGAACTCCGAATATAGTCGTCCAATATATCGATCTTTACGTCTCGACCATTTCGAGACTCCTCGTCATGTCCCCGATCTCATCCGGGACTCCGAACTCCTTCGGTACATCAAAACTCATAAACTCATAATATAACTGTCATCGAAACCTTAAGCGTGCGGACCCTACGGGTTCGAGAACAATGTAGACATGACCAAGACACGTTTCCGGTCAATAACCAATAGCGGGACCTGGATGCCCATATTGGCTCCTACATATTCTACGAAGATCTTTATCGGTCAGACCGCATAACGACATACGTTGTTCCCTTTGTCATCGGTATGTTACTTGCCCGAGATTTGATCGTCGGTATCCAATACCTAGTTCAATCTCGTTACCGGCAAGTCTCTTTACTCGTTCCGTAATACATCATCTCACAACTAACATATTAGTTGCAGTGCTTGCAAGGCTTATGTGATGTGCATTACCGAGAGGGCCCAGAGATACCTCTCCGACAATCGGAGTGACAAATCCTAATCTCGAAATATGCCAACCCAACATCTACCTTTGGAGACACCTGTAATGCTCCTTTATAATCACCCATTTACGTTGTGACGTTTGGTAGCACCCAAAGTGTTCCTCCGGCAAACGGGAGTTGCATAATCTCATAGTCATAGGAACATGTATAAGTCATGAAGAAAGCAATAGCAACATACTAAACGATCAGGTGCTAAGCTAATGGAATGGGTCATGTCAATCAGATCATTCAACTAATGATGTGACCTCGTTAATCAAATAACAACTCATTGTTCATGGTCAGGAAACATAACCATCTTTGATTAACGAGCTAGTCAAGTAGAGGCATACTAGTGACACTCTGTTTGTCTATGTATTCACACATGTATTATGTTTCCGGTTAATACAATTCTAGCATGAATAATAAACATTTATCATGATATAAGGAAATAAATAATAACTTTATTATTGCCTCTAGGGCATATTTCCTTCAAATGAACCATCTCAGGAAATCACCGTCTGGGGCTTTGGAAGCTTGGATCGCCGTTCCAAGGTCAGAAATCAAAATTTGCCCATTGTTTGCATAGGCGGTAAACAATTCTGTGTCGGTTTGATTTTCCAAATGTGGCTCTATATCCTCCCCTTCTATCGGAATGCCAAATATACCTTGCACGTCCTCTTTTGTTATAGGAATTGGCGTTTTACCGATGGTAATGGATTTCGTGTCCATATCTATGCTCTTGGCTAGTCTAACCAACATTATGCGACGTAGAGTCACTTCATGCATCTGGGTTAGTCCGCCAAGACTGGTTTCTGATATGATGTACTTTTTGTGGTCTTCTGACAACAGTTTCATGGTTTTTCCGAACCTTGTCTGTGAGCATACTAACTTCATATGACCATGCTTTTCGGCGAGTTCCTGTTACATTCCATTAAATAAAACTGAGTGCACATGAATTATGTGTATGAGACGATTGTACACAAACAGTCAATTACTTACCGCATCTGTAGTTTCGGAGATGGGCTTTTCTCCATTATTAAGGTTCGTATCTGAAACTGACATTGCTGCCTCGTATGCAATGATAAAATCAGGATCAATTAATCTGAACAAAATTGGAAAATGTATAACGAAATTAGCAGAGAATTAATTTTAACAAAATTAACTGGGTCATTTAACATATGATCCACTTATGGTTTAAGCACAGAACTTATTTGGGTGCAAAACCTATGAGGGTTCAACAACTAAAGCATCGACGAACAACGATTATAAAGAGTTACGATCAGCTAATACCTTATCTCGGAGATGGTGCCACCGAGTAGATGGCGGCGGTTAGTGCGTCGGAAACTATAAGTGGCGGTATAGCGCGGTCAACGGCGCAAAGGAAAAATGGCGCATTCACGCGAGGAGGAGGCGGCGAGAAGAACACTGACGTCCGAGCCCTCAGATCACGTTGGCGGTGGGCGGCGAGTGGTGGCCGCCGACTCCTGTATTCCGTGGGCGACCGGCGTCTCCGATCTGATCTTGTAGCGGTCGTGGGAGGTGCGGACGGCCCGAGTGGTTAGAATGCGTAGCTGTAATCGTAGGATTTAGGGAGGGGTGGGCCGCGTGAGTTATGTGAGATTTGGATAAATGATATAAAGAAATAAGAAAATCTTGTGAACTCGGTGTGGGGTTTACGGGGTTTAGGGTTTAGGGGTTTAGGGTTATTAGGGTTTAGGGGTTTAGGGGTTTAGGGTTATCAGGGGTTAGGGTTATCAGGGTTTAGGGTTGAGTGTTTACATGCAAGCCCGGAAATGTGTGTGTCAGAGAACATACTTGCATGTATATGTAGTAATGATCCCAAACTTTCTTAATTGCATCCCATGACCACATAGAGAATGAATGCATAATGGTTTCCATGTTGGGCAAAATTTTGAATGTTTATACGGTTTAGTGGGGGGGGGGGTTAGGGTTATCAGGGTTTAGGGTTTAAGGGTTTTAGGGTTGTCGGAACTATGTTTGTCTTACGTTGGACGTAGCACACACACCAGGCATTGATGGAGCGTTGGTCTACAATGGATTCCCTCCGGTACCATCGATCCGGTCCGTTGATTGGCTCGGCCGACAAACTTCGTGCCACATAGAGCATGCATCCATCCACTGGACCGGATCGATGTTTGGTTGGTTTCATACAGGTGAGGAACCCAGCTAGTGCTTTCGGGGTGTTGACATGCTAGGCCGGAAATGCGCGTGTCAGAGATCGTACTTGCGTGTATAATCCCGAAAATCTTTCATGGCATCCCATGAGACCACATAGAGAATGCATGCATAATGGTTTCCATGTGGGGCAAAAATTTGAATGTTTTTACGGTTTAGTGGGAGGTGGGGTTTAGGGTTATCAGGGTTTAGGGTTTAAGGGTTTTAGGGTTGATGGAACTATGTTTGTCTTACGGTGGACGTAGCACACACAGCGGACATTGATGGAGCATTGGTCTACAATGGATTCCCTCCGGTACCATTGATCCGGTCTGTTGACTGGCTCGGCCGACAAACTTCGTGCCACATAGAGCATGCATCCATCCACTGGACTGGATCGATGTTTGGTTGGTTTCCTACAGGTGAGGAACCCAGCTAGTGCTTTCGGGGTGTTGACATGCTAGGCCGGAAATGCGCGTGTCAGAGATCGTACTTGCGTGTATAATCCCGAAAATCTTTCATGGCATCCCATGAGACCACATAGATAATGCATTCATAATGGTTTCCATGTGGGGCAAAAATTTGAATGTTTTTACGGTTTAGTGGGAGGGGGGGTTTAGGGTTATCAGGGTTTAGGGTTTAAGGGTTTTAGGGTTGAAGGAACTATGTTTGTCTTACGGTGGACGTAGCACACACACCGGGCATTGATGGAGCGTTGGTCTACAATGGAGTCCCTCCTGTAGCATCGATCTAGTCCGTCGACTGGCTCGGCCGACAAACTTCGTGCCACATAGAGCATGCATGCATCCACTGAACCAGATGAAATGCGTGTGTCAGAGATCGTACTTGCGTGTACATGTACCATCCATTCCATCCACTGGCTGGGCCGACAACCTTCGTGCCACATTGTTCACATTGTCCAATTAACACTTTGTATAGATTTTTTTTGGTAAAAAATGAAAGAAATAATGCAACTAATCTGAACGTAACGTTTGGCATGTATCAAACCAAGTTGCTACTATTCCTCAAAAAAAACAGTTAGCCACTAATTGCGCCAAACATATCTCGTAATTACCAACGAAAATGGGTTGACAATTATATCTGGAAATTCTTGGACTGAATTTATTGCTCTTCCTTTTTTAGAGAACAATAAGTTAGAATGGTGGGCGGGTTGGCACGGGCACGGCGATGGCTCGGGCTTGTGTGATATGTGGTTCGACCCGCGGTCAGTGCACATGTTTTGGAAGCCCCGAAAAGATCGCGCTCGTTAAAAAAAAACTTGCATCGAAGCGCATTACTTCAAAATAACTAATTAACCCTACAATCACGGATATATACCTTCCCATTCTACCGCATATCTACCCTATCTTAACCACCCCCATCTACCTTGTTTCTCCTCACATAGCCATCGCCGGGATCGCGCCATCGCTTCTCAAGCGACCACGCCGACGCCGGATTAAAAAGGTCTCTTCCACGGCTTCTCTCATCTTCGATTGCAGTGCTGATTATTTTTTCCATTGATCCGACCAACAAGTAATTTCCGAAGAGATTAGAAAATCCAGCTTTTTCCATAGTTGAGTAGTTCTGGTGTGATTCGAGTCGGGATGTCATGCAAGAGCTTTTTGATTGATAGTTTGTACTAGTTGATCCTACGAACTGATTATGAATATTTTTTCACGGTCGTATTGTTTCGAATTAGGTGGATGTGGGTGTGGATACAGTTTTCATACTATGGGTATATGTGTTGCTGTAGGGACCATGGTCTCAGAGGCGTATAACAACCGTGCGGAGTACGACAAGTCTTTGCATGAAGCGCGTCGGGAGATCGACTTGAAGGTGCAAAAGGATCGCGCTGAGGTAGATAAGAAACTGAAAAAAGAACGTTCATACGTGGACAGGATGATAAAGGAGGAGCGTCAGGAGTTTTCCCTTAAGATGGCGAAGATGCGTCTTGAGATTGAAGAAAAGTATAAGAGGAACTGTGAGTACATGTAAAAAAAGTTGTTCTTAGGCTACAAGGAAATGCATCAAACGTTGCAGAAGGACCGGAAGCTTGTGGACAGTATTATACAGACAGAGCGAGTCAACATGGATGCCTATGTGTTGCAGGCACGTGCGGATATGGACAGTAAGCTGCTACAGGAGCGGTCGGACATGGATTATAAGGCCATGCTGGAGAAGGTCCGCTTGGAAGGACATATGTTAGAAGACCGTGCGATCTCACGGCCACCCCGACAACATGTCTTCAATTATTCTCCCCCTGTAAGTATCTCACACCGATTCTATATATTAAGGACCTACGTATTCTATGATACAAACATCTTCAATTTGTGGCAACCTTATGTCAGCGATTGTATGTAGGCTAAGCATCATGAGACGGCACAGTCGCCATTCACTCGAGACATTGCGATAGAGTCACCCGTTCAATGCCACATCAGTCCACCCCAACAACATATCATCAATTCTCCCCTTGTAAGTACCTCGCAACGATGCATACCCAAGATATGGTATGACCTTTCAAAACTTGTGTGTAAACCCACTATCGATGTTTCATACGCAGGATAAGAAACCTGTGATGGCAGAGTCCCCAGTCACACCACATGAAGGATACATTCAACATAATAAGGTGAGAAGGTTTGAGATGGCACAATCCCCAGTCACTCAACATGAAGGATACATTCCACAAAAGCAGGTAACAACGCCGCAATGTTGCTATGCACATAAAAGTTATGTTTGGCCCTTTACTCATTGAATGTATTAACTCTGATGTGAGATACTAGGTGCTGGTCATGGAATTTTTTGTTAGTAGGGATGATGAGATGTCACATGCCCCGAGAGCATACTTTGATGAACACCCGGCAGAAGTCAGAATTTTTGAACCCGCCAAAGTGACCTACGATCTCATTATGAGTGAAATGAGAGATAGTTTTGGTTGCAAACTGGGAGCAGAACTGTACTACTTCTTACCCGGGTCTGCGTGCAAGCTGCCAGAAGGAATGTTCTTGATTGCAGGACCAGATGATGTACAAAAAATGCTTTCTGATCTGAATGGCAGCAAGACATGTCACATGTACATTGTGTACAATAGAACTACGTGTTGTTTTTCCGAGGATGACATTGATTCCGAGGTTCAAATTTTACATGTAGCATGTATCTAGTTTATGGCTACGTCTTTTTTGAGTTCTTCCTAATACAATTCCTATGGTTTTCTACAGGAAGTGAGAATCCAAGAAATGGAGGGTCTTGCTAGAGAGTTGGCAGAGAAAGACCAAGAACAACTTAAGTTGTATGGTTACATTGATGTTAAAGAGAAAAAGATTGAAGCACATGGGTCGTCGCCAAGCCCGACGCAACGCAAGAGGTCACTAGATTTTGGCAGTGCAGAAGACAATATGGAGTAGGCTCAATTGTTTTTCAACCAGTTTAAGCTTCAAACCAGGATTATTTAGTTGCAAACAAACCTTTTGTTTTCTGTTTCACACTATGTTCGCAATTATGGTACAATTTATTCATGATACAGTTCTTTGAACAACAATGCATGTGTTTTATGATCAATCATACAGTTGTTTCTGAGTTGTTTTTGAGATGGCATTGTGTCTAAAGAAGTTTCCATCTATAAAACTTGGCACGCAGTCGCATCGGAATCGCGTATCACGCGAGAGGTGTGCGTCCCACGGGAGAGCGTCGCACGCGAGCTTGTTTTCGGGTAGAAATCATAACATATTTCGGATAGATAAAGTTCACGTCCGCCACCCGCGCATGCAAACCCACGTCGCCGCCATTCCCATGCATGCATGCCTCAGGCGCAGACAACGAGACGGCCCATCCGAATTAGGCCCATCCGAATTAGGCCCATCCGAAGTAGGCCATTAGAACCCTCCCCCCACTCCACCTATTCTCCTCGCGTTGTGGCCTCCCTCCCTCCATCGCCAGATCCCCCACTCGTCCCCCTCTGTCCGCCGCCCCTGCACGCCGTCGGCGACTCCACCCCCGCCGCCCCCGCGCCCCCCCAACGGGATCGGCCGGATCCATCTCCTCAACCACCGCATGACAGTGCAGGTACCCCAGTTTCTGTTGACGTCTCAATGGTATCCATGCTGATAATGCTAGGTAGATCGACTGAGTGTAGCAATTTTCTGCCACCAATCCACATTTCTGGAAAATTCTTGCTAGAAAACCATCTAAAACTTGTGATGCTTGCTACTGTATAATATAGGACTTTTCAAAGTTCTGTTATGATGGCACTATTGGACACATACAGTAGAGCTGCGTTTTTAGTTATTATACTTTCAGTTACCATCACTGCTTGGGAAAGGACGAATTGGATGCATTCAGGTCTGCAGTTGATAGTGTATCATCATAATGTAGGTGCTGTGTTGTGTGATTCTTCATGCTGAGAACTTCAGCTTTTTCAGTTATAGTGAAAGGCTTCTGTATAAAAAAACTACTAAATGATCACAAAACTTCTAGACAACATTCTGTACGATCTGACCAAATCTTGAACTAAATGATCACCAAAAGTTGAAGGATTTTGCATCACATCACAACCATAAGTGTTCTGCACCAGCATCATAACAATCACATAACTACATAAAAAAAGCAAACTTGTTCATCATTACAAAAGCAAACTTGTTCAACATAACAAAAGCTAACTTGTTCAGCATTACAAAAGCAAACTTGTTCAACCACATAACTGCAAACTGAGACACATAATACCACAAACAACTCAATATCCCAAGTAGTAGGGGTCATCCCAATGATCCTCCGCCTCTTGCCAGTACTCCAAACCTTCTTTGATGATTTCGATTTTCTTCCATGCCTCGTAGGTGACGTACGCATCTTTCGCTGCGTACTCGATGAGGTTGTTTGGCAGTGGGCTGCCCCCCCATAGTTTGTGGTCGAATTCCTTGTTGATCTTCTTCTTCATTTCCTTGTACGATGGGTGGATGAGGCTGGCTGCAAACTCAGCCAAAGCCTGCCACTTCTTTCCATTTTTTGGAACTCTCCATTTGCGCTGCATGTCGACGTACTTGTCGAGGTTGATCTCCAAACCAGACAATTTTAGCTTCTCCTTGTCACCTCCAATGGAGAAGCCAACAAAGGTGTACAGCTTCTTCTCCTGCAGGAGCGGGCGGAGTTCCTTGGGCCTGCATCAAATTAATCTGGTGCATCAAATTCATCTACTTCAAAAACTTCAGAAACTACTAATTAGACATAAAATTCAAAACTACTATTGCATCTACTCCAGAACTTCAGAGCTAGTATTGCATCTACTTCAGAACTTCAGAACTATTGCATCTACTTGAGAAACTTTAGAAACTTTAGAACTATTGCATCTACTTGAGAAACTTCAGAAACTACTAATTAGACAGAAACTTCAGAACTTCAAAACTAGTATTGCATCTACTTCAGAACTTCAGAACTATTGCATCTACTTCAGAAACTTCAGAAACTACAGAAACTACTAATTAGACAGAAACTTCAGAACTTCAGAACTAGTATTGCATCTACTTCAGAACTACAGAACTATTGCGTCTACTTCAGAAACTTCAGAAACTACTAATTAGACAGAAATGTCAGAACTTCAGAAACTTTAGAACTGGATGTTTTTACCATTTGGTTGCCGCGGTGTTGTGGTATACCAGGACGAGATCCTCCACGCATAACTGTAGAACTGCAGCCTTTTGCAGAGGTTCATCTTCCCTCGTATACTCGACATCAACAGCGATCGACCGAGAAAGCATGCCGTCGAGCCTCCTCCTGATCTCGCGGATCCTCTTGTCGGCTTCGTCTGGATTGCTGGTGCATACGACATCCAGCTTCTCCTTCTTCAGGTGGATATCAACCATGAGCGGCACGGTGTAGTCCTGCTTCTGCCCGGGGACCGGAACATCGTCGTCGACCACCAGCGGCTCCTTGCCAGACGCCTCACCTTGGTGATGCTTGGCAGACGGAGGGGAGTTGCTCCATGATGCCTCCGCCATTCTCTTGGTAGACGGAGGGGAGTTGCTCCACGATTCCTCCGCCATTGCCCTCCTGGCCAGCGATGGTGGAGGCAGAGGGGAGTTGCTTGATGGTGGAGGCAGAGGGAGGAAGATGGAGCGGCAATGGAATGAGGAGGGAGGCAGAGGGAGGCAGATTGAGCGGCAATGGAATAGGAGGGGAGTTCCCTGCGTCGTGGGGAGTTGCCAGTGGAGGGGAGTCGTGTGGAGTTGCCAGTGGAAGGGAGGCGTGGGGAGTTGCCTCGAAAACTCAAACGTCCTGCCCTTTGGCCCTCGAAAAATCTGGAGGGGAGACGTGGGCCCTTTGGTTTGTCCTGTTTCTGAAACAAAAAAAAATAACAGCCATATTTTGCTCTCACTGCAACCATATTAAGAGATCAAAAATGGCACCAAAAAGTCACTGCAGCCATCCTAAATGGCACGAAAACAGCACCAAAATAACATCAGCCAAAACAGCAAAAAATGCATCCAGATCGTTCTTTATTTCTTCTAACATTCCGTGTTCTGTGCAGTGAGATAGACACAACGCTACAAATGCAGGCTGACAACGCCCGCGATTTCATGACCATCAGGACAGATGGCGGCTTCATCCGCGCTCCGGTCCCATGAGTCGAGTCGAAAGTAGTGATGCTATGTGTAGTTCTGAAACATTGATTGGCTCATGTTGTAATTAAACTTTAATGAATTGTATGTCTCTTTGGTTTGGACAGTCATTAAACTTAGATGTAATCGATGCTATTTATTACTAGGACCATGAATTGTGCTATTAATGTCTTGCTTTTCTCTTCCGATCCTTTTGTTGCATACTTATTTATTGCTTATGTATTGTCTGTTGTTTGGCTTGTGCATAGAGATGCCGTCGTATGTCGTGTACAAGGGTAAGGTTCCCGGAGTCTACGACGACTGGGAGGAGTGTCGGAGACAGGTTCACCATTTCAGCGGTAACAGTTACAAAGGATACAACACTAGGGCGGAGGCGGAATCTAGATACGCCCGCTATCTAGCGGGAGAGAGGAGGGAGCGTTGGAGGAACCGGATGAAGACCAGTTTCATCGCGATGATGCTCATCGTGATGACCACAACTCTCTTCTATGTGATGGTAGTTTAGATGATCGATATCGACTTGTAATATGAAGACAAACTCGCTACTCGCGGTCTCGAGACTTGTAATGTTCTATCTTTGTTCGGTCTTTTGAATTCGGAGACTAATATGATGAATTGTATTCGGAGAGCTATCTTCTATTGTATTGGATGAATGTGCTGTTGCTGTGTGGTGCTGTCTATATTCTGTCCAATAATATATTTTGTAACCTGTGAAAATATCAGAAATGTGCATTTTTTCGACCACCTCCAAATCACCTCAGTTTTGGCACACATGATCTCTTCCACAAACAAAACTAGGTTTCCAAGTTTTTGTATTTTTTTTAAAAAAAATTGAATTTATAATGCCCTCTAGACTGACTGCTAAAGACATCGGTCTATGCCTCAAGGGGGCATTGTAAAATAATTTT
Organism: Triticum dicoccoides; assembly: GCF_002162155.2. Taxonomy (NCBI): domain Eukaryota; kingdom Viridiplantae; phylum Streptophyta; class Magnoliopsida; order Poales; family Poaceae; genus Triticum; species Triticum dicoccoides. The sequence goes on along the minus strand of NC_041391.1, from coordinate 41,612,223 downwards.
TTTCAAAATTTTCTTGAATACACATGTTTTGCACATGTGGGTGACCATGTACAAGAAAATTTGGGTGATTTGGAGGTGGTGGAAAAATTCACGTTTTTTCAAAAAATGGCTTAAGTTAGACCAAATGGTCCCTCCGGGAATGCGGGCATTTTTTCGACCACCTCCAAATCACCTTAGTTTTGGCACACATGATCTCTTCCACAAACAAAACTAGGTTTCCAAGTTTTTGTATTTTTTATATTTTTTTTGAATTTATAATGCCCTCTAGACTGACTGCTGAAAACATCGGTCTATGCCTCAAGGGGGCATTGTAAAATAATTTTTTTCAAAAT
>NC_041391.1:41592848-41611679 GCF_002162155.2 Triticum dicoccoides | reverse complement strand
TTTCCAACCACCTCCAAATCACCTCAGTTTTGGCACACATGATCTCTTCCACAAACAAAACTAGGTTTCCAAGTTTTTGTATTTTTTATATTTTTTTTGAATTTATAATGCCCTCTAGACTGACTGCTGAAAACATCGGTCTATGCCTCAAGGGGGCATTGTAAAATAATTTTTTTCAAAATTTTCTTGCATACACATGTTTTGCACATGTGGGTGACCATGTACAAGAAAATTTGGGTGATTTAGAGGTGGTGGAAAAATTCACGTTTTTTCAAAAAATGGCTTAAGTTAGACCAAATGGTCCCTCCGGGAATGCGGGCATTTTTTCGACCACCTCCAAATCACCTCAGTTTTGGCACACATGATCTCTTCCACAAACAAAACTAAGTTTCCAAGTTTTTGTATTTTTTTGAATTTATAATGCCCTCTAGACTGACTGCTGAAAACATCGGTCTATGCCTCAAGGGGACCTGCATGCAAGAGTCGGGGACCTGCATGTGAATAGTGATTCATCAAGGCCTTGACAGCTACTGGCACAGCGGCTGCCGCCCGATTTGCATGCAGGGAAGATGAACGTGCATGGAGGTTTTTCAAAGATTTCCAAGCACACCCGAGTGGGCCCCGCTTATTTAAAAAATACGTCAGTCATTATTGCTCTGTAAATGAAGAATATGCATGATGATTATGAATATGCATGACAACCATAGTAAGGGTGAAGAATCATAGTGCCCAATTTGTCGAAATACATCATCATTCTTAAAGTTGGACATCACATGATACACACAGAAAGTGCAAATGAAAGATGTCGAACTAATACAGTAACATGGCAGTACAACCGCACTTCACTAAATTACTGTCACGATGAAATAGAATGTAAAGACCACGTCACACAAAGCTGAATGGCACACGACTTTCTCTGGCTCATCGTCGGTTCCTGCTGTATGTAGATATCACAGTTCAGCCTCGAGATCCTACACAGAAGAATAGAATAAATCACATGGACATCAATTATGAGTAAAACACATGCAAAAAAAATATGAACATATTTCGTACCTCTAGCAATTTAGCGCATTTACGTCGATTGTGACCTGGTTTCTTGCAATAGCCATAGATATTCTGTGATCTTGACTTCTTTGTCTTTGCCTACAGCCTTTTCTTCGGTGCACCTCGTCCTGGCACATGCACGGGATCCAGAACCTTATCAACTTTCTGCGAGTGCGGCATCAACGGGCCAAACCTAATGCTGTTATGCTGAGCATTAGTTGACTCCTTGCTGTCAGCTAGTTCAAAACTTGATTGCTTGCCATGATGTTGTGCTTGCAAAAGCATCTTTAGACGGTGATAGTCCTCATCAGAGTGGCATGCCTGGAAACTTGCGGCGTGACTACAATTCCGCAACTCACGGTACCTCTGCAGGCTTAGCGAATAGTCATACATCTGGTTTTTTCTGGTAGGTGCGTATGCACATTTTGCATTCATAGTCCACCTAGTGGGAACGCAACAACCGGGCAGAATTGTTTGTTTTAAAATCCCCAATATGTAAAATATGTGGGAACATGGTGTGCCTGCGCATTCCAGCTTACAGCAAGAACAACTCACCCTGTGCAAAAGACCTCCTTGCTCTTCAATGCGCACTCCAAACTTTTTATCCATTCTTTCCTGCTTGGACACAACATAAGTGGAATCTTCTGATCCATCTAGTATCTCTCTAATCTGACATTTGCTGACAGCATCTATGCTCCATAAGACCATCTTAAAGACCCTAGGTGTGAAAACTGTTGCGGCGTGTTTCTCAAGCGGCGAAGCATTTTCCTCTGTAAATGGAACGGACTGCAAGGCTTCGACGTCATGGAGAGCTTCGTTAATCCGTCGCGACGCAAGGCAACGCTCATAGTGCTCTGGCATTTCAAACAACGACATCTTACCCTCAAGATGCGTATGTAGCACAGAGTTCAAGCTCTCACTCCTTTGATTGCTGCTCAATCCTAGGAAACAACGCCCCTCAAGATATGGAGCACACCACAACTTTCTCATCTGATACATTTGATGCAACCAAGACTCCTCACTGGTTACTTTATTCCGTTGTAAGAATTGTATCCATTTTATCTCATGCTCTTCAATGGAAGAAGTATCATAAATGAAAGATCTGAATTCCTCCTTTACGTCGTCATCATGCAGATGGCGTACAATGTTCTGCTGAATGTGCCATATACATAGTCTATGGTTTGAGTCTGGCCAGACCACCCTTATTGCTCTCTGCATTGCAAGGTCCCCATCTGTGATCACAGATATCGGATGCTTCTGTGCCATGCAATCAGAAAAGGTCCGCAACATCCACTCGTATGCCTGGCTTGTTTCATGAGAAATTATACCACAGCCAAATATAACAGTGCTGCGGTGGTGATTCAACCCGACAAAAGGCACGAATGGCAGATTGTATTTGTTGGTTCTGTATGTGCTATCAAAAACAATGACGTCTTCGAAAGCCTTGTAGTCAAGTCGCGATTGACTATCAGCCCAGAACAGTCCCTTCAAATGGCCATGCTCGTCTACCAAGTACTTGAAGAAAAAATCCACATCTCGCTCTCGCCTCGCCATCATGTGCATGATCACCATTTTAGCATCACCGGCATTGATTGTCTCCTGCTTATTAGCATGGCAGAAATTGTAAATCTCCCTCTTTATGCATCCAACCTTATCAAATCCACCGTATTGAAAGCACAAAATATCCATAATACGGTATTTACGGATCCCACATTTTTCCATGTCCGCAATGTCCGCTTTCTGCTCATCGCTAATTCGTCTGTGCGAACGCAGCAGACAAGAAAGATCCCGTGGGGCTAGAGGATGGCTGTGCTCATCGATGAAATCCTTGACAAACCACCGACCGGTTTCCTCCTGTCTCGTAATGTCCAATTTAGCATTACACCCAACACGAGTTAAACTTCGTGGCCTCCTCTTTCTATCTTCCATCTTTCTTTTCATGTGCTTATCTTCGCGAAACCCTTGACGACTACACACAATTTTCCTTAAAATTATGTATTTGTTGGATCCATCCCACTCAACGTAGCTTTTCCTCACACTAAAACCTTTTTCAAGAGCATATTTGTTGTAGAATTCATAGCCTTCAGCCTCACTATCAAACATCTTGCTGACAACATTTACATACTCGAACATACTCTCATCACTTGCATACGCCATGTCTTCCTGCATATGACATGTGAGGGAAACCAATCATCAACATCTTTCTGTTTATCAATGTTGCAGGTGTAAAATAGCTCATAGGCAAAGACAAGTGCATGGAAAAGACTTTGCTGGTTTGACATGTGAGGGAAACCAATCATCAACGTCCAACAAGTAGTATCTCATCTTCCTTTAAACTATATTTCATGCGCTATGCAAACCTAAAGTGATGATGACTTTAATAAACTAAATTAAGTGAACTATGGAACCAGTATCTCATCTTCCTTTAGTATATCTCATCTCAAACGTCAACATCTTAATTAAACAAACATGACGCGATTAGCTCAAGAGAAACTATGCCACGATGAAGCTTTCCATTCGTTGTTCTAGTCAGTACCCGGATCTTGTGGGGTTGAGGTGAAGGAAATATGCCCTAGAGGCAATAATAAAGTTATTATTTATTTCCTCATATCATGATAAATTTTTATTATTCATGCTAGAATTGTATTAACCGGAAACATGATACATGTGTGAATACATAGACAAACATATAGTCACTAGTATGCCTCTACTTGACTAGCTCATTAATCAAAGATGGTTATGTTTCCTAACCATAACATGTGTTGTCATTTGATTAATGGGATCACATCATTAGAAGAATGATGTGATTGACATGACCCATTCCGTTAGCCTAGCACTTGATCGTTTAGTATGTTGCTATTGCTTTCTTCATGACTTATACAAAGTTCCTTCAACTATGAGATTGTGCAACTCACGTTTACCGGAAGAACACTTTGTGTGCTACCAAACGTCACAACGTAACTGGGTGATTATAAAGGTGCTCTACAGGTGTTTCCGAAGGTACATGTTGAGTTGGCATAATTCGAGATTAGGTTTTGTCACTCCGATTGTCGGAAAGGTATCTCTGGGCCCTCTCGGTAATACTCATCACTTTAGCCTTGCAAGCATTATAACTAATGAGTTAGTAATAAGATGATGTGTTACAGAACGAGTAAAGAGACTTGCCAGTAACGAGATTGAACTAGGTATTGGATACCGACGATCAAATCTCGGGCAAGTAACATACCGATGACAAAGGGAACAACTTATGTTGTTATGCGGTTTGACCGATAAAGATCTTCGTAGAATATGTAGGAACCAATATGGGCATCCAGGTTCCGCTATTGGTTATTGACTGAGAATGGTTCTAGGTCATGTCTACATAGTTCTCGAACCCGTAGGGTCCGCACGCTTAACGTTATGATGACAGTTTTATTATGAGTTTATAAGTTTTGATGTACCGAAGTTTGTTCGGAGTCCCGGATGTGATCACGGACATGACGAGGAGTCTCGAAATGGACGAGACATAAAGATTGATATATTGGAAGCCTATATTTGGACATCGGAAAGGTTCCGGGTGAAATCGGGATTTTACCGGAACACCGGGGGGTTACCGGAACCCTCCCGGGGGTTAATGGGCCTTAGTGGGCAATGAGGGAGAAGAGGAGGGCAGGCCAGGGCAGGCCGCGCGCCCCCTCCCCCCTAGTCCGAATAGGACAAGGAAGGGGGGGGGGGCGGCGCCCCCCTTTCCTCTTTCCCCTCCCCCCTTTCCTTCTCCACCAAGGCAAGAGGGGGGAGTCCTACTCCCGGTGGGAGTAGGACTCCTCCAGGCGCACCCCAAAGGGGCCGGCCGCACCTCCCCCTCCCTCCTTTATATACGGGGGCAAGGGGGCACCCCAGAACACACAAGTTGATCTACGGATCGTTCCTTGACCGTGTGCGGTGCCCCCCTCCACCATATTCCACCTCGGTCATATCATCGCGAAGCTTAGGTGAAGCCCTGCGCCGGTAGAACATCATCATCATCACCACGCCGTCGTGCTGACGGAACTCATCCCCGAAGCTTTGCTGGATCGGAGCCAGGGGATCGTCATCGAGCAGAACGTGTGCTGAACTTGGAGGTGCCGTACGTTCGGTGCTTGGATCGGTCGGATCGTGAAGACGTACGACTAAATCAACCGCGTTGTGCTAACGCTTCCGCTTACGGTCTACGAGGGTACGTGGACAACACTCTCCCCTCTCGTTGCTATGCCATCACCATGATCTTGCGTGTGCGTAGGAATTTTTTTGAAATTACTACGTTCCCCAACAGTGGCATCCGAGCCTAGGTTTTATGTGTAGATGTCATATGCACAAGTAGAACACAAGTGAGTTGTGGGCGATACAAGTCATACTGCTTACCAGCATGTCATACTTTGGTTCGGCGGTATTGTGAGATGAAGCGGCCCGGACCGACATTACGCGTACGCTTACGCGAGACTGGTTTCACCGCTACGAGCACTCGTTGCTTAAAGGTGACCGGCGGGTGTCTGTCTCTCTCACTTTAGTTGAACCGAGTGTGGCTACGCCCGGTCCTTGCAAAGGTTAAAACAGCACCAACTTGACGAACTATCGTTGTGGTTTTTATGCGTACGTAAGAATGGTTCTTGCAAAAGCCCGTAGCAGCCACGTAAAATTTGCAACAACAAAGTAGAGGACGTCTAACTTGTTTTTGTAGGGCATGTTGTGATGTGATATGGTCAAGACGTGATGCTATATTTTATTGTATGAGATGATCATGTTTTGTAACCGAAATTATCGGCAACTAGCAGGAGCCATATGGTTGTCGCTTTATTGTATGAAATGCAAACGCCCTGTAATTGCTTTACTTTATCACTAAGCGGTAGCGATAGTCGTAGAAGCAATAGTTGGCGAGACGACAACGATGCTACGATGGAGATCAAGGTGTCGCGCCGGTGACGATGGTGATCATGACGGTGCTTCGGAGATGGAGATCAAAAGCACAAGATGATGATGGCCATATCATATCACTTATATTGATTGCATGTGATGTTTATCCTTTATGCATCTTATCTTGCTTTGATTGACGGTATCATGTTAAGATGATCTCTCAATAAAAATTATCAAGAAGTGTTCTCCCTGAGTATGCACCATTGCCAAAGTTTGTCGTGCCCAGACACCACGTGATGATCGGGTGTGATAAGCTCTACGTCCATCTACAACGGGTGCAAGACAGTTTTGCACACGTGGAATACTCAGGTTAAACTTGACAAGCCTAGCATATGCAGATATGGCCTCGGAACACGGAGACCGAAAGGTCGAGCGTGAATCATATAGTAAGATATGATCAACATAAAGATGTTCACCATTGAAAACTACCCCATCTCACGTGATGATCGGTTATGGTTTAGTTGATTTGGATCACGTGATCACTTAGATGACTAGAGAGATGTCTGTCTAAGTGGGAGTTCTTAAGTAGTATGATTAATTGAACCTAAATTTATCATGAACTTAGCACCTGATAGTATTTTGCTTGTCTATGTTTGTTTGTAGATATATGGCTCGTGCTGTTGTTCGGTTGAATTTTAATGCGTTCCTTGAGAAAGCAAAGTTGAAAGATGATGGTAGCAATTACACGGACTAGGTCCGTAACCTGAGGATTATCCTCATTGCTGCATAGAAAAATTACGTCCTGGAAACACCGCTGGGTGCCAGGCCTGCTGCTGATGCAACTGACGACGTTAAGAATGTCTGGCAGAGCAAAGCTGATGACTACTCTATAGTTCAGTGTGCCATGCTTTACGGCTTAGAACCGGGTCTTCAACGACGTTTTGAACGTCATGGAGCATATGAGATGTTCCAGGAGTTGAAGTTAATATTTCAAGCAAATGCCCGGATTGAGAGATATGAAGTCTCCAATAAGTTCTACAGCTGCAAGATGGAGGAGAATAGTTCTGTTAGTGAGCATATACTCAAAATGTCTGGGTATAATAATCACTTGATTCAACTGGGAGTTAATCTTCCGGATGATAGCGTCATTGACAGAATTCTCCAATCACTGCCACCAAGCTACAAGAGCTTTGTGATGAACTATAATATGCAAGGGATGAACAAGACTATTCCTGAGCTCTTCGCAATGCTAAAAGCTGCGGAGGTAGAAATCAAGAAGGAGCATCAAGTGTTGATGGTCAACAAGACCACTAGTTTCAAGAAAAAGGGCAAAGGGAAGAAGAAGGGGAACTTCAAGAAAAATAGCAAGCAAGTTGCTGCTCAAGAGAAGAAACCCAAGTCTGGACCTAAGCCTGAACTGAGTGCTTCTACTGCAAGCAGACTGGTCACTGGAAGCGGAACTGCCCCAAGTATTTGGCGGATAAGAAGGATGGCAAAGTGAACAAAGGTATATGTGATATACATGTTATTGATGTGTACCTAACTAGAGCTCGTAGTAGCACCTGGGTATTTGATACTGGTTCTGTTGCTAATATTTGCAACTCGAAACAGGGACTACAGAATAAGCGAGCACTGGCCAAGGACGAGGTGACGATGCGCGTGGGAAACGGTTCCAAAGTCGATGTGATCGCGGTCGGCACGCTACCTCTACATCTACCTTCGGGATTAGTTTTAGACCTGAATTATTGTTATTTGGTGCCAGCGTTGAGCATGAACATTATATCTGGATCTTGTTTGATGCGAGACGGTTATTCATTTAAATCAGAATAATGGTTGTTCTATTTATATGAGTAATATCTTTTATGGTCATGCACCCTTGAAGAGTGGTCTATTTTTATTAAATCTCGATAGTAGTGATACACATATTCATAGTGTTGAAACCAAAAGATGCAGAGTTAATAATGATAATGCAACTTATTTGTGGCACTTCCGTTTAGGTCATATCGGTGTAAAGCGCATGAAAAAACTCCATACTGATGGGATTTTGGAATCACTTGATTATGAATCACTTGGTACTTGCGAACCATGCCTCATGGGCAAGATGACTAAAACGCCGTTCTCCGGAACTATGGAGCGAGCAACTGACTTGTTGGAAATCATACATACTGATGTTTGTGGTCCAATGAATGTTGAGGCTCGCGGTGGATATCGTTATTTTCTCACCTTCACATATGATTTGAGCAGATATGGGTATATCTACTTGATGAAACACAAGTCTGAAACATTTGAAAAGTTCAAAGAATTTCAGAGTGAAGTAGAAAATCATCGTAACAGGAAAATAAAATTTCTACGATCTGATCGTGGAGGAGAATATTTGAGTTACGAGTTTGGTCTACACTTGAAACAATGTGGAATAGTTTCGCAACTCACGCCACCTGGAACACCACAACGAAATGGTGTGTCCGAACGTCGTAATCATACTTTACTGGATATGGTGCGATCTATGATGTCTCTTACTGATTTACCACTATCATTTTGGGGTTATGCTTTAGAGACGACCGCATTCACATTAAATAGGGCACCATCAAAATCCGTTGAGACGACGCCTTATGAACTGTGGTTTGGCAAGAAACCAAAGTTGTTGTTTCTTAAAGTTTGGGGCTGCGATGCTTATGTGAAGAAACTTCAACCAGATAAGCTCGAACCTAAATCGGAGAAATGTGTCTTCATAGGATACCCAAAAGAGACTATTGGGTACACCTTCTATCACAGATCCGAATGCAAGACATTCGTTGCTAAGAATGGATCCTTTCTAGAGAAGGAGTTTCTTTCGAAAGAAGTGAGTGGGAGGAAAGTAGAACTTGATGAGATAACTGTATCTACTCCATTATTGGAAAGTAGTTCATCACGAGAACCGGTTCCTGTGACAACTACACCAATTAGTGAGGAAGCTAATGATAATGATCATGAAACTTCAGATCAAGTTTCTACTGAACTTCGTAGGTCTACCAGAGTAAGATCCGCGCCAGAGTGGTACGGTAATCCTATTCTGGAAGTCATGTTACTTGACCATGATGAACCTACGAACTATGAGGAAGCGATGATGAGCCCGGATTCCGCAAAATGGCTAGAAGCCATGAAATCTGAGATGGGATCCATGTATGAAAACAAAGTATGGACTTTGGTTGACTTGCCCGATGATCGGCAAGCCATTGAGAATAAATGGATCTTTAAGAAGAAGACTGACGCTGATGGTAATATAACTGTCTATAAAGCTCGACTTGTTGCAAAAGATTTTCGACAAGTTCAAGGGGTTGACTACGATGAGACTTTCTCACCCGTAGCGATGCTTAAGTCCGTCCGAATCATGTTAGCTATTGCTGCATTTCATAAATTATGAAATTTGGCAAATGGATGTCAAGACTGCATTCTTGAATGGATTTCTAGAACAAGAGTTGTATATGATGCAGCCGGAAGGTTTTATTGATCCAAAAGGTGCTGACAAAGTGTGCAAGCTCCAGCGACCCATTTATGGACTGGTGCAAGCATCTCGGAGTTGGAATAAACGCTTTGATAGTGTGATCAAAGCATATGGTTTTATACAGACTTTTGGAGAAGCCTGTATTTACAAGAAAGTGAGTGGGAGCTCTGTAGCATTTCTAATTTTATATGTAGATGACATATTATTAATTGGAAATGATATAGAATTTCTGGATAGCATAAAAGGATACTTGAATAAAAGTTTTTCAATGAAAGACCTCGGTGAAGCTGCTTACATATTGGGCATCAAGATCTATAGAGATAGATCAAGACGCTTAATAGGACTTTCACAAAGCACATACCTTGACAAAATTTTGAAAAAGTTCAAAATGGATCAGGCAAAGAAAGGATTCTTGCCTGTGCTACAAGGTGTGAAGTTGAGTCAAACTCAATGCCCGACCACAACAGAAGATAGAGAGAAAATGAAAAATGTTCCCTATGCTTCAGCCATAGGCTCTATCATGTATGCAATGCTGTGTACCAAACCTGACGTATGCTTACCAATAAGCTTGGCAGGAAGGTACCAAAGTAATCCAGGAGTGGATCACTGGACAGCGGTCAAGAACATCCTGAAATACCTGAAAAGGACTAAGGAAATGTTTCTCGTATATGGAGGTGACAAAGAGCTAGTCGTAAACGGTTACGTCGATGCAAGCTTTGACACTGATCCGGACGATTCTAAATCGCATACCGGATACGTGTTTTTATTAAACGGTGGAGCTGTAAGTTGGTGCAGTTCTAAACAAAGCGTCGTAGCAGGATCTACATGTGAAGCGGAGTACATAGCTGCTTCGGAAGCAGCAAATGAAGGAGTCTGGATGAAGGAGTTCATTTCCGATCTAGGTGTCATACCTAGTGCATCGGGACCAATGAAGATCTTCTGTGACAATACTGGTGCAATTGCCTTGGCAAAGGAATCCAGATTTCACAAGAGGACCAAGCACATCAAGAGACGCTTCAATTCCATTCGGGACTAAGTCCAAGTGGGAGACATAGAGATTTGCAAAATACATACGGATCTGAATGTTGCAGACCCGTTGACTAAGCCTCTCTCACGAGCAAAACATGATCAACACCAAGACTCCATGGGTGTTAGAATCATTACTATGTAATCTAGATTATTGACTCTAGTGCAAGTGGGAGACTGAAGGAAATATGCCCTAGAGGCAATAATAAAGTTATTATTTATTTCCTCATATCATGATAAATGTTTATTATTCATGCTAGAATTGTATTAACCGGAAACATGATACATGTGTGAATACATAGACAAACATATAGTCACTAGTATGCCTCTACTTGACTAGCTCATTAATCAAAGATGGTTATGTTTCCTAACCATAGACATGTGTTGTCATTTGATTAATGGGATCACATCATTGGAAGAATGATGTGATTGACATGACCCATTCTGTTAGCCTAGCACTTGATCGTTTAGTATGTTGCTATTGCTTTCTTCATGACTTATACAAAGTTCCTTCAACTATGAGATTGTGCAACTCACGTTTACCGGAAGAACACTTTTGTGCTACCAAACGTCACAACGTAACTAGGTGATTATAAAGGTGCTCTACAGGTGTTTCCGAAGGTACATGTTCAGTTGGCATAATTCGAGATTAGGTTTTGTCACTCCGGTTGTCGGAAAGGTATCTCTGGGCCCTCTCGGTAATACTCATCACTTAAGCCTTGCAAGCATTATAACTAATGAGTTAGTAATAAGATGATGTGTTACAGAACGAGTAAAGAGACTTGCCAGTAACGAGATTGAACTAGGTATTGGATACCGACGATCAAATCTCGGGCAAGTAACATACCGATGACAAAGGGAACAACGTATGTTGTTATGCGGTTTGACCGATAAAGATCTTCGTAGAATATGTAGGAACCAATATGGGCATCCAGGTTCCGCTATTGGTTATTGACCGAGAATGGTTCTAGGTCATGTCTACATAGTTCTCGAACCCGTAGGGTCCGCACGCTTAACGTTACGATGATAGTTTATTATGAGTTTATAAGTTTTGATGTACCGAAGTTTGTTCGGAGTCCCGGATGTGATCACGGACATGACGAGGAGTCTTGAAATGGTCGAGACATAAAGATTGATATATTGGAAGCCTATATTTGGACATCGGAAAGGTTCCGGGTGAAATCGGGATTTTACCGGAACACCGGGGGGTTACCGGAACCCTCCCGGGGGTTAATGGGCCTTAGTGGGTCATGAGGGAGAAGAGGAGGGCAGGCCAGGGCAGGCCGCGCGCCCCCTCCCCCCTTAGTCCGAATAGGACAAGGAAGGGGGAGGGGGCGGCGCCCCCCTTTCCTCTTTCCCCTCCCCCCTTTCCTTCTCCACCAAGGCAAGAGGGGGGAGTCCTACTCCCGGTGGGAGTAGGACTCCTCCAGGCGCACCCCAAAGGGGCCGGCCGCACCTCCCCCTCCCTCCTTTATATACGGGGGCAAGGGGGCACCCCAGAACACACAAGTTGATCTACGGATCGTTCCTTAACCGTGTGCGGTGCCCCCCTCCACCATATTCCACCTCGGTCATATAGTCGCGAAGCTTAGGCGAAGCCCTGCGCCGGTAGAACATCATCATCGTCACCACGCCGTCGTGCTGACGGAACTCATCCCCGAAGCTTTGCTGGATCGGAGCCCGGGGATCGTCATCGAGAAGAACGTGTGCTGAACTCGGAGGTGCCGTACGTTCGGTGCTTGGATTGGTCGGATCGTGAAGACGTACGACTACATCAACCGCGTTGTGCTAACGCTTCCGCTTACGGTCTACGAGGGTACGTGGACAACACTCTCCCCTCTCGTTGCTATGCCATCACCATGATCTTGCGTGTGCGTAGGAAATTTTTTGAAATTACTACGTTCCCCAACATGAGGTTGTACTGCATGCACGGTGGAGGGGCGCAACGGCCAAGAGAACGAGGAGAACGCCAAGCCGAATTCATACCTTAAGGATGGTACGCGCGAAGAGATGGGATCGCCCGCCGCGGTCGCCGCCGATTCAGCCGGCGCAGATCCGGCCTTCTTCTTCTTCGGTGACGGCGTGGGGGGCTGGGGTTGGTTGGGTGGAGGACGAGGACGATGAATTTATTCCTCTCGCCAGGCAGGTCGAGGACGGAGAAGGTCAGGAGCGGCGAGCGGCGACGAATAGATCGGAGGAGGATTCTGAACTGGATCGAGTAGACATGGATCTGGTCCTCCGGTGATCGGTTCAAGAAAAGATATTTCTCCCTGGACCATTATGCCCTTATCGCAATTAACATATTAAATTTAATCAATTAAAATTCCCCGCAAGATCTGACGGCTAATAAAAATCAGACGTGATCAGACATGTAAGTACTGCTAAGTACTCCGAGTACTAACCCAATCACCGTAAAACAGCTCGTTCTATATATATAACCAAATGAATGAACGTTTGGCAGCAGCATCTTTCCTTTTGCTCAACTACAGTATGTTCAGTTTTAGATTGTACAGTGATTGAAAAGGCTCCTACCTTTGGATGTATACAGATAGCCGTAGCTCTAGGCATTTCTCTGTTTCTTTACGTGGGGAAAGACTAGTACTGTTTGTTTGACTGCTTTGGACTGGAGCGAATAATGGTCCCTGTTGTTTTCTTTTTCTACAAGGATCATCCCAAGATCACTCATCATGCCCAGAGAGGTGAGTCAACATGACCACTCCGTCCTCGACGCTTGCTGCCAAGACCATGACCACTGTGTCTACAAGAAAGGTACCCGCTGCATATCCACCTATAGCTTCAGAAACAATGGCATCTAAATTGGTCAGGCCAGGCCACCATGATTAAACCATGGGGATTCAAATGATAAGATGAGCGAGTAACACAGTTTCTGCTCTGTCATTTGGTAATAGCAATGCAGTGGATGTGTGTATCACAATTTCAATAGAGAATCTTAATTATGAACTCACTGCAATACATATTCTTCATTGCGAGTTATATGAACTGATATTCTTTTGCCAATCTGGTGATCAGTGATGAACTGGATGTGGTTAATTTATTATTACAAGATAAATTACACAGCTCTGTAGCATATATACCCTGAACTCCATTGAGAACCATACATTGCTTTGACATTTGTATTAAAATATTGATAAGATGAGCCAGATGTCGGTGCAATGGCTTGAGAGTTTCCGACTCTTTTAGCTGCTGGTAGATCTACCCTGTTTTGTCATCTAGTCTGCTGTTCGGTTCATGACTGTGATGTGGAATCTTCGTTGCAAGTACCTATATGAACCGATGTTCATTTGGCCATCTGTTGCTCAGTGATGTATACTAGTAATGTTGTTAATTTGCTAATTAAACTGAACACCTCAGTTGAATGTGCACCTGAATAAATCTGGACGACCGTACAAGTTGCGCTCCATTGTATTGTCGTCTGTTAAGTAAACCAATCTGAACGAATCATTTGCCACCAACATATTTCCTTTTGCTCAACTACAGTATGTTCAATTTTAGAATGCAGTTCTTGAAAGGGTCCTTCCTCTAGATGTAGTATACAGATAGTTGTAGCTCTAGTCTTTGCTTGGTTTCTTTACATGGGGAAAGTCTAGTACTCTTGTTTAACTGCCTTGGGCTTGAGGAACTAATGGTTCCCTTTCTTTTCTTTTCCTGCCAGAATAATCCCAAGATCACTCATGCACAGAAAAGTGAGTCAGGGCACATGGGGGAGCTCGCCCCTTGACGACGGCGAGGTAGCAGATCTTGGACTCCCATGCCGACGGCAAGGTATGCACTCCTCTTTCCTTCCTCATCCCGCCTCTCCTCCATATATAGTATGCAGCTTCTTCTCTAATGTGCCGATGCTTGCTTTTTCTTCTCCAGATCCGATCTGCTCTATCTGCGCCCGACGTCCATGACCACAGGAACGGCAAGGCGACAAGATGGGAGTGGAAGGCTGACCGGCAAGAACGCCCAAGGTCTGCTCTGCAAAACCTAATCATCCAGCTTTACCATCAAAAAAATGGCTGGTTTACCATTCAGCAAAGCAAATCAATCAAATCTTGCACGCCACCTGTTTGTGTTTTTGTCAAACCAACAACTGCTGGGAGTTCTTTGAGGCGGACCACCAAAATTATTGTTTTTTCTGTGATTAATCTGGACCACCAGATGATAGTGCAAGCTACCAGTACAGACGCGCCAATGACAAGTTATTTATGATGTGTCACTGATATATAAAAGAAATACCTAGCTAATTAACTCTCTACACATTCGTACTCTCCCTCTGGCCGGCAGCTTGTCCGTACTCAGGGCCGGCCCTAGGCCATGGCGAGGAGTGCGACGGCCTAGGGCCCAGCCTCAGCAGGGGCCCATACGCTGTGCACCTATATGCTATATACAATGTATATATTTCTGGAAAAATATACTAGTGCAGAAGAGCAGCAGGCCTGGCCCATTTATTAAAAAGGAAACAAGTCACGCACAAACATCAATCCCTTCTCCTTCGCTGGCTCCTTGAATTACGCCTCGGTAGTCTCCCGTTCTTCATCTTCTTTACCAAAAATTGATTGCCCCGACTTCCTAAGAGGCCAGGCCCCAATTCCTGAAGTTAATCAATAAATTTCTTTGGTTCCTTGCATTCTATAAACAGCCCCAAGGGACCCCGACGGACCTACAACGGCAGGGACGCGAGAGCAACTGCAGCATGGCCGTCCGAGCCGTGTTCATGGTGAAGGGCAGGCGGTGGAGATGTGAAGTCCAGGCACTGTTCAAGGTAAGCACCGAAGCCATTGCTCATTCATATAATTTTTGGATCCCAATTCTTTGATCCGTGTCTGTTTATTTCTGGTATATGATGAGTTGATGTAATAAACAAAATTCATGATAAGCCATTGCTGATGTTTGACCTACTTAATTCCTCCTTTTTTTGTACGAATTGCAGTCAGGTAATTCTGCAGGTTGTGGCATTGCAAGAATTTTCATTATTGGGTAGATGGAGCATATAATTTCTTCTAATTTACTCCAAAACCAAGATTTAAGAAATCAGGTTCTCTCCTTTTTTTTGTAACAATGTTGCCAAAATAGCAATTATATGGTTGTGAGAAAAGAAAAAAGAACTAACATCTAAATCAATTAATTGAATCTCAAAACGGTGCTACATCCTTTACTAGAAGATATTTTTGCGTCTATTATAGGGGCCCATTAGATGAAGCTCGCACAAGGGCCTCTAAGATCTCAGGGCCGGCCCTGTCCGTACTGATCGATTTCATCAGAATTACTACCTGTATTTCTTTAAAAACAATTGACTTTCTTATATACATACATGTAATTAGACGAGAGAATCACTTTCCTGCTAAAATCTGAGCTTGCAATTTCTTGGACAAGTGTTCTATATATATAACCACAAGAATGAACAATTGGCAGCAGCATCTTTCCTTTTGCTCAACTACAGTATGTTCAGTTTTAGACTGTCCAGTGATTGAAAAGGCTCCTACCTTTGGATGTATACAGATAGCTCTAGCTCTAGGCGTTGCTCACTTTGCTTACATGGGGAAAGACTAGTACTGTTTGTTTGACTGCTTTGGACTGCAGCAACTAATGGTCCCTGTTCTTTTCTTTTTCTGCAAGGATCATCCAAAGATCACTCATCATGCCCAGGGAGGTGCGTCAACATCACCACTGCGTCCTTGACGCCTGCTGCCCAGACCATGACCATTGCGTCTACAAGAACGGTACCTGCTGCATATCCTCCTAGAGCTTGAGAAACAATGGCATCTAGCTAGATTGGTCAGGCCAGGCCACCATGATTGAACCATGGGGATTCAAATGATAAGATGAGCGAGCAACACAGTTTCTGCTCTGTCATTTGATAATGGCAATGCAGTGTATGTGAGATTCACAATTTCAATAGAGAATCTTCATTATGAACTCACTGCAATACATATTCTTCATTGCAAGTTATATGAACTGATATTCTTTTGCCAATCCGGTGATCAGTGATGAATTCGGTGTGGTTAATTTACGACTACAAGATAAATTGCACAGCTCTGTAGCATTTATACCCTGGACGACATTAACAATAATACTCCCTCCATTTTTGTATACAAGGCCACTATCAAAATTACAATTTGCAACTATACAAGGCCACTAATATTAATCGAGGCAAAATTGATGGCGCTTGCCTCGTACTAGAACCCGAGGACATTAATATCCTTTGTGTGCATGCGGAGTGAGAAGGTTGGTTTGTACTCCCAACATTAATCAACCAATGAGGAGTAAAAGGGTTGGCTTGTTGTGCGTGGGAGAGAAAAACTACATTAATTAACACGACAAACAAGGTGACAAGCTAGCTTGCAACATTGACTTAAACATAGCATTAATTTTTACCTTGGTACCTGTAATATGAGTTTGTGGCGTTGTATACAAAAATGGAGGGAGTACATTATTTGACATGTGAATTGAAAAGTTGGTAAGATGAGCCAGATGTGGGTGCAATGACTTACAGTTTCTGACCTTTTTTTACCTGTTGCTAGATCTACTCTTTTTTGTCATCTGGTATGCTGTTCGGTTCATGACTGATGCACAATCTTTGTTGCAAGTACCTATATGAACTGATGTTCATTTGGCTCTGTTGCTCAGTGATGAATACTAGTAAAGGACCCAGTGCATAGAAGCTCCCACACAAGGTGGGGTCTGGGGAGGGATTATAGGAACCTAGTCTTACCCCTGCAAAGTGCAATGCAGAGAGGCTGGTTCGAACCCAGGACCTCTTGGCACAAGTGGGGAGGACTTCACCACTGCGCCAGGCCTGCCCTCTCAGTGATGAATACTAGTAATGCCATTAATTTGCTAAGTAAGCTGCACAACTCAGTTGAATGTGTACCTGAATGATTCTGGACGGCCGTACAAGTTACACTGCATTGTATTGTAGTCTGCTAAGTAAACCATATGAATGAATCATTTGGCCGCAACATATTTCGTTTTGCTCAACTACAGTATGTTCAATTTTAGACTGCAGTTCTTGAAACGGCCCTGCCTTTTGATGTAGTATACAGATAGCTGTAGCTCTAGGCCTTGTTTGGTTTTTTTACATGGGGAAAGACCAGTACTGTTTATTTAACTGCCTTGGACTTGAGGAACTAATGGTTCCCTCTTTTCTTTTTCTGCCAGGATCTTCCCAAGATCACTCATGCACAGAAATGAGTGTTAAAAGGCAGCAACATGTTTTCCATTACATGGTGCAGTGTACTCTTATTTCACATTGCCGCATGACTGGTTGTGCAAGCTAGCTATGATATTTATTGTTCAGCATGCATAATGATGCTTCGGCATATATCTGAACCTAATTAAACAAATCATCAATCTGATGTAGTAGCTTGTTTTTGCTTTTCATGAAATATATTTAAAGTGGCTATTAATGCAGCTAGAAATTACTACATATGAAATCTGATCTGAACTTGTAGCAGTTCAAAACACCATATACTAACTTGCACTCTTTGAAACCAGATATTTGTGCTCATTATATATGGATTAGCAATTAATTATCACCTGTATTGGCTGTAAAAAGAGCCCTTTTCAATCTGTCATTGTTGTGCTGATGGTCTTCTAATTTTCAATGCATCCAAGATGACCTTTACGACTTAGTCTAGTTTAATAAATTTGACAATTAAAATTGTTCCTTTTCCAGTGTGACCGACCGGTTTGTTATTTCTTTTATGCCAGGCAGCAGGCAGACGCCCTCCATGGGCGGGGATGACGAGGACTGGCACGTGTGGGCCACCATACCCGAGCTTGACCAGGAGGACATGGTCGACTCCGACCCTGAGCTCCACGACGCACAAGGCAAGCTACCAACTCACTGCTCTGTTCTCCTCCTTATAACTGCTTTGCTGCTCTAGTCCAAATTCTAGCTAGAAATTTCAATCCACACTCAGTAGAGTAACCTCAATGATTTTCGTGGTCGCCAGGGTTCCGGTGTTCAAAGCAAGTTGAACGACTCACAAAATTCTCCTCCACCCTCATTAAGTTTCACACAAGATCTCTCCCTCTCTCTGTGTGTGTGTGTGTGTGTGTGTGTGTGTGTGTGTGTGTGTGTGTGTGTGTTCTAACACTGTTTGTAAATAAGCAGACTCGTGTACTTGTCAAATAAATTACTCTACTTGGCATGCTATTTTTCTATTAGGAGCAGCAGATTAATCAAGGAAAAAAACAAACCTCAACTTGGTTGGTTACTTGGCAACGACCAAGCATATAAGTGTGTCATGATCTTAAGTTTGGACACGTGAATAGGAGCGCATCTGCTAAGCACTGAATAGTTTGTGTGCAGGTTGGTCGGATCTAGATTTAGTGAAGGGGGCCAAGGAGAAGCTGCTGCAGGTTCAAGGGCGCCGTGAGCATGCCCACCAAGGTCCCCAAGC
>NC_041391.1:41568324-41592497 GCF_002162155.2 Triticum dicoccoides | reverse complement strand
GTCATGTATTTCATTAGAGAGAAATACTCATTATATTTGCATGTTTGCAGACATATCTATCAAAGACTTGACTTTTTTATACATGTAATGAGACCAAAATCACTTTTCTGCTGGAAATCATGTATTTCTTGAACAAGCGTTCAAGTTTTTATATATATAAAAAAACCACATCAATGAATCATTTGGCAGTAGCATGTTTCAAGCACTTCATGTTCAGTCTTAGACTGTCTAGTTCTTGAAAGGATACCTTTGGATGTATACAGATAGCTATAGCAGCTCTAGGCCTTGCTTGGTTTCTTTGCATGGGGAAAGACTACTACTGCTTGTTTGACTGCTTTGGGCTGGAGGAACTAATGTCCCCATTTCTTTTCTTTTTCTACCAGGATCGTCCCAAGATCACTCATGACCATAGAGGTGAGTCAAAGGAAGCAACCTATATTTTGTTGCCATTGCATGGTGTGGTGTACTCTCGGTTCACATTTTTGCAGCCTTGACTGGGCGTGCAAGCTAGCTAGGATATCTGAGGATGCAACTGGGTTATATTGTTCTTGGATGCTTGGTTGCTTACCTTCCCTTATCCATGCTCGTGTAGGTAACTAGCGATCCTGTAGGGCAAGTTAGAGCTGTTTTTGGCATGCGCGAGAGGACGACCATCCTCTCCATCAGTGGCATCCTGGCGCTCTTTCGTGATCACTGCCACGGTTTCATCAGTCAGGCAAGCAAACTCCAGCCTCTTCTTCCTTATCTTGTCTTGTAAAAATGATTCTTTTACGGTGTTGTATTTTCCTAAAAACTGCAGTTGATACTTGTAAAAGTGATTCTCTTTTATGTCTTATTAAAGTATTAATCAGTTTCCAATTTGGATGATGACTATTGCACAAATTAACTGCAGCTAATAGAGGATTGGGGAAGCACTCGTCTCCTTCCTCAAGCGTGCCAGCAAAATGGTCATTAGGTACAACAACGTTGATGTCCATGCTGCCAACGGGAATGGGATCGCCATTGGCAAGGCACCTGTAAGTAACACATGTTGACAAAAAGGTGCCTTTTCATATGATTAGTATTACTCTAAAAGTCTGAAGCGGTTTGGATCACAACTTTCCTGGAAGGCTCGAATTGATAAGATGGATCTATTGATTAGATTGATTTGATATGATGATGATTAGATGAGTTCATTTTGAGATGCAGTGATACGTTGCTGTTCCTGATGATGTGAAAGCATATTCTGATCACACACACATATAGATAGACTAGATACATGTTGACAGTTCATGTAGTTTTCTGATGTGCAAGTTTCTTTGGATTTGAAGGACCTTTGTGTGACTAATTTTGTAAGTATGGATTTATATTGTCCAGTTTCATGGAAGTCTGGAGTCTTAAGTGAATATTGATCATGCATACCTGCTCCTGATGTCAAGTGAACCATCTAGGATATCTGTCGTTCAGCATGCATAATGATGCTTGAATCTAATTAATGTCTACAAAATCATCAATCTGATATAGAAGCTTGTTTTTGCTTTTCATGAAATATATTTAAAGTGGCTATTAATACGGCTAGAAATTACTACATATATATTTGGAGTCTGCTATGAACTTGTAGCAGTTCAAAACACCATATACTAACTTGCACTCTTCTTAGAAAGATATTTGTGTTCATTATATGGGTTAGCAATTAATTTCACCTTCATTGGCTGTAAAAAGAGCCTTGTCAATCTGTCATTGTTGTGTTGATGGTCTATCTTCTGATTTTTAATACATGCAAGATGAGCTCTGCCACTTAGTCTGGTGTGACCGATCGATCGGCTATTTCTATTATTCCACATCAATGAATCATATGGCAGTAGCATGTTTCAAGCACTTCATGTTCAGTCTTAGACTGTCTAGTTCTTGAAAGGCTACCTTTGGATGTATACAGATAGCTAAATCAGCTCTAGGCCTTGCTTGGTTTCTTTGCATGGGGAAAGACTAGTACTGCTTGTTTACTGCTTTGGACTGGAGCAACTAATGGCCCCCTTTCTTTTTTTTTCTGCCAGGATCGTCCTAAGATCACTCATGCCCAGAGAGGTGAGTCAAATGAAGCAACCTATATTTTGTTGCCATTGCATGGTGTGGTGTACTCTCGGTTCACATTTTTGTAGCCTTGACTGGGTGTGCAAATTAGCTAGGATATCTGAGGATGCAACTGGGTTATATTAATTCTGGATGCTTGGTTGCTTAACTTCCCTTGTCCATGCTTGTGTAGGGAACTGGCGATCCTGTAGGGCAAGTTAGAGCTGTTTTTGGCATGCATGAGAGGAAGACCATCCTCTCTGTCGGCTGGATCCTGGCGCTCATTTGTGATCATTGCCACGGTTTCATCGGCCAGGCAAGCAAACTCCAGTCTCTTCTTCATTATCTTGTAAAAGTGATTCTTTTACGGTGTTGTACCGTCCTAAAAACCATATTCTGATATGTCAAACTTTGCGTGACTAGTAAATTGATCAACAATTCAACATATATATTGATCATGTTGACAGTTCATGTAGTTTTCTGATGTGCAAGTTTCTTTGGATCCAAAAGACCCTTGCACGACTAACTTTGTAAGTATGAATTTATATTGTCCAGTTTCATGGAAGTCTGGAGTCTTAAGTGAATATTGATCATGCATACCTGCTCCTGTTGTCAAGTGGATCATCTAGGTTCCTGACGTGCAGTTTTGGATATTGCCCCTTTGCATGACTAATTATTAAGTTGATACAATTTGTTTGTTTGCTAAATGAGCATGTAAATATGCATTAACTTTCTTGAAAGCTGAGCATGTATTGACTGTTGACTTGTAATTTTGGATATTGCACCTTTTGCAGTGACATGGACTGTTGCTTCCTCCTCCTTTTGCACCTTTTGGTTCCTTTCCAAAACTGAAACTGGAGCAAACTGTGTGTGTACTAAAACACTTTGGTTCACTGACATGGATTGTACACATCAAGTTTCGTTTCACTTTGTACGTGCAACAGTACTAAAGCACTTTGGCTCAGTTTGTATGTACGTGCAGTTTTAGCTGTACTAAATTTGTTTAAAATCGGAGCATTCATCCCTTTTCGGTTTCAATTTCTTCCATGAATATGCAATACTTTTTAAGGTGTATTGAGCCTCACTAAAACTAGATATGATGTACCATCTCTCTCCCTCCCTCTGTAGTTCAAATTTTTTTTCCATGACTCCCATGACTCCTATTAGCTTCTTCTTGTGTAGTTCAATTTTCCTAGGGTGATTGGGTGATATCTGTGCCTCCCATTTGAGATCCTTCCTGTCTGCTTTGGTTCTAGTTTATTCATAGTATCATGTTTGCTCCTGCTCATGGTCACCTACCAGCTAAGTAGGTTGTTTCTTTCTTGTACTATGTCTGCTAGTTACAGAATAAATCTATGTCTGCTAGTTACAGAATAAATAATTTGCTCAACTCTCAACTCCGAATAAATAAACAGCTGACCCTGTTGGTTATTTCTTTCTTCAGAGCTATGACTGACGGTACACAGCTGTTTTGCTATGCTCGATAACTCTTCTACGCTCCGTCCTGCCTAAGCATCGCCACTCAACGCCAAGCTGCTTGGTGCATAGCCCTAATTCATACTACCTCTCTATTCTATATGGATAATTCTACGTATGTATGTTTGTATCTAATTCACCAGCATTCATCCATTTTGAATGCTTGATTGATTTTCGGATTGCCGGTTGCAGTCCTGCCATCTTGCTAGCTTTTAACATGGAACAAGTGATGGACACTACAGGCTTGGATGGATGAATCTCTACTGCTACTACTACTTGGTAGGTTCCTATGCATATATAGCTCCTGGCGAGTAGAGGAGCTGATGGGACATCCAGCGGATGGAGCCCGCGGCAAGGAAATGAGAGGACCACCAGAGGGGGCGGCGAGGAGAAGAGAGGACCTGACCTGAGAGTCTGTCTTCCAACCTTTCCTCTTTGTCCCCGTTCCACCAGTCACCCTCCGGGCAGAGCAAGCAAAGCAGTCGCAAGCAAGGCAAGCAGTTGATATCCTAGGATTTATTGGTCTCACTCAGCGGCTCTGTTTTGTGACTCGTGATACTAATGCCATGATATCATTGCAGTACAATTTTGTTGTCCCTTGAGATTCATCCATTTATGCCATACTCATGATACTTATGCCATGCTTATGATATTCATAGTGAAATCTATTTATTGAAGCATGTTGGTGCCATAGGTGAGACTTG
Source organism: Triticum dicoccoides (assembly GCF_002162155.2). NCBI lineage: Eukaryota > Viridiplantae > Streptophyta > Magnoliopsida > Poales > Poaceae > Triticum > Triticum dicoccoides. The sequence goes on along the minus strand of NC_041391.1, from coordinate 41,588,268 downwards.
TCATCTTGAGATTAGCATTTGGAACTTTAGTATTGCTGGATACGGATACAGGTGGCGATTCAAAGAAAGAAATAAATAAAATAATATATTTAACTGAAGCTGTTAATGCAGCATCGTTGTCCTGCTACTTACCTGTACTCCGATGACAATAACTTGAGTAGGTTACAGTCTGAACCATGATCCAGCTCTTATCTTTGCCTGAAAAACAAACAGAGCAATAACTTGTGTTTAGTTTTGGTTTGGATCATGAACAAAACTGTGCTAACTTCACATACTGAATATTTGTACAAGGACTCCGTATCAATTAGTTTTCTTGAAATGGAGTATCAGTTAATTAGTTTGCAGGGAGAGATGCATATATATAGCGTGAATATTTGTACAAGTAACAGTAAATTAGTTTGCAGGGTGAGATACATATATAATTGGTTTCCCTATGTGTATTGCTCATGTGGTTGTCTTGTTGTATGACTATATGGCTCAGATTGTGTGCTGGAGAAGAAGCTCAGCGTCGACAAGAGTGTCAGCATGAAGCTCGACGTCTTCCTCTACAAGCAGTATGGAACCTCCATGGCAGGGCCGCGTGTATGTACTGCTTCGAATCCACAGTAAAGAGTTGTTGTTTTGTTGGTCTCTAGTCTTGAAATGTTTCCTGTGATCCTTGATGCAGTCTTGGTGATCATGAGCAGCCACCCCGATGTTCCCGGCCCCAATTTACCACCGGCGTGGAGAGCAACCCCGAAGCGCAAGGATGGAATATATCTTGATGGTGATCAAAAGAGTGAAAGTTGGACAGGCTCAACAAGTTGAACGACCGTTCGACGGGACCATTGGCCGCTTGGGAGCAAAGTTGTTCATCCAAAGGAACAACCGCCGCGTGGTCGAGCTCATTGGTCATGTGTAGGTCTGCTGATGGAGCTACCATTTGCTTACCGTGCGTATCCCACACTTAGGTACTTGGGTGCACCTCGAATCCAGTCGTTTGATCGTTGGCCTCAGTGTTGTGGTTGGTACAATATCGCTGGCCGGTCTATTTAATGTCTATCGAGATTGTTAAAACACCACTGCATTACATGCATGTGTATGGCTCGGATTGTATGTCTTTGAAGATGTGATGAAACCAAAATGTTTCTGTTGATGATGTAGAGGACTTGTTGATCACACAATTAATTTGTACTTTTCGAGGCTCCAAGCCCATGGATCTATAGGTTACCAGATACATTTGCTTGTGAATGCTAGCTAGCATATACTTGTTATGCTTGTGAAATGAGAGAACAGGGACTGCCTAGACCGATCAACATCAAAGAATGCTTGAACATTTTAGAAATATAAATAACAAACTCTAGAACCAATGAGCTTGACTTTTTTTTGGCATCCTTGAAGAAACTAGAATAACTGGACTGGCTTGAATATTGACTATTTGTACATCCCCAAATAAATCAGAATAATTGGATTGACCTGGAAATTGACTTTTTTTTACAAACTCGTCTGACTTGGAGGGACTTGAACTCGGCTACAGGCCACTGTAAAAGCGGACCGTGCCACTTAATCATTCTGTTTCTTGGAAATGGCTGTGTGTTATTATCATCATCATCACGTCACTAAATGCCCTTGGGATGCCCACCATCCAGCCATCAAGGGTCTGGCCAGCGCCACGTCACTGATCCGTGGCACCGCGGGCTCCTCTTCTTCTCCTATATATACCAGTAATAGCCATCCATCCGCGTGCGAGGTACGCGTGCGACTTAGGAGCCCGTGACGAGGAGAGGAGCTGAGGGAACGTCCAGCAGAAGGAGCCCGCGACGAGGAGAAGAGAGGACCTAGAGTTCGTCTTTCTCCCAGTTCCACCAGTCATCCTCCGAGCAGAGCCGAGCAGACAAAGCGGTGGCAAGCAAGGCAAGGAGTTGAGTTCGTCCCTCATCCGTGCGATCCAGTCCAGGTCGGTGTACTAATCCGTTCCCGCCCTTCCTTCATCGTAATCCTTGCGCCTATTTATTGATTTATTTATGCATCCTCCCATCGACGGATTGATTTGGTTTGATCTTAGCTGGCCCCTCCCAAGCGTGATATGTAATCTTGATTCCTGTCTGATTTCTCCATGCGTGCCTTTTTCCTTCCGTCCTTTATAATTGGTTTCATGGATGGATGGATGCATCTGTTTTGTTTTGATGATTTGCTCATCTGCCGTTTTACCTTACCTTGTTTTCTTTCTTTCTTGCCAACAAGTGGAAAAGCATCAACAGAAAATGCGTGAGTTTCGCAGCTTACGACCATGTGATTGACAGAAATACAAGAAAGAGACGTGCGTTCGTGTGTTTGTTTCTTGCTGCTTGATCGTTTCGAGTTCCAGCCAACTACTCTACTTTGCAGAAATTAGATCGCCAGAGTCTGCTTGTTGAGTACCCAAAGCAGGGCAGGGCAGGGCAGGTTCAACTTCAAGCTCTGCGCCAGAGCGTGATTAACGGCCAGGGCAGGGCAGGGCAGGGAGATTTGTCTGGTTGATGCATTCTAACCTCTGCGCCAGAGCGTGATTAACGGCCAGGATTCTCCTGATGGGAGCCATCCGATGGCTGTAGAGGATCGTTCCTGCCTGGGTCACACTAGTTCAGGGTGGCTCAGAGGTTGTCTGACAGACTATAACAATTCTTTTTTGCTTTTGCAACTCTCTGAAAACCCTTTCTCCTTGATCAGACTACAATTTATGTTTTTGCCCTTCATCCGAGACGACGGGTCACACGGCATCCATGTGTGGGAAGTAAACAAGATCCAGTTAGTGTTCTAGAGCCCAAGGTAATTGACTACAACTGATGGATAGTGAGGGTAGCAGTGAGATAATCTTACTACTGACCCAGGAAAGGAAATTGACCCAGATGGCATGAAACTCGCGACTAAATAAATATGTAGAGACTGATTTCTGCAGGACTCATCTTCTTTAGACCTGAATAAATATTTCTCACAAACCGAAATTATTTTACAAAGATCTGTGTAACATGAAGCTAGCAACCCAAATGTTGTGTGGAAGTCTGACTTCAGCTCATCTTTCAACACTTTCCTGCATCCGTAAAGTAATCTTCTGAAGATGTGGTAATTCCTGGTAAACCTTGCTCCAGGCCAAAAGAGTGGGTGTTGCTCTCCAAGAAAAAGAAGGCTTATTGATTGCTTGCTTAAGTGTTTGAAACATATCAAAACAATCGTATACAAGATTAATGCCAGGGCATAATTGGGAGTACTTAGCAAACTGGCAGCTGAAACAGAGGTGTTCCCTTGCTTCTACTGTCCTTAGCAACATGGCGCTTGTATTCAGTCTGTCTCTCAGTGCTTAGTAGTAGCCAAATAAAAAAAAGATGGAACTCTGCACCTTTTTTCGATAAAGGGCGCTTTTATTATCTCAAAAATGTAGCATCAAAATGATACAAAGCATTAAGAGTATCACCCGGCCTCTGCATAACTAGGATGCACACAGCCAAACACCAATAGTCTGATAAGTAGAAAGATAAAAGACCGATAATTCGACAACAGTAGAGTCCATAGACCGACACTATGCCCGGAACTCTGCACCTTTGACTTTGAGAAATGTTGTGTAGAGAGTCCCGTTATGAATGGCAATCCAGCCGCGGAATTCAGAACAAGACTTTCCTTTGCTTGGAAAGATGCTGTAAATGCCACCAAAGTACCATACCAAACAAGTGTATGCTCTGTCTCTGTGTGATGTCTCCAATCTGGCAGTACTCCGCCTCCTTCTCCGCCACCAAAGAAAAAAAGAGTAGGTGTCACTGAAAAAAAGGTAAGAATTTACCATTTTCGTACATATAAATGGAAAGTATAGGCCATGCAGCAGTAGATATTAAACTGCTTCAATATCTCCAGTCTCCTCAGCTCATGCAACAAAAATGGAAAAAGGACAACGAGATCATAAATAATTTTTTTGGAGGGGTACGAGATCATAAATAATTGAAATTCGCAAAAAAAAAGAAGATCATAAATAATTCCTCACATGGGGTGGGCTTTGAACATTCTCATTAGCGTGGCTTCCACTGAGCTTGTTCAGCAGCCTGACTTGATGGGTCCTAGCTACCCCATGGATTTTATCACGGTTTGACACCAGTGCCACCTTATGACGCAATGGCTTCAACTCAAAGTCAAGGCGGCTGTCGGCTCTGTGTACCCTCCTTCACCCAGAGCAACTTTTTACTGCCGTCCGATTCCACAAGGCTATGCTGTTGTGATGGTGGACAAAATAATGGAGGTATTTGAGGAGCTCCATCTTGAGCACCCTACAGGTGATGGGGAGACTCAGCTGGGTCTTGCTATGAAGACTCTGTGTCTATGGCGGAAGGAGCACATCAACCTTTTGAACTTCAGGGCTCCGGCGAGTCAGCTAGGCACTCCGTCTCCTCCTCCTCCTCCGGCGAGTGATCAGGGCACTCCGCCTCCTACTCCGGTGCGTGACAGCGGCAGTACTCCGCCTCCTTCTCCGCTTGCTCTAGCGCGTCCGAGCAGCCCGCCTCCTCCTTCGCCACCTTGTAAGCGACGACGGAACACAGACGCCGCCGCTCCGGCTGCTCCGGTGCGTCGTAGCAGTCCGCCTCTGGCTGCTCCGCCTCTTAAGCAATGAAAGAAGACAGTCGCAGCCACTCCGGCTGCTCCGGCGTCTAGCAGTACAGCCAGAGGCAGGAGGCAATATAGATACGGTCCATCGTCTCTCAAGACTCTAGACAAGTTACCATACGAGATGACCATGGAGGAAAATGAGCACATCGTTCAAACCCAAGTGAATGACTTCTTTGAAACGAAAAGAGTTGAGAAACATCCACCTCCGGAGGAGAAGATAGATCTGGTGAAAGCGAAGCGCACTCTCAATGCCCTGAAGCGAGCACCACCGCATTCGTCGGATAACAACCATCTCCGCTGTCTTAAAAAGATAGTGCAAGAAGCGCGCCAGTCGGGAACTACTTCAACTGATAAAAGGTTAAAAGAACAAAGAAGTGGGAAGAAAATTCCCCAGCTCGGAGAACATGAGAATCAATCATTCCTCAAGCTCAAGGTGTCTAGTGATATCGTCGCAAATCTGCCGCTGCTGCCCGGTTTCACTATTGATGATTACTTGCCCGACGATTTTGAATTTGAAACAATGGAGGTGGAGGAATTCAAATACCATTACGGGAAGCCTCTCGTCAAAGATACTCTTGCTCTAACAACGATGATGCGAAGATTCCATGACTGGTACATGAAAACCTGCAGAGAGTCTGGAAAGGATGCTTTGTCACTGCTGATTAAAGAGGACAATGACTTCATTGGCCAAGAACGGTTAACTGTTGATTTTGACGAGTTTTTCAGTTTTACAATCAAAAGGCCCTCAACAAATCACTTTGTGGCTTGCTACTGTCTATAAGTAATATATATATATAGCTCAGCTCTTTCATTTCATGTATATATAATTATCCTCACTATATTATGCAGATTGAAGATCGTCGAATGCAGAAAAGCACAAATCTATGACATTGGGTTCATTAACCCAAATGTCATACATGAATACATGGTCAAAAAAGCCGAAGAGACCGAGGACAACTTGCTCAGATCATTGCTCAAAAATCAAACGAAAGATAAAATACTCTTTCCTTACAACTTCAGGTGAGTGTTACTGTCTTGTGCATATATGGTTTCCCTTATTACTCGAGGCTATAGTCATGTAACTGATGAGTTGTGCATGCGTGCGCAGCTTCCACTTTATTCTCCTAGTGATTAAGCTTGAGAAGGAAGAAGTAACCGTCTTAGGCTCGAGACGAAAAGATCCCAAGGACTATGCGGACATGACTGGAATGCTCCAAAAGTAAGTTCAATCCATCATTGTCGCACCATATCGGCAACTTTGTTCATTTCCTGATATCAAGTAATTATTTTCTTTGTCTGGCAGAGTTTGGAAAAAGTTCACTGCAATTTCTCCGGGACTGTCGACCGAGCTGACATTTAAACAACCGAAAGTAAGTACTACTACCTAGTTCCGCGCATCTCCCATTGATTGTAGCTAGTTTTATCAATAGCATTTAGCATGCTTGCTTATCAGTTTGATTGACCTCTATTTCTTGTAAAGTGCTTGTGGCAGGAACAAGGAAATAATTTCTGTTGATACTACATTTGCGAGTTGATCTACAACGAGACGGCCAAGAATAAGCGGGGCTACACTGAAAAACAATATCAAGTGCGTAAGCAAAAATATTCACAATTGTATTTTATTACCATCATTTTTATTGAGTTTCATTCATACACATGTATTGACCCTCTTCTTCGATTTAGATCTGGCAGGTGCGGGATGAGCTCCTACCACATGATCGCATAAAAGCAATTCAAGAGGAATTGACGGGATTCTTTCTTGACCACGTCATCAACAAAGCCGGAGAATACCATGTAGCACTTGACTTCAGACTTTTAAGGATTGTAATAGATCTTATATTGTATATATGTAGCTAGTAGCATCGAACAGATATACGAAAATTTGTTATTCGACCAATCTCTCGGAGAAGGAGAGGTCGATCACTTCTCTTTGTATATGTTCATGACAATTTTCTGTACTTAATGGTTTCCTTCATTTGCTTATTATTAACGTTAAGGAAATTTCCATGTTTAACCTTATTATTAACGTTTATTAAAATTGGATATAAAAAATGATGCATAATGACACATGAAGCAGGTTGTACCCCTTTTATCGCCCGGTGCAATGCATGGGTATTTGTACTAGTAAAAGCTAAAGAAAAAAAACTAGGTGCGATGAAAAAAAAGTTAAATAAGCATTGTTAAAAATTGTAATGTGTGTATTAAAATGACAGGCTGCAGCATTTGCCAGACATTAAACTGGTTTGAAATCTCAACGGCTGATGCAAGAAAATGAAAAAACAAAAACAACAAGATAGAAGCGCAAGACTATACATTCCGCACATGGGCGGGGCTCTGTTCATTCTCGTACCCAACTGCTACATGGACCTGAATACCTATTTCTTCACACACCAGTTATTTTACATACATCTGTGTTACATGAAGTTCGTAATCCAAATGCTGTATGGAAGACTAGGTTGAGCTCACCTTTCAACACTTACCTGCAGCTGCAGATTAAGAGCATCTACAGCCGGACTTGGCAAATCCGGCCCCTCAAACGTTGGCGGACACGTTCGGGCGCGTCCGCGGCACTGACCGGGCACCCCTCATATTTGCCATTCGCATCCGCATATCTCATATCCGGCGCCTTATATCCAAGCTACCCAGGCACATGTTGATCTATCATACGTGATCAAATGACAGAAAACAAAATGAATCTGCAAAGGAACACAAGATCGGCTGCAAACGAACATAACATACTTCACCACATCCAAAAGATCATAGTTCGCCCACGGACAAGTTCTTAAACTTCTACAACTAAAACGATATAAACATTGAGGAGGAGGGGAGCCGGAATCACCACTTCCTCGCCGGTCCTTTGCCCTTCTGGTCACCGGCGCAATTGTTGGCATCTGCGGCTAGTGGAGGGTCTTGGTCGTCGGACGACGAGCTGCAGCTGTGGCCGCCGTCAGAGTCGGAGTCCATAGGATGATGAGCCCCTTCATCTAACGGACCGCCCTGTCCTGCTCCCGCTTCAGCCTTGCCACCCGAGCCTTCTTCGCCGCTGCCTCCTTCGCCTCGCGCTCCGACTGCTCAATAGCTAGCCAGAGCGCCCACGTTCTTTTGTCGGCGGCGGCGAGCTTCCGTCTATGCTGTCATGAGGGAGCGGCGGTACACCTAGACGAGGAGATGCGCGTCTTCGTCGGTGTCCAGCTCCGTCCCACGGCATGGTGGGCCAGGCCTGGGGCTGTCAGGTGTCTATGGTGGGCCGGGCCTGTCAGGCGGATGCCCCGGACGTGCCCGGGCCGCCTTATATTTGGGCTGGATATGAGGGGTGTCGGTTAGACCGGGCGTTTGTCCACAGTTTGAAAGGTCCGGTTGGGTCGATTTTTTGTGACCAATCACTGACGGGACGGCCAGCCCCAACGTTTGAGACAGGTGTAAGAGACCCGGCTGTAGATGCTCTAACCCTTTGAAGAAGCATGTGGTCTCTTGTGTCCTGCCGTCCTGGTAACCCAAATGACCTCCATAAAAAGGAGTATTGATTGCTTGCTTAAGAGTTTGAAACCTTATCCACAAAATCATGACCCAGATTAATGCGCCAAAGCAGTGTTAGGAACAGTGTCATTGGCATGTTGCAGGCATTGCAACCGCTCATGCCGGCGCGCTTGAGCACCTTCTCGGCATACCCCATCAAATGAACAACTTTGATTTTTGGATCATTTTCATATGAGATCGTATGCAACCTCGGCAGCCAGAATAGGGCAGCACAACGAATAAAACCGTTTGCCAAGTGTAGCACTCGGTAAAGCACCTGTTTGTCGAGTTTTACTTTTTTGCCGTGTATTTTGTCCATGACACTGGGCAAAGTTCTTATTTAACCAGTGTCCAATGAAATGCACTCGGCAAAGACGCCAACACTAGGCAAAAACCGAATTTTCCAGTAACGGATGTGGAGACCCCACAGCTTTCTTCTTTCAGATACAATCGATAATGTAACTTTGATTTGGGAACAATAAAGTACGGCATGGGGCACTACTCCTTGCAGCCAAGCATCCACTTCACCTGCTAAACATACGTCGGATACAGATGAGTATGGGTTCATTCATAATGAAACCGAACAGTGCACCCACTACTATACGTGCGAGCACTGACAAAATGCCACAACTAACCCCCGCTAGTATGTAGACGACGGGGCCTGATTCAACGATCAATGATATCCATGCTCGTACTCCTGCTAATACGCCTACTATGACTGCTAGTGCTAATGCTAGTCTAGCTAGGTCACGCCGCCACGACGACGATAGCCAACGCCGACGTAAAGGATGTCCATGTCGGGTTTGTGGTTCCAAAGGGGACAACACGCCAACGGTGACATGGACCTCGTCTTCAGTAGACCAAGCGTGGAATGGCAACAGGGGCGTTCCGCCTCGGCATTCTGCCATCCAGTAATGAAACAAGGAAGCATCGCACAAGTGGTTAGATTAAAACTCCAAATTCATATACTACTAGGTATTAAAATAGGAAAGTGTGGAGGATCCTTTCTACTCGTAATTATTAAGGAATATTGGCTGCCTGGTATGTAAACTTTGAAGTACAAGTTCATAGAGCTTTATGCAAACCCATCTTACAAATTTAGTCTATATTCATATCTATAACTATACCTATATCTATACCTACTAATAAAGCAAGGTATCTAACGCCAATTTTTTCATCCATTCACCGTCGAAAATATTTATTTTTCTATCCGAGGTGGTACTAAATTCTTATGCGTTTGTTTGCTAGAAAAATAATTTTCGTATGTGGGTCACGCGCTGTGGCCCAGCGAAGCCAATCCACTTATTTTTCTGCCGACTCAGATGGGAAAATTCTATTTTCCGCACAGGGCGACATATAGTTGGAGTCTGGCATAGGACAACCAATATAATTGGCGGGCCCATTTTTCTTTGTTTCTATGTTTTACTTCTATTTTTAATCTTCTTTCTCTATCTCTTTTTTTCCTACTAAGTTTATTTTTAAATTAATTCATAAATTAACAATTCTCAAAAAATGTTCATAATAAAAAAACATTCAAAAAATATTCATATTTTGGTAAAATTTCACAACTAAAAAATATTCAGAACTTGCAAAAAAATTTGCTTCTCTTTCAAAAAATATTCAGAACTTGCAAAAAATTACCTTTTTCTTCCAAAAAAATTGAAAATTATTCGAGATTTCTAAAAATATGACATTTCAAAAAATGCTCCAAATTCAAAAAATATTCATATTTTGGTAAAAATTAAAAAATTTAAAATAATGTTCTTGTGTAAAAGATACTCCCTCTATTCCATAATGTAGTGCGCCCCCCGCTTTCCGAGATTCAAATTTGACCATAAATTTAACTACCGAGACCGACTGCAGGGGGAACAAAAATTATACCACTGAATTCGTATTTTTGATATAAATTCAGCGATATATTTTTTTGTCTCCGCCGCAGTTGGTCTCATTGGTTAAAAATATGGTCAAACTTGGATATCGGAAAGCACAGGCGCACTACATTATGGAATGGAGGGAGTACACATTTTCTAAAAACCTTATGAATTTTCAACACATGTTCCCGTTTAAAGAAAGTGTTCACAAATTCAAATAATGTTCATGTTTTTGGTGTTTTCAAAAAATGTTTGTAAATTTTAAATGATGTTCCCTTTCATATTTTGTTCGCGTTTTCCAAAAGTGTACATAATTTTGAAAAAACTGTTCAGAATTTAATTTATTTTTCATGTTTCCTAGGATATTCAGAAAATTCATACCTCAAAATCCCCTCGATTGAAAGGATTGAAAGGAAAAGTAGACTGAATAACTCATGGGCCTTCTGTGGGGTTCGATAACGTAACAAAACTCTTAAATGCACTCGATCAATGAATGAAAAAATAGCGGATTGATTCCTTCACACGCGGTGAAACCAAGAAGCTAAATGTTCTTTTTTCGTGCACACAGGGTTTTGCTGGCACATATAATTTTCACTAACTTTAAATGCATACTATTTTATGTCCCAATGCAACGCACGAGCATATGTGCTAGTCTTTTTAAAAGGAAAAAACTGTAAAACTTATACTCCCTAATACACAATACAAATTAACCTTGACATATTATATAGTTGCCCCTCAATGGCGATTTGTTCTTGCCTCCATGTTCAGCCACATCATAATCCCACAAACTATTCCACATTCAGCCACATCATCCCCATTAAATCTATTCATTTTGCGTGAATCATATTTATAGGTTTAGTCGAGATGTTTACCTGACAGTGTGTTTTGGTTTAAGGCAGGCTTGCTTTGGAAGTCGGAGACCTGCAACAAGAAGTTCAATTCTTCTTTTATAGAGGCCTCTTGTCAGTTGTGTACAAAATTGAATTTACTCTCTAATAAGCTTGTTAGTTCGGCTAAACAACATTTCGTTTTTTGGGACATACTCAAACCACGCTTCTTTGATTAGTGGTTGGTTGGAACATGCGTGAAACAATTGGTGGCCTATTTAAAAACTATATTATATGTCCACAAGTTATTGCAATGATGTTGACATTTCTCTAAAGCGGGGCTTTTTTAAATACATGTACTGACAGTTATATAGTAACCCATCAATGAAAAAGATGCTTTTTCATCTTAGAACAATAATTTGTGATTTAACAGATCCAACGTGCACATTCCCTACAAGGTCAAAATTAATAAATTAATATTAGTTGGGAATTGGAACATCATGGGGGGAGGGGGAGGGGGGTGTATCTAGTAACTATATATAGAAGATTGCCGGTGGAACCATGGAAATAACATCACTACATTTTCATAAAAATATATCCTTAACACATTTAGAAAACTAACTAACATACTCCCAGAAAAGTAGTGCCCACAGTTTCATGTTGGATATTATATCCATGTTTAAGCCATCATCTATTTTACAAGCAGATGGGACCATTATCACACTTTCGGATGAGTAGGAAGTTAGTTGCTAATTAGAGGATGCATATGCAGAGGATGATGTTTGGTTATGCCTGCCCTGCAGTGGACTTTGTTCAGTACCAACCTTGTTTAGTTCACCGACAATCTCGGCTATAGTTGGCCTTTTCTCACGATCAACCTCCACACATCTTAGTGCTATTTCGATGCATGTTTGAATTTGATCTGATGTATGTGGTGGCATTGTTGTCTGTAGTCGTTTTCCCCAGTTTTCATGTACCTGCAAAGTTGGAACACAATGGCATAACGTGGCATGGGTAAGCAAGGCTCAACATGTGGACATTATTATATTTGTGAAAAAGAATTTTTGTTCATGCTACAAGACATCTTCCATACATGCTCAAGAAATTCTTGCAAAGGCGTATGTGCGCATTTGGAGTAGCCCTCATGTCCTGCTATTATCCGTATGATGATAACACCCAGACTGAATACATCATACTTTGATGTTATTTCCTTTCTCTCAATATATTCTGGTGGCATGTATCCACTGCATGATATATACGCAATACAATTATTTCTATAATTGTAAAATAGAAATTGATTATTTATCATGAGGTATCCACTTACAGTGTTCCTATAATTTTGCTTGCAATACAGGTTTGTGCTGAAGGGAAGAGCCTTGACAAACCAAAATCTCCAATTTTTGGGACCATGTTCTTGTCCAACAATATATTAGCAGGCTTCAAATCAAGATGGTAAATAGGATCTTTGGACCCATTATGAAGGTAATTCAAACCCAGGCAAACTCCCTTGATAATTTTGAAACATGTGTGCCAATCAAGTATGCACGATTCATCTACAGAAGTAAACATGCAGTGTATTACCAAGGCGTAGATTATGGGATATCCAAGAAGTACATATTTTATGGATCATTTTTCTTTTTCATGCAAAATAACAGTCTACGTGGAGTAGCTTCATACCAGAAATATGCTGGTCAAGGCTTCCACCCTGCAAATATTCGAAGCAGAGAACTCTTTCTTCCACCAAGGACATAATATATTGACCTTTGAATTTGACGCGTTCAGGTCTCACATCATAGCAGTAGCCAACCAGCCGGGTAATATTTGGATGTTGAGCCCTCATAAGGTTATTAAATTCATTCATAAATTGAACGTCATCTGGGGCCCCAATTCTATGGAGCTTCTTGAGAGCAACCTCTTCCCCATTTTCCAGTATTCCCTGTTACAAAAATACACTGACTCCTTGCAGCTATGTACGATAGTATCACTTGAAATTACTTCCTCCGTTCAGAATTACTTGTCTTAAAAATGGATGTATCTAGAACTAAAATACGTCTAGATACATCCATTTCTGCAACAAGTAATTCCGAACGGAGGGAGTACAAAATCTAAGTAATAAGTATATGAGTATACCTTGTAAACTACTCCATAACCACCCCTACCAATGATGCGCTCCTTAGAAAAATTATCTGTAATCTGTTCCAAGAACTCGAGTTTAAACTCCCTTGTGGTCACACTTGTGTGTTCGAAATTGGTCGCCAATGCCATGGTATTTTATATCTCCTGCTAGTGCTAGGATTGACTAGCTTAGCTCTCTAATAACACAGAAAATATTTCGCATGGTTAAGAGAGGATAACTTGTACTACCACTGTAACTTTTAGTAAGACATTTTTAGAGTCTATAACAGTGTCAAAAAACGTCTTATATTTTGATATGGAGGGAGTACAAAATAGGAAAAGGAAAGAATGCAACTTATATTTTAGTGTTAAATGTTAAACTTTTTAGACCTTCACCTCGTCCCTAGCGCCAGCCACCTGACAACGAGAGCGCCAAGAACCAGCAGCAAATGCCGATGGAATCCGGCGCGACCATGCCAGCCGCATCTTCCTCTCCCCCGCCGCCCAAACAACCAGGGGACAGCGACGCTATGTAACCTACAGGTAATGTCTCTTGGAGGCAGTACCGGTGAGGGGTGTGGAAGATGCGCGCGGTTGTTGGGGAAGCAGATGCCGAGCTCGTGGATTACAGAAGTGTCGGAGATGGATTTATGATTGGAGATTCAAGGAGCCCCCACTGTAACTAGTCTGAGGCCCTTTTCAAAAAAGCCAAAAATAAACTTTTAAAAATAAACTAGTCTGAGGCATTGATTGAGATCTAGTAATTATGACAACTAGTTGACAAATTAGAGATAAAACAGCTGCACTTTGACTGTGTATAGGTCACTGATTATCGATGTACACGACAGTGAAAAATAGTGGTCACATCTTTCAGAGCAGGAAGGGTCAACTTTCCCATACAAACCAGTGCAGACTTTCCCTAACCAAAAATACAAGTGAAAAATGAAACGACTTGCCAGTTGCGACCAATGAAAAGAAGAAGAAATCCTGTGCAGGTCGTAAAGCAGAGGAGTTGATATGATTTGTATGGAACGAACCTGTATGCAGGAATGAAGGGCATGGAGCGGATCTGGCCGAGTAGGGGAGCGACCAGCCGGCGGCTTTGCTCGAGAGTCGAGACCGGCAGCTTATCTCTTTCCTCCCGCTCGTCGCCTCCAGGAGCAGCTCCACCTCGCACAAACCTGAAGCTGCAGGAGGTGGAAGACAAGTGGCAGAGGGTGTGGAATGCAGCGGATCTGGACTAGAAAGCTTGACGGCCGGGAAGGATAAGAGTCTCATACAGAGGAATCCATACAGTACTTGTTAGAACTTCAAGATGGGTCATGGATTGTTAATTAACAGCACGATGGCTCGCGTGGGTAACCGTGTGCATCGAATTATTATTTATTTAAAAATATTTAATTAATAAATTAACAGTGCTGATCATCGAGATTTACAACCTTTTGTCCTAGAGGTCTTAGCGCATCTATTAAAATGTGCTCCTTCTGTACCTTGTAGTATTTGTTGTGGTTCTAATTCTGACAGTAGTGTAGGGGGTACTAAAGGAGAGGCAAGATCCTAGCTATGGAGTAGTTGTACACGCAAGAGTTTTACGAGTTCAGGCCCTTCTCGGAGGAAGTAACAGCCATACGTCTCGGTGCTCGGAGGCGGTCGACTGGATTATATGCGTGTGAGTTACAGGGGTGCGAACCCTTCTGCCTGTGGAGGGGGTGGCTTATATAGAGTGCGCCAGGACCCCAGCCAGCCCACGCAGCGGAGGGTTCAATGTACATAAAGGCCTGGCGTTACTGGTAACGTCTTACATAAAGTGATATCATGGTCATAAAGACTATTTAATAACAGACCGTTTGGATGCAGAGTGACCCTAGATCTCCTGGTGGTCGAGTCAGTCTTCACGGTCGAGTGTCTTTGAGTCCGTCGAGTGGAATTCTTCCAGGTCGATTGAAAGACAGTTTCTTCTAGAGATGTCCTTGGGGAGGGTACCTTGGACAGGTCCATGACCCTACCCTAGGTACATGGCTTCATCATTAGCCCCCGAATGGATCGAGGTTTCAGTGAGGAAGGAGTTGAGAATTCTTCCGACCTGCTTTTCGTGCTGCGAGAGTGTCTTACTCTGGACCAATGACTTTTTAGTGATGGCGTTAACTTCCCTTTCAGTCGCCTTGATCCATTCTTTGCATCTGCCGAGTGAACTTTACGAACTTGGAGATTTTCGGGCGACGAATCGGAGGAAATCTGCTGTCTGACAGGTTGCTTTGCTATTCGAGGATTTGACGGGATCCGAATTTCGGGAAGCGCGCGAAGCGGAGGAGGCCGCGGTACTCGGATGGGATAAGGCAAAGACGCCTCGATCTCCGCGCCATCTTTTTCGCCACGTATCGCGCGCGCGCCTGTTGCGGGATTTGACAGGATCGTCTGGGCCTACCAGTCAGCCACTCGGAAGAGACTTCATATAAGGCGCCGGACGGGGTTTTTTCGAACAGTGCGCCCTCATTCCCCTCTCCCTCTTCCTCGAACTCGCTCGCTGCGCTCGCTTCCACCTCCGCCCTGCTGCTCCTTGCGCACCTCACCGGCGACGATGGTGAAGGAAAAGACGGCGGCTTTGGAGCGGGCGAAGAAGGCGACGGCGAAGGCGAAGGGGAGAGCGACTAGTCGGGGCGGATCTTCGTCACGGTCCGGCCTGCCGCAAGGCTGGATCCAGGGAGACTGGATCCGCTCGACCATCATCCAGAAGGACCTCGACGACCTGGCCAACGAAGGACTGATCCCCCATGGGTCGGCAAGGCTTCCGGGGAAGGAGTGGCAAACGCAGCCTCAGGAGGGTGAGTGTGTCCTCTTAGCCACCCATGTAGATCGCGGTTTTTCTTTGCCGCCAAATCTTTTCTTTCGGGGGTTTCTGAACTTCTTTGGGGCACAACTCCATCACTTCACACCCAACTCCATTGCCTACCTCGCCGCTTTCGTGTCTTTGTGCGAAAACACATTTTCACCTGTGGCTCTCAGACGGTGAAAAAGGCTAGCCCGAGTGACGAGAGAACCCAAGCAATCAAGATGTGTGGGGGTCTTGGAGTTCAGATGAGGAGTAAGAGTGCCTTTCCAGCCATGACCCTTCCCGAGTCAGTTCGAGGGTGGCAGTCGACCTGGTTCTACTATCAAGACCAGTCGAGGCCAGGGCAGTCGACTGGCCTCCCCCGTTCTCCATGGACCGAGTGAACAAGCCATCTTCTCTAAAGGTGCTTCCGGAGGAGAAGGCTCAGGTTAGGATGTTGGTGGAGCACGTGGTCCAGCTCATTTGCGACGGAGTGACAGACATGGATCTTCTAGAGGTTTTTCTTCGACGGCGCATTCAGCCACTTCAATATCGGGGCCATCCGATGTGGTTGTACTCTGGTATTGAGGACACCACTCGGGTGCACCCGGAGGAGGTCGACGATGCCACTCTGGAGAGGTGGATGACCGCCATTACAGGGAACAAAGATAATTCTCGTGGAGCCAGGAGGATCCCGCCACTCGACCAGTCCTACGAACCAAACAAGGTCTGACCACATTTCTCTGACTGTGACTCTGTTTTCTTCATTCCGCTTTGCTGCAATTCAGTCGACTGACTTTTGTCTTGTTTGTTGTCTTCCAGATCACTACCGAGATGTACTCAATGCCCAACGGGGCGCAAGAACGGACCGAAGAAGAAGAAGGAAGTGGAGGTGAAAGCCAGGAGGAGTGGAGTCAGACGGCGACGAGGGTGAAGAAGATGCTGGCTCTGATGAGGAAGAGGAGGAGGAAGAGGAGGAGGTAGTCGAGCCTCCTCGTACTGAAAGACGGTCCAAGCTCGCCCATGATCCTGCAGTCGAGCGTGGCAAGGGAGCCGTGCCCGCTGGGCAGTCGACCAAACGTCCTCGGACGACTTCTCCGGTGCCGACTGAGAAAGCGTCGAAGCAACCCCGAGCGGCATCGTCAAAACCGGCGAAGGCCCTACCAAAGATGAGGATGGAGATTCCGACTGTTTCTGGGTAATGGCATAACTCATGTTTTCTCTTTCAACATGGATATATTCTTGGTCGACCCGATCACTGACCGACTGATTTCTGCAATCGCAGTGCTGCTACTTCTGAGACCTCAGCCAGGCATGAAGATCAAGAAATGGAGGATGCTGCCACTTCCAATCCTGGTATGATCTGTGCAGTTTCACTTTCGGTCGATCGGGTCTTCATTTTTAACTTTGAACCTTTTTTGTAGCTCCACCTAGCATTATCATTGATCTCCCTGACGATGACGATGAGGAGCCACTGAGGCAAAGGAGGAACAGGAAAGCGTCTGCTGGCAAGACTGCTCAGGTTGCGTCAGCACCTGAGACATTGGTTCCGGAGGGAGGCAACGTTGCTCGGGCTACCGTGTCCTTTGCGGTGCCGTTGACGAGTGCCTGCCCTCCGTCGTCGAGTGCTGATCCACCTTCCCTCTTCTCCACACACCACGTCCTAGAGGACCAAGCATGTGCTGCCAAGGAAGCCATACGCCAGGCGGGGGTCATGATGGAGCAGGTGAAGGCGATCCGAGACGCCAGCCAAGCAGCTTATGATGCAAGTTCAGTTCTTCAGAGCAATGTCCAGGTTAGTTGACCACCGCCTGTTCTGTTAGGATATGATACCTGACAATTTTTCTTTCTAAAAATCTTAGTATTTGTCATACACCCACTGGGTGTGTCGATTGAAATGTCTGGATTAGTGGGGGCACGCTGAGTGCACCCACTGGGTGTAGTCCCCGAGACTACGGTGGACTGCTGGCAGTCGACTGTAGTCTTTATGTCTTGAACTTTTTTCTCTTTTACTTTCTTCACTCGATCTGGTCGAATGGAATCATGGAACCAGTGAGGGCACGCTGAGTGCACCCACTGGGTGTAGTCCCCGAGACCGTGGTCGACTGCTGATAGTCGGCTATGGTCTGAAGAATACTTCGCTCTTTTTTTTTGAAACTGTGTCTAACTGTTGGCAGTTAGCTATGATTTATGATCATAACCTTTTTGTCTCTTTCGGTCGACTGATCGATCCGAGCCGGTAGAACCAGTGGGGGCACGCTGAGTGCACCCACTGGGTGTAGTCCCCGAGACTATAGTAGAATATTTTGATTCGGTTGTAGTCTTAGAAATGCTACGATTTTTCTCTTAGTCACTCGGAAGTGACCTGTCTTTGATGTCTGTCGACCGATCTTTCGCAAAAATCTTGCGAGCTTGTGGCTCGTTATACTGAGTTGGAGAACAAGCATATCTAGCTCGAACTTGATCTGAAGCTTGTCCAGGAGAACTTCACGAAGGCGAAGGAGGAGGCAAAAGGTATGTTTGGTGAGAACCTTGATGACTGCCCTTATTTTTTGTCCATTCCTGAGTCTGATCTGACTATCATTTTGCAGATAAACTAAGGGGTGCTCTGAAGAAGAAGGACCTTGACCTCGCCGAGGCGCAGAAAGTGGCTTCGGACAAGACGAAACTCACAGAAGAAAAGTTGGCTTCAATCAGCAAACTTGAAGAGGAGAATACCAATCTGAAAGCTGCTCTCGAAGCGGCCAACAAGGAGGTCAGCCGACTGAAGAATGACAAGATAGCCCTGAGTGACAAGGCTAGCGAACTGGTGGGAAAGAAGAATGACTTAGAGGCTTATCTGGGAGGGCTCGCCAAGAAGTTATTCCTCATGCTCGAAGGTAACCCCTTATATCCAACTGGTAATCACTGACTTATTGTAGGAACGTTAGCTTATCCTTGGATCGTATCCTCAGAATTCTGCCAAAACTTTGAAGAGGAGACTAGTCGAGTGGAGACTGGCTTGGATCCCATCAACTCTCCTGTGAAGGATGAAGCCGCCATGAACGTGCTCCGTCTCGAGTCTCGTGTTGCTGCTGTGGTCGACTATCTTGCGAGAGTGAAGGTTGCAACATCGCGTATCGACACAGCACTCTGGCCAGGAGAAACACTTCAGAACGACCTTGAGTCTCTGATGACTCGACTGAACGAAGTTCCAAGTCGAGTGCAAGAATGGAAGAAGTCTTCTGCCAGGTGTGCTGCCAACGTTGCTCTGTCTCTGGTCCGTGTTCACTGCAAGGACGCGCGAGAGGACAAGCTGGCGTCTCTCAAGGTGGCCAATACCAAGAAGCATGTCTTCCGATCTTTCATGGAGACCTTCATTGCTGCTGCCACTCGGATCGCACATGGAATCGACCTGGACGAGTTCGTTGCGCCTTCCAGTCCTCCGCAGGAGGAGTAAAAAACTTCTATGCTTGATGCCTTAAATTTGCCTCGGAATGCCGAGTGGTTTTTCTAACCGATAGACTTTAACAGGCTCGATGCCTGAGCACTTCTGGATCCGTAGGATGCTATCCGAACTTGGTTTTGCCGTTGAATATGTTTGCATCTGCTTTCGAGTGAACACTGCCCTTCACTCGGTATAAATTTTAGTACTGTTGACGTACTCTTGCAGGTTGGAGTACAGGTTGCAGTCGACCTGCATCCTTGCGGGTCGGGACATAGCGCACATTGTATTTGTGGCGAAGCTCAGAAGGAGAAGGTATCAGTCGACCTGCACCTCGTCGCCCTTGTGGAGTGCATATTGTATTTGAGGTGAAGCTCGGAAGGAGAAGGTATCAGTCGACCTGCACCTCGTCGCCCTTGTGGAGCGCACATTGTACTTGAGGCGAAGCTCGGAAGGTGAGGACGGCTGTCGACCTGCACCTCGTCGTCCTTGTGAATCGAAATGGATTTCAAACTTAGGCGAGCACTGGGCTGCAGCTAAGCCCCCGAGTGGGAGGTCTGCTCTCCACTCGGTAGGATTTTTAAATACTTAGGCGAGTACTGGACTGCAGCTAAGCTCCCGAGTGGAAGGTCTGCTCTCCACTCGGTAGGATTTTTAACACTTAGGCGAGCACTGGGCTGCAGCTAAGCCTCCGAGTGAGAGGCGAGTTCACCACTCGGTAGGATTTTCAACACTTGGGCGAGCACTGGGCTGCAACTAAGCCCCCGAGTGAGA
>NC_041391.1:41561977-41563945 GCF_002162155.2 Triticum dicoccoides | reverse complement strand
CGAGGAGAGGAGCTGAGGGAACGTCCAGCAGAAGGAGCCCGCGACGAGGAGAAGAGAGGACCTAGAGTTCGTCTTTCTCCCAGTTCCACCAGTCATCCTCCGAGCAGAGCCGAGCAGACAAAGCGGTGGCAAGCAAGGCAAGGAGTTGAGTTCGTCCCTCATCCGTGCGATCCAGTCCAGGTCGGTGTACTAATCCGTTCCCGCCCTTCCTTCATCGTAATCCTTGCGCCTATTTATTGATTTATTTATGCATCCTCCCATCGACGGATTGATTTGGTTTGATCTTAGCTGGCCCCTCCCAAGCGTGATATGTAATCTTGATTCCTGTCTGATTTCTCCATGCGTGCCTTTTTCCTTCCGTCCTTTATAATTGGTTTCATGGATGGATGGATGCATCTGTTTTGTTTTGATGATTTGCTCATCTGCCGTTTTACCTTACCTTGTTTTCTTTCTTTCTTGCCAACAAGTGGAAAAGCATCAACAGAAAATGCGTGAGTTTCGCAGCTTACGACCATGTGATTGACAGAAATACAAGAAAGAGACGTGCGTTCGTGTGTTTGTTTCTTGCTGCTTGATCGTTTCGAGTTCCAGCCAACTACTCTACTTTGCAGAAATTAGATCGCCAGAGTCTGCTTGTTGAGTACCCAAAGCAGGGCAGGGCAGGGCAGGTTCAACTTCAAGCTCTGCGCCAGAGCGTGATTAACGGCCAGGGCAGGGCAGGGCAGGGAGATTTGTCTGGTTGATGCATTCTAACCTCTGCGCCAGAGCGTGATTAACGGCCAGGATTCTCCTGATGGGAGCCATCCGATGGCTGTAGAGGATCGTTCCTGCCTGGGTCACACTAGTTCAGGGTGGCTCAGAGGTTGTCTGACAGACTATAACAATTCTTTTTTGCTTTTGCAACTCTCTGAAAACCCTTTCTCCTTGATCAGACTACAATTTATGTTTTTGCCCTTCATCCGAGACGACGGGTCACACGGCATCCATGTGTGGGAAGTAAACAAGATCCAGTTAGTGTTCTAGAGCCCAAGGTAATTGACTACAACTGATGGATAGTGAGGGTAGCAGTGAGATAATCTTACTACTGACCCAGGAAAGGAAATTGACCCAGATGGCATGAAACTCGCGACTAAATAAATATGTAGAGACTGATTTCTGCAGGACTCATCTTCTTTAGACCTGAATAAATATTTCTCACAAACCGAAATTATTTTACAAAGATCTGTGTAACATGAAGCTAGCAACCCAAATGTTGTGTGGAAGTCTGACTTCAGCTCATCTTTCAACACTTTCCTGCATCCGTAAAGTAATCTTCTGAAGATGTGGTAATTCCTGGTAAACCTTGCTCCAGGCCAAAAGAGTGGGTGTTGCTCTCCAAGAAAAAGAAGGCTTATTGATTGCTTGCTTAAGTGTTTGAAACATATCAAAACAATCGTATACAAGATTAATGCCAGGGCATAATTGGGAGTACTTAGCAAACTGGCAGCTGAAACAGAGGTGTTCCCTTGCTTCTACTGTCCTTAGCAACATGGCGCTTGTATTCAGTCTGTCTCTCAGTGCTTAGTAGTAGCCAAATAAAAAAAAGATGGAACTCTGCACCTTTTTTCGATAAAGGGCGCTTTTATTATCTCAAAAATGTAGCATCAAAATGATACAAAGCATTAAGAGTATCACCCGGCCTCTGCATAACTAGGATGCACACAGCCAAACACCAATAGTCTGATAAGTAGAAAGATAAAAGACCGATAATTCGACAACAGTAGAGTCCATAGACCGACACTATGCCCGGAACTCTGCACCTTTGACTTTGAGAAATGTTGTGTAGAGAGTCCCGTTATGAATGGCAATCCAGCCGCGGAATTCAGAACAAGACTTTCCTTTGCTTGGAAAGATGCTGTAAATGCCACCAAAGTACCATACCAAACAAGTGTATGCTCTGTCTCTGTGTGATGTCTCCAATCTGGCAGT
>NC_041391.1:41558656-41560933 GCF_002162155.2 Triticum dicoccoides | reverse complement strand
GACAGCGGCAGTACTCCGCCTCCTTCTCCGCTTGCTCTAGCGCGTCCGAGCAGCCCGCCTCCTCCTTCGCCACCTTGTAAGCGACGACGGAACACAGACGCCGCCGCTCCGGCTGCTCCGGTGCGTCGTAGCAGTCCGCCTCTGGCTGCTCCGCCTCTTAAGCAATGAAAGAAGACAGTCGCAGCCACTCCGGCTGCTCCGGCGTCTAGCAGTACAGCCAGAGGCAGGAGGCAATATAGATACGGTCCATCGTCTCTCAAGACTCTAGACAAGTTACCATACGAGATGACCATGGAGGAAAATGAGCACATCGTTCAAACCCAAGTGAATGACTTCTTTGAAACGAAAAGAGTTGAGAAACATCCACCTCCGGAGGAGAAGATAGATCTGGTGAAAGCGAAGCGCACTCTCAATGCCCTGAAGCGAGCACCACCGCATTCGTCGGATAACAACCATCTCCGCTGTCTTAAAAAGATAGTGCAAGAAGCGCGCCAGTCGGGAACTACTTCAACTGATAAAAGGTTAAAAGAACAAAGAAGTGGGAAGAAAATTCCCCAGCTCGGAGAACATGAGAATCAATCATTCCTCAAGCTCAAGGTGTCTAGTGATATCGTCGCAAATCTGCCGCTGCTGCCCGGTTTCACTATTGATGATTACTTGCCCGACGATTTTGAATTTGAAACAATGGAGGTGGAGGAATTCAAATACCATTACGGGAAGCCTCTCGTCAAAGATACTCTTGCTCTAACAACGATGATGCGAAGATTCCATGACTGGTACATGAAAACCTGCAGAGAGTCTGGAAAGGATGCTTTGTCACTGCTGATTAAAGAGGACAATGACTTCATTGGCCAAGAACGGTTAACTGTTGATTTTGACGAGTTTTTCAGTTTTACAATCAAAAGGCCCTTAACAAATCACTTTGTGGCTTGCTACTGTCTATAAGTAATATATATATATAGCTCAGCTCTTTCATTTCATGTATATATAATTATCCTCACTATATTATGCAGATTGAAGATCGTCGAATGCAGAAAAGCACAAATCTATGACATTGGGTTCATTAACCCAAATGTCATACATGAATACATGGTCAAAAAAGCCGAAGAGACCGAGGACAACTTGCTCAGATCATTGCTCAAAAATCAAACGAAAGATAAAATACTCTTTCCTTACAACTTCAGGTGAGTGTTACTGTCTTGTGCATATTCGGTTTCCCTTATTACTCGAGGCTATAGTCATGTAACTGATGAGTTGTGCATGCGTGCGCAGCTTCCACTTTATTCTCCTAGTGATTAAGCTTGAG
Source organism: Triticum dicoccoides (assembly GCF_002162155.2). Lineage (NCBI taxonomy): Eukaryota > Viridiplantae > Streptophyta > Magnoliopsida > Poales > Poaceae > Triticum > Triticum dicoccoides. Next base: position 41,559,627 of record NC_041391.1, on the reverse strand, counting down.
AAGGAAGAAGTAACCATCTTAGGCTTGAGACGAAAAGATCCCAAGGACTATGCGGACATGACTGGAATGCTCCAAAAGTAAGTTCAATCCATCATTGTCGCACCATATCGGCAACTTTGTTCATTTCCTGATATCAAGTAATTATTTTCTTTGTCTGGCAGAGTTTGGAAAAAGTTCACCGCAATTTCTCCGGGACTGCCGACCGAGCTGACATTTAAACAACCGAAAGTAAGTACTACTACCTAGTTCCGCGCATCTCCCATTGATTGTAGCTAGTTTTATCAATAGCATTTAGCATGCTTGCTTATCAGTTTGATTAATCTCTATTTCTTGTAAAGTGCTTGTGGCAGGAACAAGGAAATAATTTCTGTTGATACTACGTTTGCGAGTTGATCTACAACGAGACGGCCAAGAATAAGCGGGGCTACACTGAAAAACAATATCAAGTGCGTAAGCAAAAATATTCACAATTGTATTTTATTACCATCATTTTTGTTGAGTTTCATTCATACACATGTGTTGACCCTCTTCTTCGATTTAGATCTGGCAGGTGCGGGATGAGCTCCTACCACATGATCGCATAAAAGCAATTCAAGAGGAATTGACGGGATTCTTTCTTGACCACGTCATCAACAAAGCCGGAGAATACCATGTAGCACTTGACTTCAGACTTTTAAGGATTGTAATAGATCTTATATTGTATATATGTAGCTAGTAGCATCGAACTGATATACGAAAATTTGTTATTCGACCAATCTCTCGGAGAAGGAGAGGTCGATCACTTCTCTTTGTATATGTTCATGACAATTTTCTGTACTTAATGGTTTCCTTCATTTGCTTACTAGCTAGCTAGCTAGCGTGTCGAGTCCTCTGTATACCTGTAGTACGTAGCGTCGACCAAGCACGGAGATAAGAGAGGACACTTCTCTCCATTAGTTAGCTAACACAATATATGAAACCCCTAAATTAAC
>NC_041391.1:41521812-41526777 GCF_002162155.2 Triticum dicoccoides | reverse complement strand
GGACCAATGACTTTTTAGTGATGGCGTTAACTTCCCTTTCAGTCGCCTTGATCCATTCTTTGCATCTGCCGAGTGAACTTTACGAACTTGGAGATTTTCGGGCGACGAATCGGAGGAAATCTGCTGTCTGACAGGTTGCTTTGCTATTCGCGGATTTGACGGGATCCGAATTTCGGGAAGCGCGCGAAGCGGAGGAGGCCGCGGTACTCGGATGGGATAAGGCAAAGACGCCTCGATCTCCGCGCCATCTTTTTCGCCACGTATCGCGCGCGCGCCTGTTGCGGGATTTGACAGGATCGTCTGGGCCTACCAGTCAGCCACTCGGAAGAGACTTCATATAAGGCGCCGGACGGGGTTTTTTCGAACAGTGCGCCCTCATTCCCCTCTCCCTCTTCCTCGAACTCGCTCGCTGCGCTCGCTTCCACCTCCGCCCTGCTGCTCCTTGCGCACCTCACCGGCGACGATGGTGAAGGAAAAGACGGCGGCTTTGGAGCGGGCGAAGAAGGCGACGGCGAAGGCGAAGGGGAGAGCGACTAGTCGGGGCGGATCTTCGTCGCGGTCCGGCCTGCCGCAAGGCTGGATCCAGGGAGACTGGATCCGCTCGACCATCATCCAGAAGGACCTCGACGACCTGGCCAACGAAGGACTGATCCCCCATGGGTCGGCAAGGCTTCCGGGGAAGGAGTGGCAAACGCAGCCTCAGGAGGGTGAGTGTGTCCTCTTAGCCACCCATGTAGATCGCGGTTTTTCTTTGCCGCCAAATCTTTTCTTTCGGGGGTTTCTGAACTTCTTTGGGGCACAACTCCATCACTTCACACCCAACTCCATTGCCTACCTCGCCGCTTTCGTGTCTTTGTGCGAAAACACATTTTCACCTGTGGCTCTCAGACGGTGAAAAAGGCTAGCCCGAGTGACGAGAGAACCCAAGCAATCCAGATGTGTGGGGGTCTTGGAGTTCAGATGAGGAGTAAGAGTGCCTTTCCAGCCATGACCCTTCCCGAGTCAGTTCGAGGGTGGCAGTCGACCTGGTTCTACTATCAAGACCAGTCGAGGCCAGGGCAGTCGACTGGCCTCCCCCGTTCTCCATGGACCGAGTGAACAAGCCATCTTCTCTAAAGGTGCTTCCAGAGGAGAAGGCTCAGGTTAGGATGTTGGTGGAGCACGTGGTCCAGCTCATTTGCGACGGAGTGACAGACATGGATCTTCTAGAGGTTTTTCTTCGACGGCGCATTCAGCCACTTCAATATCGGGGCCATCCGATGTGGTTGTACTCTGGTATTGAGGACACCACTCGGGTGCACCCGGAGGAGGTCGACGATGCCACTCTGGAGAGGTGGATGACCGCCATCACAGGGAACAAAGATAATTCTCGTGGAGCCAGGAGGATCCCGCCACTCGACCAGTCCTACGAACCAAACAAGGTCTGACCACATTTCTCTGACTGTGACTCTGTTTTCTTCATTCCGCTTTGCTGCAATTCAGTCGACTGACTTTTGTCTTGTTTGTTGTCTTCCAGATCACTACCGAGATGTACTCAATGCCCAACGGGGCGCAAGAACGGACCGAAGAAGAAGAAGGAAGTGGAGGTGAAAGCCAGGAGGAGTGGAGTCAGACGGCGACGAGGGTGAAGAAGATGCTGGCTCTGATGAGGAAGAGGAGGAGGAAGAGGAGGAGGTAGTCGAGCCTCCTCGTACTGAAAGACGGTCCAAGCTCGCCCATGATCCTGCAGTCGAGCGTGGCAAGGGAGCCGTGCTCGCTGGGCAGTCGACCAAACGTCCTCGGACGACTTCTCCGGTGCCGACTGAGAAAGCGTCGAAGCAACCCCGAGCGGCATCGTCAAAACCGGCGAAGGCCCTACCAAAGATGAGGATGGAGATTCCGACTGTTTCTGGGTAATGGCATAACTCATGTTTTCTCTTTCAACATGGATATATTCTTGGTCGACCCGATCACTGATCGACTGATTTCTGCAATCGCAGTGCTGCTACTTCTGAGACCTCAGCCAGGCATGAAGATCAAGAAATGGAGGATGCTGCCACTTCCAATCCTGGTATGATCTGTGCAGTTTCACTTTCGGTCGATCGGGTCTTCATTTTTAACTTTGAACCTTTTTTGTAGCTCCACCTAGCATTATCATTGATCTCCCTGACGATGACGATGAGGAGCCACTGAGGCAAAGGAGGAACAGGAAAGCGTCTGCTGGCAAGACTGCTCAGGTTGCGTCAGCACCTGAGACATTGGTTCCGGAGGGAGGCAACGTTGCTCGGGCTACCGTGTCCTTTGCGGTGCCGTTGACGAGTGCCTGCCCTCCGTCGTCGAGTGCTGATCCACCTTCCCTCTTCTCCACACACCACGTCCTAGAGGACCAAGCATGTGCTGCCAAGGAAGCCATACGCCAGGCGGGGGTCATGATGGAGCAGGTGAAGGCGATCCGAGACGCCAGCCAAGCAGCTTATGATGCAAGTTCAGTTCTTCAGAGCAATGTCCAGGTTAGTTGACCACCGCCTGTTCTGTTAGGATATGATACCTGACAATTTTTCTTTCTAAAAATCTTAGTATTTGTCATACACCCACTGGGTGTGTCGATTGAAATGTCTGGATTAGTGGGGGCACGCTGAGTGCACCCACTGGGTGTAGTCCCCGAGACTACGGTGGACTGCTGGCAGTCGACTGTAGTCTTTATGTCTTGAACTTTTTTCTCTTTTACTTTCTTCACTCGATCTGGTCGAATGGAATCATGGAACCAGTGAGGGCACGCTGAGTGCACCCACTGGGTGTAGTCCCCGAGACCGTGGTCGACTGCTGATAGTCGGCTATGGTCTGAAGAATACTTCGCTCTTTTTTTTTGAAACTGTGTCTAACTGTTGGCAGTTAGCTATGATTTATGATCATAACCTTTTTGTCTCTTTCGGTCGACTGATCGATCCGAGCCGGTAGAACCAGTGGGGGCACGCTGAGTGCACCCACTGGGTGTAGTCCCCGAGACTATAGTAGAATATTTTGATTCGGTTGTAGTCTTAGAAATGCTACGATTTTTCTCTTAGTCACTCGGAAGTGACCTGTCTTTGATGTCTGTCGACCGATCTTTCGCAAAAATCTTGCGAGCTTGTGGCTCGTTATACTGAGTTGGAGAACAAGCATATCTAGCTCGAACTTGATCTGAAGCTTGTCCAGGAGAACTTCACGAAGGCGAAGGAGGAGGCAAAAGGTATGTTTGGTGAGAACCTTGATGACTGCCCTTATTTTTTGTCCATTCCTGAGTCTGATCTGACTATCATTTTGCAGATAAACTAAGGGGTGCTCTGAAGAAGAAGGACCTTGACCTCGCCGAGGCGCAGAAAGTGGCTTCGGACAAGACGAAACTCACAGAAGAAAAGTTGGCTTCAATCAGCAAACTTGAAGAGGAGAATACCAATCTGAAAGCTGCTCTCGAAGCGGCCAACAAGGAGGTCAGCCGACTGAAGAATGACAAGATAGCCCTGAGTGACAAGGCTAGCGAACTGGTGGGAAAGAAGAATGACTTAGAGGCTTATCTGGGAGGGCTCGCCAAGAAGTTATTCCTCATGCTCGAAGGTAACCCCTTATATCCAACTGGTAATCACTGACTTATTGTAGGAACGTTAGCTTATCCTTGGATCGTATCCTCAGAATTCTGCCAAAACTTTGAAGAGGAGACTAGTCGAGTGGAGACTGGCTTGGATCCCATCAACTCTCCTGTGAAGGATGAAGCCGCCATGAACGTGCTCCGTCTCGAGTCTCGTGTTGCTGCTGTGGTCGACTATCTTGCGAGAGTGAAGGTTGCAATATCGCGTATCGACACAGCACTCTGGCCAGGAGAAACACTTCAGAACGACCTTGAGTCTCTGATGACTCGACTGAACGAAGTTCCAAGTCGAGTGCAAGAATGGAAGAAGTCTTCTGCCAGGTGTGCTGCCAACGTTGCTCTGTCTCTGGTCCGTGTTCACTGCAAGGACGCGCGAGAGGACAAGCTGGCGTCTCTCAAGGTGGCCAATACCAAGAAGCATGTCTTCCGATCTTTCATGGAGACCTTCATTGCTGCTGCCACTCGGATCGCACATGGAATCGACCTGGACGAGTTCGTTGCGCCTTCCAGTCCTCCGCAGGAGGAGTAAAAAACTTCTATGCTTGATGCCTTAAATTTGCCTCGGAATGCCGAGTGGTTTTTCTAACCGATAGACTTTAACAGGCTCGATGCCTGAGCACTTCTGGATCCGTAGGATGCTATCCAAACTTGGTTTTGCCGTTGAATATGTTTGCATCTGCTTTCGAGTGAACACTGCCCTTCACTCGGTATAAATTTTAGTACTGTTGACGTACTCTTGCAGGTTGGAGTACAGGTTGCAGTCGACCTGCATCCTTGCGGGTCGGGACATAGCGCACATTGTATTTGTGGCGAAGCTCAGAAGGAGAAGGTATCAGTCGACCTGCACCTCGTCGCCCTTGTGGAGTGCATATTGTATTTGAGGTGAAGCTCGGTAGGAGAAGGTATCAGTCGACCTGCACCTCGTCGCCCTTGTGGAGCGCACATTGTACTTGAGGCGAAGCTCGGAAGGTGAGGGCGGCTGTCGACCTGCACCTCGTCGTCCTTGTGAATCAAAATGGATTTCAAACTTAGGCGAGCACTGGGCTGCAGCTAAGCCCCCGAGTGGGAGGTCTGCTCTCCACTCGGTAGGATTTTTAAATACTTAGGCGAGTACTGGACTGCAGCTAAGCTCCCGAGTGGAAGGTCTGCTCTCCACTCGCTAGGATTTTTAACACTTAGGCGAGCACTGGGCTGCAGCTAAGCCTCCGAGTGAGAGGCGAGTTCACCACTCGGTAGGATTTTCAACACTTGGGCGAGCACTGGGCTGCAACTAAGCCCCCGAGTGAGAGGCGGGTTCACCACTCGGTAGGATTTTCAACACTTCAGCGAGCACTGGGCTGCAGCTAAGCCCCCGAGTGAGA
>NC_041391.1:41520564-41521705 GCF_002162155.2 Triticum dicoccoides | reverse complement strand
GGCGAGCACTGGGCTGCAACTAAGCCCCCGAGTGAGAGGCGGGTTCACCACTCGGTAGGATTTTCAACACTTAGGCGAGCACTGGGCTGCAGCTAAGCCCCCGAGTGTGAGGTGGACTCACCACTAGGTGGAATTTTATTGTTTCTCCTTGTATTTGTGCCGTAGCTCGGAGGAGAAGGTAGCAGTCGACCTGCACCTTGTCGTCCTTGCGGACCGGAACGAATTTCATACTTAGGCGAGTGTTGGACCGCAGCTAAGCCTCCGAGTGGGAGGTCTGCTCTCCACTCGGTAGGATTTTTAAACACTTAGGCGAGTACTGGACTGCAGCTAAGCCCCCGAGTGGGAGGTCTGCTCTCCACTCGATTGGATTTTTAAACACTTAGGCGAGTACTGGACTGCAGCTAAGCCCCCGAGTGGGGGCTTTTGCTCTCCACTCGGTAGGATTTTTAAACACTTAGACGAGTACTGGACTGCAGCTAAGCCCCCGAGTGGCTCGTGGCTCGTCAATTTGGCGATCGACGTGTGTCCAGCCTTCAGGCCCAGGTACGGCCCTGGCACAGCCGTTTAGCCCGTGTCGTTTCGTGCCAGCCCAGCTCTCCCGGCCCGTCTAGCCAGCTTTGCAGGCTGGCTGGGCTCGAAGCCCAGTACATTGTTCACCTAACCCTAACGCACACGCGAGAGCTTCCAGTTCCAGGGTAGGGGCTCAGCTCCGCCGCCGGCACCATCTCCGGCGCTCAACCAGTGTGATCCTATCCGAATCTTACCACGAACCCACGGCGACTCCGACGATGTCGCGCTTCGGGAAGGCCGTCCTCCTCTGCTTGGCCCTATTCGCCGCATGGCACTTCTGCTCGACCCTGTTCGCCGACGTGCCTCCTGGTCCTGGTGGCGACCCTGCGGAGGAGGCACCGGTAGCGAGCGACGCGGCCGGGAAAGCGTCCGGCCTGCCTCTCGCCAGGGAGGCCGGCGTCCGGGAGGCGGCCGGAGCGGGGCGCAACTTCGTCATCTCGCCGCTGTCCATCCATGCGGCGCTCGCGATGGTGACCGCCGGCGCGCGAGGCGACACGCGCAGGGAGCTCCTGGGTTTCCTCGGGTCAGCGTCGCTCGACGAGCTGCACCGCTCGCCGGCGATCAAGCTTGT
>NC_041391.1:41518733-41520554 GCF_002162155.2 Triticum dicoccoides | reverse complement strand
GCAGCTAAGCCTCCGAGTGGGAGGTCTGCTCTCCACTCGGTAGGATTTTTAAACACTTAGGCGAGTACTGGACTGCAGCTAAGCCCCCGAGTGGGAGGTCTGCTCTCCACTCGATTGGATTTTTAAACACTTAGGCGAGTACTGGACTGCAGCTAAGCCCCCGAGTGGGGGCTTTTGCTCTCCACTCGGTAGGATTTTTAAACACTTAGACGAGTACTGGACTGCAGCTAAGCCCCCGAGTGGGAGGTTTGCTCTCCACTCGGCAGGATTTTAAATACTTAGGCGAAACGGATTCGCAGCTAAGCCCCCGAGTGGGAGGTTTGCTCTCCACTCAGTAGGATTTTAAATACTTAGGCGAAACGGATTCGCAGCTAAGTCTCCGAGTGAGAGGCTTGCTCGTCACTCGGCAGAATTTTTTTTTACGAACTTAGGCGAAACGGATTCGCAGCTAAGCCACCCACTGGGGGATTTCTTACACAAGCAAAAGCGACAACAATTAATAGGAAAATTATAACACTTTTGTCTTTGATAGATAAACTACAGGAGTACTTTTATTATATCTCATCCGATTGAGTATTTAAGTGTAAAAGGGGCGGAGCAGATCCGTATTCCAGGCTCGTGGCTCGTCAATTTGGCGATCGACGTGTGTCCAGCCTTCAGGCCCAGGTACGGCCCTGGCACAGCCGTTTAGCCCGTGTCGTTTCGTGCCAGCCCAGCTCTCCCGGCCCGTCTAGCCAGCTTTGCAGGCTGGCTGGGCTCGAAGCCCAGTACATTGTTCACCTAACCCTAACGCACACGCGAGAGCTTCCAGTTCCAGGGTAGGGGCTCAGCTCCGCCGCCGGCACCATCTCCGGCGCTCAACCAGTGTGATCCTATCCGAATCTTACCACGAACCCACGGCGACTCCGACGATGTCGCGCTTCGGGAAGGCCGTCCTCCTCTGCTTGGCCCTATTCGCCGCATGGCACTTCTGCTCGACCCTGTTCGCCGACGTGCCTCCTGGTCCTGGTGGCGACCCTGCGGAGGAGGCACCGGTAGCGAGCGACGCGGCCGGGAAAGCGTCCGGCCTGCCTCTCGCCAGGGAGGCCGGCGTCCGGGAGGCGGCCGGAGCGGGGCGCAACTTCGTCATCTCGCCGCTGTCCATCCATGCGGCGCTCGCGATGGTGACCGCCGGCGCGCGAGGCGACACGCGCAGGGAGCTCCTGGGTTTCCTCGGGTCAGCGTCGCTCGACGAGCTGCACCGCTCGCCGGCGATCAAGCTTGTGGGCAGTATCAACGGCCTGACGCAGACGTCCTTCGCCTGCGGCGTGTGGGTCGACCAGAGGCGGGCGCTCAGGCCAGAGTTCACGGCCACCGGCGCGTCGCGGTACGCCGCCACGGGAGAATCTGTGGACTTTGTGTCGGGGGCCGAGCTGGCGAGGCGGCGCGTGAACGCCTTTGTGGCGGACGCGACGAACCAGCGCATCCATGACATACTCCCTCCCGGCTCCGTCCACTCGTCCACGGAGGTCGTCCTCGCCAACGCGCTCTACTTCAAAGGAGCGTGGCGTCGACCGTTCGACGTCTTCACCGCGCCGTTCCACATCCCAGGCGGCACCACCGTGCGCGTGCCATCTATGACGACAGGCCGGTCACAGTACATCGCTCTCTACCCGGGCTTCAGGGCCCTCAAACTGCCCTACAGGACCGACGGCGATCGGCAAGCTGCTGCATTCTACATGCTTATCCTTCTCCCGGACAGCGGCATTCTCAGCCTCACGGATCTCTATGACAAGGCGGTGTCGATGCCAGAGTTCATAAGGAAGCACACGCCGGAAGAGG
>NC_041391.1:41501638-41518345 GCF_002162155.2 Triticum dicoccoides | reverse complement strand
GGGCTTTCGCAGGCGGTGACTTCTCAGGCATGGTGAGCGGTGGGGATGGGCGGCTCTCCATCGGTGGGGTGCTCCATAAGGCCACCATCGAGGTGGACGAGCAAGGCACCATGGCCGCTGCTGCCACGGCCATAGTCATGTATGGTAGCGCGCTTCGCAGGGAACCACCGCATCTGGTGGATTTTGTGGCGGATCGGCCCTTCTTATTTGCCGTGGTTGAGGAGAGGACGGGCACAACGTTGTTCCTTGGTCATGTGGTTAATCCTCTTGCTAACTGAGTAAAATGTGGAATCCTTTGGCTGTTGAATAGTATATTTGAACATTGGTCATCCTTGGAAAATTTGGTCACTCCTGTCCTGGTAACAGAAATGTCCTAATTCGAGGAGGCAGGAGTAAGTGCTGATCTCCATTAAAAAAGCTAAGATTATTGCTTGCTTTGCTTAAAGATGGGGCTGGGCCTTGCTCAATGATGATCCAACACGAACGTGGAACAGTTCAGGCAACTAAATCTTGTTCTAAAGAAACTAAATCTTGTTCTAGCCAGTGAACTGGAGTACTTTTGAACAGGTGAGTCGACAAAACAAATTGATATTGTAAATGCAACAAAGGTACTTCAACGACACGTTTGTGTTCTGTCTCGGATGCTCTGGAGTTACACCACACTCATTTTTCTCTCCGGTTTTCTTCTTGTCTGTTGCATTCTCTATCGCTTCTTTCTAACCTAGCAGTGTGTCTGCTACTTTAGTAATGGCCGGCTGTACTTTCATTTGGCATAAAAGCTAAAGAAAACAAAAAAAAGAACTAGGCTGTCATGAAAAGGAAAGTTGGAATAAGCATTGTTCAAAATTATATGTACTCCCTCCGATCCGAATAAATTGACGCAACTTCTATACAATTCCGATTGGAGGGAGTATTAAAAGTACAGGCTATGCAGCATTTGCCAGATATTTAAACTAGTTCAAAATCTGCACAGCTGAACGTTTCTCTGATGGGGCTGGGCCTTGCTCATTCTAGTGCCCCGCTACATGGGCCACAAACACTTCTTGCATGCTCTGCCCCAGGAAGCGCAGCACTGCACTGGCTGCTCTCTAATTAGTGCCACCTCGCTAGTTTAGGCAACGCTAAACCAGTTTATAAGGTGAGGAGCGGCTTGTTGTAGCACGACCTTACTTGAACAGGATCTGTTCTATAGGCTCGTACCGCTGCATCCTTTACCAATATAAGGAGGCAAGCACTTCAGTCTGGTTGATGCATTCTAACCTCTTGGCCAGAGCGTGATTAATGGCCTGGAATTCACCTGATGGGTGCCATCCGACGGCTGTAGAGGATCGTTCCTGTTACAGTTCATACTGGTGCAGGGTGGCTCAGAGGTTGTCTGACAGACTACAAAAACATTTTTTGCCTTGCTCTTTCTGACAATATGATCCACACATCATCTGCAAATTAGGTTCAGACTGTAAACAACATTTTAACTTGCTCTTTTTGGCAATATGATCTGTACATCTTCTGCAAACTAGATTCAGTTAATGGAATCCACAAAATGGATGATATTCGACAAATAAAGTATGTACAGAATTCCATATAGGTTTTACATGAGTCTGGCAATTCAGAAAGAGACTATCTTTCTTAACCCAAATGATCTTTGACGATTCAGAAAGAGAGCTCTATGGAAAGCTAAGTTCAGCTCATCTTTCTACAATTTCCAACATTTTTGAAGTAATTCTTTGATGATGTGGTCACTCGTGTCCTGTTAACCCAAACGATCTCCATAAAAAGAGATTATCGATTGCTTGCTTAAGAGTTTGAAACATTATCCAAAAGAGCATGTCCTGGATTAGTGCCAGGGCACAATTAGGAGGAATTTGCAAACTGCTAACTGAATCGGAGGTGAAGCCTTGTTTCGACTGTATTCAGCCAGTCACTTAGCAGTGGCCGGTAGAAAAAAATATGCTTCCTTTGACAGCAAGATTTCCTTGTTTCATTTAGAAGGAGGGTTTCATGATCGCCGTGCAAGGTAGAAGAGTATCCAGGTGAACGAAATTCAGTTTATATATCCAGAGATCTTGCTCTGTCATCATTACAGAATTAATATATAAAAAGATGAGCACAAAATTAGCCAAGGTGGAGATCATTGAACTGGGAGCAGGCCTGCTCACTGCTCAGACAGAGGCAATTGGAAATAAAATATCTGAAGTCTTCACTCTTCTGTACTATCTTTGTAGGTAAATGAGGAACCCATAGCACAAAGGAGAACAGCTCTGGCTACTGCTGGGAACGAATAGGCCACTTCTAGTGACTCAAACAATCAAGCAATCAGTAATCAGCTCTCTCACACAGCAGCATCAGCATTATGCAGAGTCCAGGTATATTTTGAGAGCATGGCAATTCTAATTATTTACTTTTCTCCATATATGGAATTTCACCTCTGATTGAAAAAAAAGAGTCTAGGAATATTTTGTCACACCAAAAGAAGGCATGGTAATATGACAGTATCTCCGTTAAAAGCTATAAAATCAGGCAATGTTGATAAAAGAGGAGATGATCAAGTATTAATATGCATTCATAGAGATGCCAAATAACATCTGTATACATGATATACAAGACTGCATGTGGTAAATATTTACCTAGCTTGCAACTTCCTGCAGATATAAAAAACTATTGGCTCCCTTTTTTCCTTCCCATTTTCTGTTTCCAGTACACAGTTGAAAACTTATTTACCATGGCATAGAACACTTCCTGTTGCGCCACATCTTCTTCAGTTGGAAGTTGGAACTAACACACCACGCACTCTTCAGCACCACCTTCGCACTGCTGCAAATAATTCTTACAATTTTCACAAAAGGATGTGCAGAACCTTGGTCCATACACGCATCCATGCTGCAGAGATCTTGAATGCATCTCCCACGGGCTTCAACATGAAAAAATTGGTCCACTTAAAAGCACAAATACTTGTATTTTTCTTCTTTTTTGCGTTTTATCCAGATATTTGTCTGGTATACTGTCAGAGGCCTTCTGTCGTAACAAGTAACCGATGTAACTTCTTGAGCGGCGACAGGAGCTGGGAGAAGGATGGTCGTTTGCGTGGATCGCTGCACCAAAGATCGTCGAGGTCCTTACCAGTGAGGTAAGTGGCAGAAAGAAAGAGAAAATAAAAATTGAGAAAAGCAGCATATTATTTGAAGAATGATTTGTCATCTTACTTGTCCCAACATAAAGATAGTAATGCTAGCCACCATTGGGTCGACCTATTTGGGAATGTCTAGCCGTTTGCTCTGAAACCCAACTACTCCGACGACTTGCATTGGATTCAGCCCGCTCCATGGCACACGCAACGTTGCTAATTAATTCCCAGAGGATCGCTCCAAAACTGTAGACGTCGCACCTGATGCCAGCATTCCATCTTTCTATTTTTAGTTGGAGCATTCAATCTTCTATCAGCGCAAAATATGCCATCCACTCCGACTGTAGGCCAACCGAAGATACAGTCACGATAGGTTATTTACAAAAGATGCACACCAGCTGTACAAGGAAAATGTAAGAGGCAATATCCACATTCGTCGAACAGAACGGGTCCGGATGAATCAAGAAAAATGATTCTCGATGATTGGAGTATCGCATCACACATGAGCCAAACGTAGCGAAACAAATGCATGAAAAGATACAAAGATATTACTGTTCCAGCTGTGGACTTGGAGGAAACGAAAGTGTTATTCTTCATCCTTGACATCCCAAAATCTTACACCGGCATGGTAAAATAGATATGTACTCCGTTGGTAAAAGAAAGGATAGGATGGACATCAAATCCTGCAATAAAACTGTTATTACTATGCAGTGGTTCAGTATTCGACTCTTCAGTTTCAGTTAGACAAACTTCACACTCAGTTTTGCTTCGGTATACCCCCCCTAAACACATTGACGGTTGAGATGTCTCTATACTCCTATATAATAAAGGGTAGTATGGTCTTTTCACCCGCGCCGATACGCGGCGCCCTTGTTTTTTCCTCACGACGCCCTCGGCTGTTTTCACTTTCTTTTTAAAAGATAAAAAGCATGCAATTAATGTCAATCAAACTGAAGACCTCTTGGTCTAAGGAGGACCACACTAACCAACTAGGACATCCTAATGCTTCTGTGTATTTTTTTTTTTGCTTTCGGCTGGGCCAACCCATTGTTGAATCGGTCCTTTTATCACTATTTCTTTTCTTTTTTCCTTTATTTGTTTCCTTTTCTTTTGCGTTCGCTTTTTAAAATTTTGTACATAAAGTACAAATATTCACATTTTAAACAAAATTGTACAAATATGTCAAAAATTTGTTCGTGTCTTTCAAAATTGCTCAGAATGTCATACGAACATATTTCAAAAGAGCAAAAAAAATGAACACATACTTTTTTGAAAAACACTACCAAAATTGAAATATCAAGCAAATTCAGAAAATATGGGAAAAAATTGAAACCAAATTATTTTGAATTTCCTCGAAGATTTTTTTATTTGTGTAGAAAAACTTTAGATACAGGATTATTTTTTAAATTCCAAATTAATTTTGAAAGCATGAACATTATTTGAAAATGAAGAATTATCAAAATCACAAAAAGTTGGCATGGTGCCTTGGAATGGTGATACAAGTCCCTAGGAAAAATTTGGTCCATTTGAACGATGTCGAACAAAGGTACTCTGAGAAGGAACCTTCCGCCCAACCTGAACGCCCTGCTCCAAATTTTTTCCATTTAAATTCGTAAACATTTTCTTAAATTCGCAAACTTTGTTTTTAAATTCATGAAGTTTTTTCCATATCTAGGAACTCTTTTCAACTTTTAAAAGTTTTATAAAGCCCGTAATTTTTTAAAATTCATAAACATTCATTTAAAAAAAATTCAAATCGGCGAATGTTTAGGTGGCCCGATGGAAGCGATGCCGTCGCCAGGTTGGGCAAGGCCTCAGCGTATTTTTTTCTATTCTATTTTTTTCTTTTTCCGTTAATTTCATTTTTTCCCTTTTGAACTTTATTATACATTTTAGAACCTGTTTTAAAATTTGAAATATCTTGAATTACCAAAAAATGCTATTGTTTTCAAATATTTTTGTACAAATTATAAAAATGTTCTGGAATTTCAACACATTCGCATTCAGCCCCCCCTCTCCCCCTAAACACCTAAATCGGATTCATCTCAATGCTCTGGACCTGCACTGTCATTCATGGTAGCTGGTTCGCAATGACCTAGGTGAGACATAGCTCTAGGATGCTCTGTATATGTGCCCACGCCTGGATTCGATAAAGCTTCACCGATTCCGGCCTAACTCTGTCATCATAGTATTTGATAAGGAGAACCAAGCTGCGAAAATACACTGGCCTTGATGCATAACCCTGTTTCGTTCGCCAAGGAAGAACACATGGATCATGAACAAGTTGTCGTCCACCTAGTGTATCTCTAGCTCACACGCAAGCCTCCATGCGAATTTCATCGTGCCCTTGAAAGCAGGGGCGTAGGCAGACCCCGGGCTGCCCAGGGCGTGGCCTGGGGCGTAGAGAGTCAACACTTCGTTGACTGTAGCAAACAGTACCACACTGTAGCTATAGTGTTCACTGTACCAACAAGGCTGGACTGGGTTGTGGCGAAATCCTAGATATGGCACCGAAATTGATGTACACACGACATGGTATGGCCGATGTGCAGCCGACGCAGACTCTACACCGTGAGATTGACATGAATCTAATTAACAAACGGCCTGATGGGCAACGTCGTCTGAGTATCGTCTGAAAGCATCGGCTGCATAGCAATGCTCATATGGCACTACTTGAAAGCATCTATGCTAAATAGATGCCTCATGTTTACTCTAGCCACTAAGAGCAATCTCGCAGCCTTCACAAGCTTGTTATTAATCTCCTCATCATGGACAAAGACGTCGTTAAGTCCTCCATTCTTCAACTGCATATTCTTCATCGTTGCCTGCATGTCTTCTTTCTCCTTACGCTTACTGCTACCCTTCACACATCCCCCTTTCCCAGTCCCTGATGAAGACCCCGCCATCGCCTAGTAGCTATTTCTGACCCGGTCTCTGTTTTTTTTTTTTGAATGCCACTGACCTGGTCTCTGTTAATTCACGAGCCAGCAACATCGTGCCAGAGCACACATGGTGACAAAAGGTAGGCCAAGTACTTGAACCCTAATCATCTAGAGTAGTTTTCTTGAGGTAGAATAAAGCAATAGCTAATATACCAATATAAATAGATCAAAGGGGCAAATTCAATTAATATCGGCCATGAAACTAAGTCAATGCAAGGACCTAGATTGCTCCAAATATCACCACCGCTGATCACATAATTAATACACAAATAATATCCCTTCAAGAAAATACACAAATTATATCCTACCTAATATACGTGTGCAATTAATATACTCCTGCCACTGTAGTGGTTTCTTATTTGAAAAATATTACTCCCTCCGTTCGAAATTACTTGTCATATAAATGGACGTATCTACGACGTTGTCAAAAAATGAATGTATCTAGATGTATTTTAGTCGTAGATACGTCCATTTATATGACAAGTAATTTCGAACGGAGGGAGTATATCAGTATTCCATCCCAGTATTCCACCAGTCTCTCCCATCCGGAACTGGACTCGAAGCCCATCAGCCCATTGTGAACCTAACCTACCGAACCCACGCGTCAGCTCCCACGGAGGGACTCCACCTGCCCGCCGCCGGCTGTCTTCCTCGTCAGATCGCCGGTGATCCTGTCTGCGTCTTGCCACAAACCCACGCCCATTCCGATGTCGCGCTTCGGGAAGACCGTCCTCCTCTGCTTAGCCCTGTTCGCCGCATGGCACCTCTGCGCGACTCTGTTCGCCGACGCGCCTCCTCGTCCTGGTGGCCACTCTGAGGAGAAGAAAGCTGTGGTCAGCGACGCGGCCGGGAACGCGTCGGGCCTGAGTCTCGCCAGGGAGGCTGCCGTCCGTGCGGCGGCCGGTACGGGCCGCAACTTCGTCGTCTCGCCGCTGTCGATCCACGCGGCGCTCGCGATGGTGGCCGCCGGCGCGCGGGGCGAGACGCGCAGGGAGCTCCTGGGGCTCCTCGGGTCAGCGTCGCTCGACGAGCTGCACCGCGTGCCGGCGATCAAGCTTTTCGGCAGACTCAACGGGCTAAAGCAGACGTCCTTCGCCTGCGGCGTGTGGGTCGACCGGAGGAGGGCGCTCAGGCCGGAGTTCACGGCCACCGGCGCGTCGCGGTACGCCGCCACGGCGGAATCCGTGGACTTCGTGTCGGGGGCCGAGCAGGCGAGGCGGCGCGTGAACGCCTTCGTGGCGGACGCGACGAAGCAGCGCATCCAGCACATCCTCCCTCCCGGCTCCGTCGACTCGTCCACGACCGTCGTCCTCGCCAACGCGCTCTACTTCAAAGGCGCGTGGCCTGAGCCGTTCGCCGTCTTCACCGCGCCGTTCCACACCCCAGACGGCACCACCGTGCGCGTGCCGTCCATGACGACAGGCCGGTCACAGTACATCGCGCTCTACTCGGGCTTCAGGGCCCTCAAGCTTCCCTACAGGAACGACGGCGACCGCTCCGCTGCATTCTACATGCTTATCCTTCTCCCGGACAGCGCCAGTCTCAGCCTTTCCGATCTCTACGACAAGGCGGTGTCGTCGCCGGAGTTCATCAGGAAGCACACGCCAGAAGAGGAGGTTGAAGTACGCCGGTTCATGGTCCCCAAGTTCAAGTTCACCTCTGACTTTGAGGCCTCCTCGGACATGCGGAAGCTTGGTGTCACAAGGGCTTTCACAGGCGGCGACTTCTCAGGCATGGTGAGCGGTGGCGATGGGCGGCTCTCCATTGGCGGGGTGCACCACAAGGCCACCATCGAGGTGGACGAGCAAGGCACCGTGGCCGCTGCTGCCACGGCCACAGACATGGCTGGCAGCGCGCTTCCAAGCGAGCCGCCGCACTTTGTGGATTTTGTGGCGGATCGGCCCTTCTTGTTTGCCGTGGTTGAGGAGAGGACGGGCACAACGCTGTTCTTGGGTCATGTGGTTAATCCCCTCGCTAACTGAGTAAAATGTGGAACCATTTGGTTGTTGAATACTCCAAATGCAGTAGGAGGCAGGGGTGAGTGCTGATCTCCATTAAAAAAAGAAGTACTTGTACAATATTATTGCTTGCTTTGCTTAAGAGCTCGAACCATTATGCAACAAATCATGTCTCAGATCAAACTGGTTACTGGAAGAAGAGGCTCTTGTATTCAGTCTGTCTCTTGGTAGCAAGATTAGTTACAAGATTGCCACACAGAATTTGACATAGCAGCGAGACAGTGCATCCAGGTGAAGTCACCATTGATATAATATATTAACGAGGATCAGCAATCTGGACAAATTTCTGAGGTCTTCACTCTTCAGCATTATCATTGTAGATCAATGAGGATCCAACCCAAAGGAGAACTGTCTGGGCATCCAGAAGGATGATGCTTTAAAGAAACTAAATCTTGTTCTAGCCAAAAGATGCAACAATTGTGATTCTCCAATGTGTTGTTCTAAAGTAGTGAGCCTGACTGTCTGTAGTACCATTTTTCACTGTCATATGTATTCTGATTTTCAGGTATAACAACGCACACTCTGCAGAGGAAGAATAGACCGGTTCATCATCGACGCGAGTTCTGTCAGCGGTATTTGGGAGCCACCTGCACAGATGCACACACTTGCTTCACATTCTGAGTTAGGCAAGGCTTTAACTAGCGACATTCTGTTGTCTTTCAGGTTGTTGATGTTCGTCATTGCCCGACGAACCAGGCGAGCTGAAAGTGCTAGCTTCATTCACGACATGTCCTTTGTAGCGACTGACTGATGCTGGCGGTGAGAGTGTTAGATCAATGTCTTTTCTCTTCTTCCGGAACTTAAGATACATTGCCGTGCTATACCTTCCTTGACTTGTTAGTAAAGTTGGAGCAAGTAATGTTTCCTCTGGAAAACTTTTAAACAGCTGACTGAACAAAACTAAAAGATACTGTAAATGCAACCGAAGTGCTTCAACAGACAAAGTGTATGCTATGTGTGTGATGTTCCGGAGTCACACCACGCCCATTTTTATCTCCAGTTTTGTTCTTGTCTGTCGCATATTTTTTCTCTTCTTTCTAAGTTAGCAGTGTTTGCTACTTTAATTTAAAAATAGTGGTCATTGCTAAAAATTACATATTGAAATTATTGGGCATGCAGAATTTGCTAGATATTTAAACTGGTTCAAAATCTCCACAGCTAACTCAACAAGGAGAAGAAAAAAACGAAACGAAAGCATCACTCGGGTGGGATGGGATGGGCTCTATTCTTTCGCGGGCCAAACTGCTTACATGGGCTGCTAACCCTCCTTCCAAGATCTGCGTGAGGAGGCGCTGCTGCATGTGCCTGCTCTACTCAATTAGTCCCACCTCGCTACTTTAGACGACGATGGAGTGGTTTATAAGGCGTGGCTTGGCTTAAGGTAGCATGACCTTACTTGAACAGGATCTGTTCTATAGGCTCGTACCGCTGCATCCTTTACCAATAAGGAGGCAAGCACTCATGTCTGGTTGATGCATTCTCACCTCTGGGCCAGAGCGTGATTAACGGCTTGGATGAATCCTGATGGGTGTTATCCGATGGCTGTAGAGGATCGTTCCTGGATTGGCTTCTGTCTCTACAGGGTGGCCTAGAGGTTGTCTGACGGACAAAAACATTTCTTTTTGCATTTTCCCCAGCCTAGAGGTTGTCTGACAGACAAAAACATTTCTTTTTGCATTTTTCCCCAGCTCCTTTTGGCAACATGTCATCATCTGCAAAATAGATTCAGTTAGTGTTAGTTACCAATTTTTTTGCCTTTTTTTCCAAATTCCATTTGGCAATGTGATCTGTAAATCATCTGCAAATTTGATTCAGTTAGTGGTAGCTACCAATTTTTTTGACTTTTACCGAATTCCTTTTGGTAGTGTGATCTGTACGTCATCTGCAAATTTGATTCAGTTAGTGGTAGCTACCGAATATTTTTCCTTTTCCCGAATTCCTTTTGGCGGTGTGATCTGTACATCATCTGCAAATTCGATTCAGTTAGTGTTAGCTTCCAATTTTTTTGCCTTTTCCCGAATTCCTTTTGGTAGTGTGTACATCCTCTGCAAAGTAGATTCAGTTAGTGTTAATTACCTAGGCAGCTTCAAGTTCAGAGTGAAATCCATTAATGGATGATTTTAGACACAGAGGTGAACCCTTGTTTCACTTACTAGGATGACTTTGCAAACTGCCAATTGAAACAGAGGTGAACCCTTGTTTCAACTGTCTGAAGACCACAGATGGCACATGACTAAGATTGCTCTTGTATTCAGTCAGTCTATTAGTGGTGACCAGAAGAAAAATTGATGCTTCCCTTGACAGCAAGATTTGCTTTTGTTTTTTTTCATTTAACAGGAGGGGTTTCATGACTGCAAGAGTACATAATTTTATATGCCTGCGAAGTAGGAAAGTCTCCAGGTGAACAAAATTCAGTTTATATGTCCAGAGATCTTGTGTCATCAGCACAGAAATACTGAATTGCCAAGAGCTGGAGATCATTGAACTGGGAGTAGGCCTGCTCGCTGCTCAGACAGAGGCAATTGGAAATAATATCCAGAGAGGTCTCCACTATCCAGTACTATCTTTGTAGATAAATGAGGATTCTATAGAACAAAGAAGAACAACTCAGGCCACTGCTGGGAACGAATAAGGCCACTATGGAGTATCGACATGACCAGGCTTGTTGCAGCGAACACACGAGTCCAGGCCTGCGTCCCACACTCGTATCTGCTGTGCGTGATCCGGTGGAACCCTTGTTCCCCCTGCTGTGCGGTGTGTATGGACAGCAGCATCAGCATTATGCAGAGCCGAGAAATATTTTGAAAGCATGGTAATTCTAATTGCTTACTTTTCTCCATATATAGAATGTCTCCCCTGATTGGGAGAAAGAAAGAGCCTAGGAATATTTTGTCAAACATCAACACATCATACACCAAAAGAAGGCATGTTAATACAACAGTGTCTCCATTAATTAACAGCTATAAAATGCGGTAACATCGATAAAAGAGGATCCCACACAAAAGGAGAACAGTCCAGGCAGCCAAAAGAATGATGATGATTAAATAAACAATTGTGATTCCTCAGTGTGCTGTTCTAGGGCTGAGCCTGATTGTCTGTACCATTTTTCACTGTCGCATGTATTCTGTTTTTCAGGTATAACTAGAAGCACACACACACACTCTGCAGAAGAAGAATAGAGCCGAGCCCCTTGTCGAATGACCGATCGACGCCTGTTGTGTCAGCGGTTTTGGGAGCAACCTGCACAGATGCACACACTTGCTTCACATTCAAGCTGAACCATTCAAGTTGACGTTTGTCATTGCCCGATGATCCATGCAAGCTCAAGGTACTATGTTGCCTTCGCTGATGTGTATGTAATGTAGCGACTGACTGATGATAGCTGTCAGAGTGTGAGATCAATTCCTTTTTTTTAGATAGATAGATGCCGAGAAATCACGGCAGTTTTGCATTTGTACTGGAAAACCAGTCACGGCAAAATATGTTCTGTTAGCCTGTTACTCAATTCAGGGAGAAGAACAATACTAGTTACAAAATCTATATGTTCTGTGATGTTCCGAAAATTAATTCAACCACACACATTTTTCTCTCCGGTTTCCTTCTCACCTCTTGCAAAAAAAGGAAAAAAATATCTCCTCTCTAAGCAGTGTGCTTGCTACTTCTGTAATGGCCGGCTGTAATTTAATTTAGGAAAAGATAAAGGAAAAAAAAAACAGCTGGCATGAAAGAGAACAAGTTAAGAATTCGGCATCGTTCAGAATAATTGTACATATTAAATCCGCACAGCTGACATAACCGAATTGAAAAGGCAATGAAAGAAAAGGGCAAGAAATACATTCCTTAGATTTTTTTTTGTGAGGCAAAATACATTCCTCAAATGGGCTGGGCTCTGATCATTCTCTTGCCCAACAACTACTGGTCCATGGCCTGCGTGCCTCCAGTTCCATGCTCGCACGCTCAGCCTCTCGCTGAGAAAGTGAGGCGCTGCTGCATGCAGCTGCAATTAGTCCCACCTCGCTAGTTTAGGCGACGCCAAACCAGTTTATAAGGCGAGGTGCAGCTGAACGTAGCACGACCTTACTTGAACAGGATCTGTTCTATAGGCTCGTACCGCTGCATCCTTTATCAATAAGGAGGCAAGCACTTCAGTCTGGTTGATGCATTCTGACCTCTGGGCCAGAGTGTGGTTAACGGCTTGGATTCACCTGTCTAGTTCACATTAGTGCAGGGTGGCTCAGAGGTTGTCTGACAGACTACACAAAATCTTTTTGTTTTTTGCATCAACTTTTTACCTTGTGGCAACCGATTCTCTTGGAAACTATGCATGATTCAGTTCTACAAATGCCACCCACAACGGATCTGGAATGCAGGAACATTTTCATATCTTTTGAACTTGTTGAACCAACAAATCTCCCTCCTTAATCACACACATCTCAAGCTTTGGATCACTCAAAGTTTTTGCTTCACAGCTCAAAGCTTTTACACAACACCCACCGGTCCATGGATCACATGCTTAACTTGGTTTTTCATTGAGGCCGATTTGCCGCCTTCATCCGACACGTGTGCAGAGTAACCAAGATTCAGCTAGCGATTCTCTTACTACAAGTCCAGTGGACGATGGTCTGCAATTTGGCACTACAGAGCGAGAGTACCAATGAGATGTTTCACTACTGAAGAGGGAGAGAAAATTGAGCAGGATGGCAAGGAACTAGTGGCTGAACAAGTATTCTCAGCAAGGAAAATGTGTACAAAGACTGATTTCTGTAGAACCTATAATCGAAGAGGCAGACCTACTAGCCATGATTAGTTCTGTTCCCTCGAATTAGAACTCATCAAATGGCACCAGTGGTCTAGTGGTAGAATAGTACCCTGCCACGGTACAGACCCGGGGTCGAATCCCGGCTGGTTCATGCTTTTTAATATATTCACTTTTTGTTTTACCTGGCAACAAAATCTTGTTTTCTGGCAACAAAAAAGGGTGCTCATTAAAGAAACTAAATCTTCTTCTAGCCAAAACTCGGAAAACTTGTGATTTCCCAATATGTTTGTGCAAGGGTACTGAACCTGATTGTTTTGTGTGTGCCATTTTTCACTGCCATTTGTATTATTCTGTTTTTCAGGTATAACTAGAAGCTCACACACTCTAAATCAAAAAAAAAAAGAAAAAGAAGCTCGCACACTCTGCAGAAGAAGAATAGAGCCGAGCCCCTTGTCGACCAACCGATCGACACCTGTTATGTCAGTTGTGTCAGGGACAAACTTTTTCGGACGGAGGAAGTATTCATTAGCTTCGTAAGGCCTTGACGATCGACATTATCTGTTGTCGATCAGATTGTCGACGTTCGTCCTCAGCACTTCCTTCACAATGTTTTTGTTGCCACTGACTTAGCCTGTTTTAGAGATGTTGAGAAATTATTCCTTGCTGTTTTTTTTCTTCAAATCAACTATTCCTTACTGCTGATCTTGGTTTTGGTACTGCCTTTGCTCATCCTGGGTCCATCCTCACTTTGGTTGAAATTAAACCATGTTCCAAAGTGGGTTTCAGTCTTTTGGTCCCTGATATGCATTCATCCATACATCTGGCAATTCAGCTGATGTGCATCGGGCATTGGCTGCGTTGTGCCGCGTCGTCGCTAATCGTCAGTCGTGTGCGCGCCTCCCTCTGGCGCAATCGAGGGCTGCGCCAAGGATGACACCGCCGTGCTCCCCACAGAGAAAGGATGGCGGTCAGAGGCCATGCTCCACCTTGACATGTTGGATTTCTGATACTATTGAATCAAGCAGAGTTGCAGCAACCAGCGTTCCCGCTTGAATACTATTTGAACAGCTGACTTAACAAAACAAAACAAAAAGACCCTTCAGAAAAGTGTATGTTCTGTCTGCGATGTTCTGAAGCTTTACACCACGCCCATTTACCGAAAAAGGCTTTCGCCCCGCTTTGTATATAAAGCACAGATCAACCACAGCCCAAGTACAAACACACCCCCACGACAATACACGCACACACCCAAGGCGGGATATATAGGCGCTGAGCGCGGCAACACCACCTCTAACACTACAAGAGCAATCGGGGACCTCCACCGTGAACACGCCACCGCGAAGAGATGAAGCCACATATGACGAACCGTGAGCTTCAAGGCGGTGCCTCCAAAAAGGTTACGATGCTAGCGCGCCGCCACCGCCTGACCCGGGGGTCAGAGTTTCCCCTGGAGCGACACGATGACCGGTGAGAGCCGCGACGACGCCTTCAAGAAGGTAACGCGCTACGCCGCCGCCGGTCTATTCGAGGATAGAACAGGTTTTCACCTCAGCAAACACTCACCGCCACCGAACGCCACACCGCTGCCACCATGCATGCCGCCCACACGGCCATGGTCACGGGACAGCACCAAGCCACGGGCTCTGCTCATGAGCACCGCGCTACCACCACCAGGGCCGCCGCCCCGGCATCCAAGACCCTGACACCACCGCACCCGAGACCCGTCGCTATCCCAAACAAAGAGACGAGTGGAAAGGTCGCTCCTTTACACACCCTTGGACGGCCCCCGGCGCTGAGACCCAAAGGGCCGGCCCAAAAAAGGCCTCCATCACCCGTCCTGCTGCACCGGGTGCAAGACAAGCTCGGTCTTGCTGCCGGGCGCGAGACGAGCTCGGTCCTGCTGCCGGGCGCGAGACGAGCTCTGTCTCGCAGCCACTGGCGCGAGACGAGCAATGGACCGCAACTGGGAGCGGTCCAGCCCTATGACGAGGGTAGAGCCCGGACGACGAGGGGAGGAATCGAAGGTCGAAAAAGGCCGCTCACCGACGGTCGACGCCGGAGGAGCCAGCCGCCGCCGTGAAACGGTCCAGACCTGCCAAGCTGCCGTGGAGCCATCCACGGCCAGAACAACAGCCACACCGGACCACTGCCCAACTCGCGCCGCCCGCCGAGCTCCAAGCATCGGAGCCACCGAACACGCACCTCCCGCTTCCGGCGAGCCACCCGCAGCCACCCGAACATGCCGGACCGAGCCAACACGAGCCAGCACGCTGAAGCACCACCACGTCGGAGCCTCCACCACGCCGGAGCGCTGCAGAGGCGGCCAACCCGCGCCGTCCACGGCCCTCGCCGCAAGGTGCGGTAGCGGAAAGATCTGGCCAGGGCCATCCGCCACCACCGGCCCCCCGCACGCGCCTCCATCCAGGCCGCCGTCCGCAGCACGACGAGCACGCCGACGACCTCCAGCCACGCCACCCCGCCGCCACGGCCCGCGCCGCCGACGTGCAGCCCGCCGGAGGGACCCGATCCGGATCTCGATCGAGAGGCCGAGCCCCGCCGTCCACGCGCAGGCACGCCCCACCTAGCCCGCGCAGCCACCGCCGCCAGCACGCCAGCCAACGCCGCCGGCGCGCCTCGCCACCGCCGCGCCCCACGCCGAGCACGGCGCTCCCGCCGACCACCGCGTCCTGCGCCGCGCGCCGCCAAGCCAGGAGGGAAGAGAGCCCCACCGCCGCCGACGCGGACTAGGCTTTGCCCGGCCGCGCCCTCCGGCGGCGGCGAGGGGAAGGAGAAGTAGGGGAGGGCTAGGGCCGGCGGCGCCTAGGGCTTCGCCCAGCCGCTCGCAGGAGCGGACGGGACGAAGCGTTTTTCTCTTCTCCCCTTTCCCCTTCTGGTACTTAGCGAATGGGATCCACGGGGTTGCTATTAAGAGATCCACCACGCCCATTTTTCTCTCTAGTTTTGTTCCTATTGGTCACATTTTTTTTCTCTTCTTTCAAACCTAGCAATGTGCCAACTACTTTGGTAATGGCCGACTGTATTTAATTTGGCATTAGGCCTGGAGATCAGTGAAGTGGTAGTAGGCCTGCTCAGGCAGAAGCAAGTGGAACAAATCTGTGAGATCTTCACTCGCCAGCACTGTCCTCGTAAAATAAATACATGAGGATCTAACAGTACAAAGTACAACAGTCGATCAGTAATCAGCAAGCCCTCTTGGAGATGCAGAGGCGCTCTCGTCCCCATGCTTGTTTCAGCGAATGTAGAGTCCAGGCTTCCATTCATTATCGTCCTCATACCTGATGTTTGCTTGGCTGCAAAAGGATGTCGAGGCTTCCATTCATTATCTCTACACAAGCACCAACTTCAATGGGCTGATGTCTATACATGGTAGCCCAGAGGTTGTCTCAGTCTGACAGGCTAAAAAAATTCTTCTTAAACTTGTTCTCTTTTTGAATTTGTTTAACCACTCAATCCCTCTTCTTACCCACACATCTGGGTCCCAAAGTGAAATGGTCATAGGGCTACAACTCGCATAACCATGTACACGAGCAAAGGCGAAAGCATTGGTGAACTGATGAGGGGTGCTCACCCTCAAGCAACACCAAGGCAACATCTCAGGAAGCAATCTATCTAAGCATTCCCAGATCCACGCTTCCTCTTAGATAGTTAGAACTAGACGAAGAACCACAAAAGTAACAAAAATAGGTGTTGCACTTGGGTACGTGGTTGAAAAGAAAATGAATCATTGAAATGCTTCTGGGTCCCAAAGGAAACCTACTTGCGTTTCATCGAAGGGAAATTGTTCGAGAGTCTAAGGGTTTCACCATCGGCTACTGTAACTATTGTGAAAATGTTCCAGAACAGGAG
>NC_041391.1:41496083-41501381 GCF_002162155.2 Triticum dicoccoides | reverse complement strand
AAAGGATATTTTCGCCCTTATACTAATTAAAATTAGTTGCCTAATACGCCGGTTGCGTCCCTATTATCTCGGCACAAAATTGATCACCTCCAATCCAGCCATGCAACAGCCGGCCGGAGCCATCTTCGCACCAACGGCAATCCTCGCGTCGCGTCCAAGAAGCCCATGGCCGAAGCTCACCACACGGGGCTCCAACCTCCATGTCCCTGATGTGCTTGCTCTTCAGGTCATTTGCGCAGCACCACATAGGAGTGCATGGCGCGCCGGCGGTGAGTTCTCGCCGGACAGTCTGCCCGCGCATAGGCTCGCTGCTCGTCTTGTACTTCATGGCCATCTCTTTCCGGGGTCCCGACCTCCACGTCGCACAACTCACCTTACAGGTTCTCGGCGGCAAGGGACGAGGCGCCCAGCAGAATCAATCTGATCTTCACCGCTGTCGAGCATGTCCACCGTCCAGGCCGTTAAACTATGAATAAATCCCAGCATGTCCGCCGGTCATGGCCGCCGCCACAACCCAATGTCCATCGCCAATACTTAGTTGCACGAAGCTGCAGCACGATGCCGCACTGTCACTGTTCTTCGTCATCCTTGCCATCTTCCTAGCGGTACATGTCCTCGGCCTACATGCGTCGCCGGCGGCAAGATGGATGTTACAGGCCAAAGGCCATGAACTCGTGGATCATGGTTGCGTTCACGGTGTTGTCCACGTTCTTGAGCAGCGGGTATATATGAACGTCACTGGACATCCCGTTGCAGCTGCTGCTCGTGCTGCCCAGGATCTGGATGCGGGTCGTTATGCCCCCATTACTGGCCGCATGTGGGAGGAAGTAATACGTGTGAGATGGGATAAGGAGTACAGGGAATATATACATATTTTTCTTAATGCCCATCATGTCCTTAATTATGAAGGGGTATAGATTAATCTTGACCGTCGATGTGTTTAGGGGGTTGTACCGAAGTAGAAGTGTCCAGAATATGAGGGCTTCACTGTCGGCTACTCTAACTATTGTGTGTGGCAGGTAAATGTTTCTGCACAAGCTGCTACTTGATTATGATTTAACATAAAAAATCAACAATACTGCAAGCTATGCATGAGGATAAGGTATATGTTTGACACGTTTAGTATAGAGCTACTAGAATAATTAAGCCCCCATTGCAACACACGGGCGGTTACCTAGTAGAAAGAAACAAATTCAACAAAGCAAAAGGGTTTAGGGACAGCTTTTCACTAAGACAACTGAGTGCACATAATTCTTCAAACACAACATGTTTCAACTCAAACACAATTGGGACTACCGCGGATATCTAGAAGACAATATGCACTCCTCTTCCATACTGTATTGCCTGGTCAATCCCTCTGTGCTTCTTTCATCTCTGGTTAGCAGAGAACTCCTGTCAATACCATTTGCTTCAAATTCCCCAACCACCGCCATGACATGTTCATCGGGTGATTGAACGCCTTCCAATCTCAGCTCCACTTGTCTCATGGTTGGACGTTCCTCTCCTCGCAATTTTACACACGCTACTGCAATTGTAGCAATTTCTTCAATTGTGTTGCCACTCTCATTCAGAACTTGTGGATCCAATATCTGTGACAAATTGCCTTCTGCAAACAAGGTAACGAAATGTGCCACAAGACCATCTTCAGAAGCCATATAGGAAAATGGTTTCTTTCTGGTCATCAATTCTATGAGCATAACACCGAAGCTGTAAATATCACTTTTCTCTGTGAGACGCCCAGTGTAGAAGTACATGGGGTCTAGATATCCTAGTGTACCCTGCACCATAGTTGTTAAACCTGATTTATCCAATGGAATGTATCTTGAAGCTCCAAAGTCTGCTACCTTTGCTATTAGGGTATCATCCAAAAGTATGTTAGAGGACTTGATATCTCTATGGATGATAGGTATTAAAGCCATGGAGTGAAGATAGGCTAATGATTTGGCAGTTTCAATTGCTATCCTTAGCCTATCATCCCATGACAATGACCTTGGTCCTTCGATGTGAAGATGATCGTAAAGTGTTCCATTGGATATGAACTCATAGACCAACATTGGAACTTCCGTTTCAAGGCAACAACCATAGAGTTTTACTACATTCCTATGATTAATCTGTGATAGGATAGCAACCTCATTAATAAACTCGTCGATCTCTTTTTGAACCACCATCTTTGGTTTCTTGATGGCTACGACATGGAGGTCTGATAAGATCCCTTTGTACACAGTACCATGCCCACCACCGCCAAGCTCACGAGCTTTATCAAAATTGTTTGTTGCCTTCTCTAGCTCTTCCAAGGTTATGATCATTTTTTCCGCAATATCAGCTCTCTGAGATACCAATTGTTGCAATAATTGACCACGGTTTTGCTCGAAAAACTTTCGTTTTAACTTTTGTGTCCTTTGGTGCTTAACTTTATCGAAAATGACGTATGCAAAGAGAACCAAAAGTATGAGGCCCGCACCACTGGCAACTCCAAGGATGATGCTTATACCTGAAAGCACGATATATTGTCATTCATTTTATCAATCAGTCTATGCATAGTATGTTTGTAGCTGTGCTCGTCCATATTTTTATTAGATATTGTAATTTTAGTTAAAGAAGAACCAGTGGTAAAAGTTCTGTTTTGAAAGTTTTAAACTATCAACTTTAGGAAGCAATGGATTAATATGTAGAGTGAGGCATAACATTGCATGTATTCAAACATAAGAATTAATCACCATTGTTTAGTGGTTTGTCCAAGAATTGGTCGTCGGATTGATGGCTCGATGTACTGTTTCATTTTTTAGGAATTTACAAGGCATGCCTCGTTGACTAGCATCTAATTTAAATATGTATAATAGAATAAATGAATACAAAATTGTCATATGTTGGAAATGTTCTCTCATAGGTCTGCGGATGATGCTATTTTCATCTGTCCAAAATAGATAAGTCGTTTTCATATCATTACCCAAAGCTAGAAAAAAATGGTGAAGTTTCTTAATTGCCATCAACGTATGGGTGAGTAGTGCCCTCGATCTTCACTTTACTAAGAAAAGAGATATGATCGATGAACAAAATATTGGCAGCACATCACTACACGAGAACAATTGAATTGAAGTCAAATAACAATCAGAATACCAGAGACTGGTAGGAGAAGCCGTGACAAATTAAAGTTGCAGCTATGTGTTGCTCACCTTGTAAGTATTTGGCGCGTCCACCTGTGGCCAAAATCACAAAAGAAAATGTTGAGTTTAGCTAATTATCATGTGTACATTTATACGACTTAGAGGAAGAATTAATGTAAACAAAAAGGAATACATATGCGTAACAGATATTGCAATATTGCATGCGTCGGACCTTTGCATCCGTTGTGGACGTAGGGGTTGCCATGGTAGTCGTTGTCGCAGTGACAAGAATAGCCTCTCTTCCTGGATTTGCAATGGCTGTGCTTGCTCTTGCAAAGGTCGGTCGATACCTCTTGGGAGCAATCGGGATGAGAGCTCACGTTGGTTGATGAGCCATGATTATGCAAGACCTCCCACCGGAGAAGAATGGGAACCTCTGCCCACGTGGTGTTCAGACCCTTCTGCATGATACGGTGGCCATGCTGATCAAACCAACCCTCCTCTGCAATGAACACGTACCCGGGAAACAGTTCCAAATCCTTAGGGTCGTTTGTCTCAAACCATTTGAAATGCAATTTGCTGGGCATTCCGTCCGTGGACTCAGAAATGTGTGTCTGGCAGCAGCCATTGAAGCGGCAGTACTTGCCGCCACTGCTTCCACCAAGGCCGGTGCTGGTACTGGTGTCGTTGCTGTTGGAGCATAAGGAGGCGCATCCGCCGATGATGCCTGGGTGCCTGAACAACGTGGCTTGTGCGTTGCACCCTGTGACAACGAGTTCATTTCTAGTGGACAGTGAGAAGGGTGCTTCTCCCGGAAAAAAGAATGTGAAATCTTTGGTTGATCCCAAATATTCAGGGAATACCCAAATCCTCTCGGTATTGGACATAACGGTTATAAGGGCATCCCTTCTGACAACATGCACCATGGAGTTGTCAAGGGAGATATGAGTGACCTGAAAGTCGCTGCTGCCTAGGAGTAGCCGCGGGGGGTTAACGCTTGTGTCGCAGGTGAGGTTGAATCCCGGCTGCAGGTAGCAGCTGGTGGATGGGCCTATGCCGAATGGATACGGCACCTCCACGTTTCCACAATATGTCATGCAGCTACCTGCCATTCCAAAGAGTGGCAGCAACATCAACTTTTACAGAAATAAAAAATAATCAGTTGACAGCCTAGTTTTGTAGGGGAACTGACAACCTAGCTAGTTTCGTCATCCACTTCAATCGTTGGAAACAGACCTTTCATTTTTTTTCCTTGTGCATTCTAGCATGTCAAATCTTTCACGACTTGATTTGATGGCTATATATCCTACATCTAAAACATAATTCATGTAGGGGCAGGAGGAAGAATTTCACAACACAGTATCAGTTAGAGACCCTCAGTATCTTCTATATCTAAATAGCTAGCCCACACTAACCTATTTCTCTCAACATTCAAGCGTGACACCTCATCAAGTAACATGCATTAGACAAGGCTCCAACTCAACATTTGAGTCATGGAAAAAGATTCATCTCAACATGCAAACATGCATGATATATTTAATAAATATCTTTGAAAAATACAATAATCAAACAAAATAACCCATATATATATTTAGTTTTTAGCTCTCATGTTATTTCTTCAATCCATAAAATCAATATCTTTGAAATATATTGCAAATATTCCTGCAATAACGTGCGGGGCATCATCTAGTTATTTATGTTAATCCACTCAAAAGATAAAAGAAGCACGGGGCTTGCCTTAGCGTACCCCATTTTAAAACTATTTACGGATCTTGATGCATATTACGGGTTAAGATCAGTGCTAACCCGGAAGTCATAAACGGTGGTTGGTCAATTCATATTATTTTCTATGATATCTACTCTATCTTCTGCTCTGATAGGAACTTGAGCTCGCCGGTGATGATCTCATGGGACATGTACCGCTCCTCTTCATCGGCAAGCTTCTGCATGGCTTCACCCTATCCAAGATTCCTCCTCGCCCATTTGTTTGTTGTAGTTGATATAACAAGAGACTAGGGGTATCTTGCGGTTAGTACTCAGAAAATAAAGTTAGGGGGTGTGTGTATAGGGTTCTTGTGCGAAAGTCGGCATACACCGAGACAAAGTGAACACGTTGGTGTTTTGTGAATAGATTTGGCTGCATCGTGGGAGCGATGAACGGAGCATCATGACTAGCCCAGATTGATGATAAGGC
>NC_041391.1:41477543-41495527 GCF_002162155.2 Triticum dicoccoides | reverse complement strand
GATGAGGAAGTTCTTTACTAGTGGCCCGGGTTGAAGATAAGGCCACTTGGAATTACCCATCCCTTGAAAGAATCCAAGCCTTCTCAGGTCCCTTGGGGTCCTCTACCTTTTGACTCTAGTCAAGTGAGAGTAAATTGTTAAAGCCATCGTGGGAGGTTTATATATCACTGGAAAAAATAGCGCACAATACCGCCGCTCATAACATGCTATAGCATGCTGAGAATTGTCTCGCTAACTAAATCGGTGTACAAAGTCTTGCTAATAGCATGCTATAGAGCGATATAGCATGCTAATAGCATATTTTAAAGCCGATGCTATTGTTTATAGTGCACTATTTTTTTCCTTGGTTTATATAGGCCCAGGGGTTCATGAGAAATGACCAACGCTACCTATAGTCATGGTGGGTAGGAGGGGTAAATTGGTTAAGTTTGGTGTTCATAGATCAACAAGTTGTGAGTGAGTTTATTTTACTTTTGTTCATGGATCAACATGTTTTAATTGTTGTTTTCTTTTAGTTTTGCTCAAATAATCCCTTGCAGTACGAGGCGTGACTTCCTCGAGAAGGTCAACATTAGGATCAGTTAGACGATCACATCTAAGGTCACCCTGATGCAGATGTTCTTGGCCATGAACTACACTATTCTCGTCACTAACAAGCCAGGTTGAATTTATCTAGGTTGCCACAGTTGGAGAGCACTTGCATATCACTATGGGATGGTAGCTGGGGAGAGGGTCACATTCTAGCTTTGTGCCGTCACAGCTTTTTGAGCCAAAGGTCTTGAAATGTTACCATGGAAGCAAAAAACTAACCATTAGGCTAGAAAAATGATATCGTGGAAGTGGAAAACATTTTCGAGGGAGTATTTTTTTATGCCTGGGGATTATGTTAGTGGCGTGGACCTAAAATGGGATGCTACTAGTGTTTCATGTTACTGGTGGCATGGAACACGACACCAGTAACATTTATAAGGGGCGTCATATTGGTGGCGCGTGGGTGCCAGGCCACCAACGTGTTTTTGCCACACGCCAATAATATTTTCTGTACTAGTGATTCATGCTTTTGTCACAATATTTTTGGTTGTATGACATGGTTTGCCAAACTGAATATAATCTTGAGTTTAACCCCAGCCAAAGACATTAAGTTCCAAGCTTCTGTGCAAGCTAAGCAATCTTGCAAGCCTTACAAGGCTGAGGATGGGAAAAACAAGTCATTGCAAGTGTTGGAAATATGCCCTAGAGGCAATAATAAAAGTGTTATTATTATATTTCTTTGTTCATGATGATTGTCTTTTATTCATGCTATAACTGTATTATCCGGAAATCGTAATACACGTGTGAATACATAGACCATAATATGTCCCTGGTAAGCCTCTAGTTGACTAGCTCGTTGATCAACTGATAGTCATGGTTTCCTGGCTATGGACATTGGATGTCGTTGATAACGGGATCACATCATTAGGAGAATGATGTGATGGACAAGACCCAATCCTAAGCATAGCACAAGATCGTGTAGTTCGTTTGCTAGAGCTTTTTCAATGTCAAGTATCTCTTCCTTAGACCATGAGATCGTGTAACTCCCGGATACCGTAAGAGTGCTTTGGGTGTACCAAACGTCACAACGTAACTGGGTGATTATAAAGGTGCACTACAGGTATCTCTGAAAGTGTCTGTTGGGTTGACACGGATCGAGACTGGGATTTGTCACTCCGTATGACAGAGAGGTATCTCTGGGCCCACTCGGTAATGCATCATCATAATGAGCTCAAAGTGACCAAGTGGTTGGTGACGGGATCATGCATTACGGTACGAGTAAAGTGACTTGTCGGTAACGAGAGTGAACAAGGTATTGGGATACCGACGATCGAGTCTCGGGCAAGTAACATACCGATTGACAAAGGGAATTGTATACGGGGTTTTGATCGAATCCTCGACATCGTGGTTCATCCGATGACATCATCGAGGAGCATGTGGGAGCCAACATGGGCATCCAGATCCTGCTGTTGGTTATTGACCGGAGAGCAGTCTCGGTCATGTCTGCATGTCTCCCGAACCCGTAGGGTCTACACACTTAAGGTTCGGTGACGCTAGGGTTATTAGGAAGACTTGTATGTGATTACCGAATGTTGTTTGGAGTCTCGGATGAGATCCCGGACGTCACGGGGAGTTCCGGAATGGTCCGGAGGTGAAGTTTTATATATGGGAAGTTGTCATGCGGACACCGGAAAGTTTCGGGGGCATATCGGTATTGTACCGGGGCCACCGGAGGGGTTCCGGGGGTCCACCGGGAGGGGCCACCCCTCTCGGAGGGCCACATGGGCCGCAAGGGGCAGGGAGCCAGCCCCTGGAAGGCTGGGCGCGCCCCCCACCTTGGGCCCATGCGCCTAGGGTTGGGGGGGAAACCCTAAAGGGGGCGCCCCCCCTTGCTTGGGGGGCAAGTCCCCCCTCCCTGGCCGCCGCCCCCCCTCTAGATCCCATCTAGAGGGGCCGGCCCCCCTTGCCCCTTCCCCTATAAATAGAGGGGTGAGGGGAGGGCTGCTGCACAACTCAAGGCGCAACCCCTCCCCTCCCCAACACCTCTCCTCCTCCGTACGTGCTTGGCGAAGCCCTGTCGGAGTACTACTGCACCAACAACACCACGCCGTCGTGCTGCCGTTGGAGTAATCTTCCTCAACCTCTCCTTCCTCCTTGCTGGATCAAGACGGAGGAGACGTCATCCGTCCCGTACGTGTGTTGAACGCGGAGGTGCTGTCCGTTCAGCACTTGGTCATCGGTGATCCGAATCACGACGAGTATGACTCCATCATCACCATCCCCTTGAACGCTTCCGCACTCGATCTACAAGTGGTATGTGATGCAAACTCACTCCCTTGACTCGTTGCTTAGATGAACTCATAGATGGATCTTGGTGAAACCATAGGAAAATTTTTAATTTTCTGCAACGTTCCCCAACAGTGGCATCATGAGCTAGGTCTATGCGTAGTTCTCTATTGCACGAGTAAAACACAATTTTGTTGTGGGCGTAGATCTTGTCAACTTGCTTGCCGCTACTAGTCTTATCTTGCTTCAGCGGTATTGTGGGATGAAGCGGCCCGGACCAACCTTACACGTACGCTTACGTGAGACCGGTTCCACCGACTGACATGCACTAGTTGCATAAGGTGGCTGGCGGGTGTCTGTCTCTCCCACTTTAGTTGGAGCGGATTCGATGAAAAGGGTCCTTATGAAGGGTAAATAGAAGTTGACAAAATCACGTTGTGGTTATTCGTAGGTAAGAAAACGTTCTTGCTAGAACCCAATTGCAGCCACGTAAAAGATGCAACAACAATTAGAGGACGTCTAACTTGTTTTTGCAGCAATTGTCATGTGATGTGATATGGCCAGAAGTTGTGATGAATGATGAATGACATATTGTGATGTATGAGATCATGTTCTTGTAATAGGAATCACGACTTGCATGTCGATGAGTATGACAACCGGCAGGAGCCATAGGAGTTGTCTTTATTTTTGTATGACCTGCGTGTCATTGAAGAACGCCATGTAAAATACTTTACTTTGTTGCTAAACGCGTTAGCCATAGAAGTAGAAGTAATCGTTGGCGTGACAACTTCATGAAGACACAATGCTGGAGATCATGATGATGGAGATCATGGTGTCATGCCGGTGACAACATGATCATGGAGCCCCGAAGATGGAGATCAATGGAGCTATATGATATTGGCCATATCATGTCACTACTATATAATTGCATGTGATGTTTATTATGTTTATGCATCTTGTTTACTTAGAACGGCGGTAGTAAATAAGATGATCCCTTACAACAATTTCAAGAAGTGTTCTCCCCTAACTGTGCACCATTGCTAAAGTTCGTCGTTTCGAAGCAGCACATGATGATCGGGTGTGATAGATCCTTATGTTCACATACAACGGGTGTAAGACAGTTTTACACATGCAAAACACTTAGGGTTAACTTGACGAGCCTAGCATGTACAGACATGGCCTCGGAACACGGAGACCGAAAGGTCGAGCACGAGTCGTATGGAAGATACGATCAACATGAGAATGTTCACCGACGATGACTAGTTCGTCTCACGTGATGATCGGACATGGCCTAGTCGACTCGGATCGTGTAACACTTAGATGACTAGAGGGATGTCTAATCTGAGTGGGAGTTCATTATAATAATTTGATTAGATGAACTTAATTATCATGAACTTAGTCTAAAACCTTTGCAAAATATGTCTTGTAGATCAAATGGCCAACGCTCATGTCAACATGAACTTCAACGCGTTCCTAGAGAAAACCAAGCTGAAAGATCATGGCAGCAACTATACGGACTGGGTCCGGAACCTGAGGATCATCCTCATTGCAGCCAAGAAAGCATATGTCCTAGATGAACCGCTAGGTGAAGCACCCATCCCACAGAACCAAGACGTTATGAACGTTTGGCAGACATGTGCTGATGATTACTCCCTCGTTCAGTGCGGCATGCTTTACAGCTTAGAACCGGGGCTCCAAAAGCGTTTTGAGCATTATGGAGCATATGAGATGTTCGAGGAGCTGAAACTAGTTTTCCAAGCTCACGCCCGGGTCGAGAGATATGACGTCTCCGACAAGTTCTATAGTTGTAAGATGGAGGAAAATAGTTCTGTCAGTGAGCACATACTCAAGATGTCTGGGTTGCACAACCGTATGACCCAGCTGAATATTAACCTCCCTGATGAGGCGGTCATTGACAGAATCCTTCAGTCGCTCCCACCAAGCTACAAGAGCTTTGTGATGAACTACAATATGCAGGGGATGGTAAAGACCATTCCTGAAGTATTTTCCATGCTGAAGTCAGCAGAGGTTGAAATCAAGAAAGAACATCAAGTGTTGATGGTCAATAAGACCACTAAGTTCAAGAAGGGCAAGGGCAAGAAGAACTTCAAGAAGGACGACAAGGATGTTGCCGCGCCCGGTAAGCCAGTTACCAGGAAGAAGTCAAAGAATGGACCCAAGCCTGAGACTGAGTGCTTTTATTGCAAAGGGAAGGGTCACTGGAAGCGGAACTGCCCCAAATACTTAGCAGACAAGAAGGCCGACAACACTAAAGGTATATGTGATATACATGTAATTGATGTGTACCTTACCAGTACTCGTAGTAACTCCTGGGTATTTGATACCGGTGCCGTTTCTCATATTTATAACTCACAGCAGGAGCTGCAGAATAAGCAGAGACTGGCGAAGGACGAGGTGACGATGCGCGTCGGGAATGGTTCCAGAGTCGATGTGATCGCCGTCGGCACGCTACCTCTACATTTACCTACATGATTAGTTTTGAACCTTAATAATTGTTATTTGGTGCCAAGTTTGAGCATGAACATTGTATCTGGATCTCGTTTAATACGAGATGGCTACTCATTTAAATCCGAGAATAATGGTTGTTCTATTTATATGAGAGATATGTTTTATGGTCATGCTCCGATGGTCAATGGTTTATTCTTAATGAATCTCGAGCGTAATATTACACATATTCATAGTGTGAACACCAAAAGATGTAAAGTTGATAGCGATAGTCCCACATACTTGTGGCACTGCCGCCTTGGTCACATTGGTGTCAAGCGCATGAAGAAGCTCCATGCTGATGGACTTTTGGAGTCTCTCGATTATGAATCATTTGACACATGCGAACCTTGCCTCATGGGCAAGATGACCAAGACTCCGTTCTCCGGAACAATGGAGCGAGCAACCAACTTGATGGAAATTATACATACTGATGTGTACGGTCCAATGAGCGTTGAGGCTCATGGAGGATATCGTTATGTTCTCACTCTCACTGATGACTTGAGTAGATATGGGTATGTCTACTTAATGAAACACAAGTCTGAGACCTTTGAAAAGTTCAAGGAATTTCAGAATAAGGTAGAGAATTAACGTGACCGAAAGATAAAATTCCTACGATCAGATCGTGGGGGAGAATACTTAAGTCACGAATTTGGTACACACTTAAAGAAATGTGGAATCGTTTCACAACTCACGCGCCTGGAACACCTCAGCGTAACGGTGTGTCCAAACAGCGTAATCGCACTCTATTGGATATGGTGCGGTCTATGATGTCTCTTACCGATTTGCCGCTATCATTTTGGGGATACGCTCTAGAGACAGCTACATTCACTTTAAATAGGGCACCGTCTAAATCCGTTGAGACGACACCGTATGAATTATGGTTTGGGAAGAAACCTAAGCTGTCGTTTCTAAAAGTTTGGGGATGCGATGCTTATGTCAAGAAACTTCAACCTGAAAAGCTCGAACCCAAGTCAGAAAAATGCGTCTTCATAGGATACCCTAAGGAAACCGTTGGGTATACCTTCTACTTAAGATCCG
Organism: Triticum dicoccoides; assembly: GCF_002162155.2. Taxonomy (NCBI): domain Eukaryota; kingdom Viridiplantae; phylum Streptophyta; class Magnoliopsida; order Poales; family Poaceae; genus Triticum; species Triticum dicoccoides. The sequence goes on along the minus strand of NC_041391.1, from coordinate 41,489,164 downwards.
AGGGCAAGATCTTTGTTGCCAAGAACGGATGCTTTCTGGAAAAAGAGTTTCTCTCGAAAGAAGTAAGTGGGAGGAAAGTAGAACTCGATGAAGTACTACCTCTCGAACGGGATAGTAGTGCAGCTCAGGAAAATGTTCCTGTGATGCCTACACCAACTGAAGAGGAAAATAATGATGATGATCAAGGTACTTCGGATCAAGTTGCTACTGAACTTCATAGGTCCACAAGGACACGTTCCGCACCAGAGTGGTACGGCAACCCTGTCCTAGAAATCATGTTATTGGACAACGGTGAACCTTCGAACTATGAAGAAGCGATGGCGGGCCCAGATTCCAACAAATGGCTTGAAGCCATGAAATCCGAGATAGAATCCATGTATGAAAACAAAGTATGGACTTTGACAGACTTGCCCGATGATCGGCGAGCGATAGAAAACAAATGGATCTTTAAGAAGAAGACGGACGCGGATGGAAATGTTACCATCTATAAAGCTCGACTTGTCGCTAAGGGTTATCGACAAGTTCAAGGGATTGACTATGACGAGACATTCTCTCCCGTAGCGAAGCTAAAGTCCGTCTGAGTCATGTTAGCAATTGCCGCATACTGTGATTATGAGATATGGCAGATGGACGTCAAAACGGCATTCCTTAACGGACATCTTAAGGAAGAACTGTATATGATGCAGCCGGAGGGTTTTGTCGATCCTAAGAATGCTAACAAAGTATGCAAGCTCCAGTGATCCATTTATGGGCTGGTGCAAGCATCTCGGAGTTGGAACATTCGCTTTGATGAGATGATCAAAGCGTTTGGGTTTATGCAGACTTATGGAGAAGCCTGCGTTTACAAGAAAGTGAGTGGGAGCTCTGTAGCATTTCTCATACTATATGTAGATGACATACTCTTGATGGGAAATGATATAGAACTTTTGGACAACATTAAGGCCTACTTGAATAAGTGTTTTTCAATGAAGGACCTTGGAGAAGCTGCTTATATATTAGGCATTAAGATCTATAGAGATAGATCGATACGCCTCATAGGTCTTTCACAAAGCACATACCTTGATAAGATTTTGAAGAAGTTCAAAATGGATTAGTCCAAGAAGGGGTTCTTGCCTTTATTGCAAGGTGTGAGATTGAGCTCGGCTCAATGCCCGACCACGGCAAAAGATAAAGAAGAGATGAGTGTCATCCCCTATGCTTCAGCCATAGGATCTATTATGTATGCCATGCTGTGTACCAGACCTGATGTAAACCTTGCCGTAAGTTTGGTAGGAAGGTACCAAAGTAATCCCGGCAAGGAACACTGGACAGCGGTCAAGAATATCCTGAAGTACCTGAAAAGGACAAAGGACATGTTTCTCGTTTATGGAGGTGACGAAGAGCTCGCCGTAAAGGGTTACGTCGACGCTAGCTTTGACACAGATCTGGATGACTCTAAGTCACAAACCGGATACGTGTATATGTTGAATGGTGGAGCAGTAAGCTGGTGCAGCTGCAAACAGAGCGTCGTGGCGGGATCTACATGTGAAGCGGAGTACATGGCAGCCTCGGAGGCAACACATGAAGCTATTTGGGTGAAGGAGTTCATCACCGACCTAGGAGTCATACCCAATGCGTCGGGGCCAATCAAACTCTTCTATGACAACACTGGAGCTATTGCCCTTGCCAAGGAGCCCAGGTTTCACAAGAAAACCAGGCACATCAAGCGTCGTTTCAACTCCATCCGTGAAAATGTTCAAGATGGAGACATAGATATTTGCAAAGTACATACGGATCTGAATGTCACAGATCCGTTGACTAAACCTCTCTCGCGAGCAAAACATGATCAACACCAGAACTCTATGGGTGTTCGATTCATCACAATGTAACTAGATTATTGACTCTAGTGCAAGTGGGAGACTGTTGGAAATATGCCCTAGAGGCAATAATAAAAGTGTTGTTATTATATTTCTTTGTTCATGATGATTGTCTTTTATTCATGCTATAACTGTATTATCCGCAAATCGTAATACACGTGTGAATACATAGACCATAATATGTCCCTAGTAAGCCTCTAGTTGACTAGCTCGTTGATCAACTGATAGTCATGGTTTCTTGGCTATGGACATTGGATGTCGTTGATAACGGGATCACATCATTAGGAGAATGATGTGATGGACAAGACCCAATCGTAAGCATAGCACAAGATCGTGTAGTTCGTTTGCTAGAGCTTTTTCAATGTCAAGTATCTCTTCCTTAGACCATGAGATCGTGTAACTCCCGGATACCGTAAGAGTGCTTTGGGTGTACCAAACGTCACAACGTAAATGGGTGATTATAAAGGTGCACTACAGGTATCTCCGAAAGTGTCTGTTGGGTTGACACGGATCGAGACTGGGATTTGTCACTCCGTATGACGGAGAGGTATCTCTGGGCCCACTCGGTAATGCATCATCATAATGAGCTCAAAGTGACCAAGTGGTTGGTGACGGGATCATGCATTACGGTACGAGTAAAGTGACTTGCCGGTAACGAGACTGAACAAGGTATTGGGATACCGACGATCGAGTCTCGGGCAAGTAACGTACCGATTGACAAAGGGAATTGTATACGGGGTTTTGATCGAATCCTCGACATTGTGGTTCATCCGATGACATCATCGAGGAGCATGTGGGAGCCAACATGGGTATCCAGATTCCGCTGTTGGTTATTGACCGGAGAGCAGTCTCGGTCATGTCTGCATGTCTCCCGAACCCGTAGGGTCTACACACTTAAGGTTCGGTGACGCTAGGGTTATTAGGAAGACTTGTATGTGATTACCGAATGTTGTTCGGAGTCCCGGATGAGATCCCGGACGTCACGAGGAGTTTCGGAATGGTCCGGAGGTGAAGTTTTATATATGGGAAGTTGTCATGCGGACACCGGAAAGTTTCGGGGGCATATCGGTATTGTACCGGGGCCATCGGAGGGGTTTCGGGGGTCCACCGGGAGGGGCCACCCCTCTCGGAGGGCCACATGGGCCGCAAGGGGCAGGGAGCCAGCCCCTGGAAGGCTGGGCGCGCCCCCCACCTTGGGCCCATGCGCCTAGGGTTGGGGGGAAACCCTAAAGGGGGCGCCCCCCTTGCTTGGGGGGCAAGTCCCCCCTCCCTGGCCGCCGCCCCCCTCTAGATCCCATCTAGAGGGGCCGGCCCCCCTTGCCCCTTCCCCTATAAATAGAGGGGTGAGGGGAGGGCTGCTGCACAACTCAACGCGCAGCCCCTCCCCTCCCCAACACCTCTCCTCCTCCGTACGTGCTTGGCGAAGCCCTGTCGGAGTACTGCTGCACCAACAACACCACGCCGTCGTGCTGCCGTTGGAGCAATCTTCCTCAACCTCTCCTTCCTCCTTGCTGGATCAAGACGGAGGAGACGTCATCCGTCCCGTACGTGTGTTGAACGCGGAGGTGCTGTCCGTTCAGCACTTGGTCATCGGTGATCCGAATCACGACGAGTACGACTCCATCATCACCATCCCCTTGAACGCTTCCGCACTCGATCTACAAGTGGTATGTAGATGCAAACTCACTCCCTTGACTCGTTGCTTAGATGAACTCATAGATGGATCTTGGTGAAACCGTAGGAAAATTTTTAATTTTCTGCAACGTTCCCCAACAGCAAGAGCTCAGACATTTTGATTTATTTAAGAGATGAAAGGCTTGCTGGAAAAAATGAGAAAAAATATTTCATGACTTTGGTTGACGACTCCACTAGATGCTGCTACGTGTCTATCTAAATCTTCTATTAGGTAGGGGTCGTGCGCGCTTTTGTTAAAACCAAAAGACGAGGCTTGATTGCATTAAAATTTATATGGCATAAGTAAATCAACTTCAAAGGATGATCAAAAGAATCAAGTCTAATAGTGGAGAGGAGAACTTCTGGAATGACTCTAATTTATTCAGTGTGTAACATGGAACCTGTCATTATTTTTGAGAGGATGCTTCCCAACTCACCCAGTCAAATGTGATACATGAATGTAAAAACCGTACTCTAACTATTTTATTTAATGCCATGTTAAATACTTTATGCTTATCGAAGCATGGTTGGGGAGGCTATATTGCCATGTCGTCATGTCCTAACTAAGGTTCCCACTAGGTATAAGGAGATCTCATACTATGAGAAATGTGAGTATAAAAGAATGACAATCTCCTACTTGAGAACTTGGGGTTGCTTAGCGAACGATAATGCAGAAATTTCCAAAAAGCATCAGCTTGGACTGGATTTGGTTATTCTAGGCTATGCTCAGCTAGCATTTTATATGGATTTTTGGTGTTGAATTCTAAGGCACCTTACGTAAAGTTCAACATATAATGGAGTCAAAAGGATGCTACATTCCTTGAGATTTTTTTTCTATTGGAAACATGTACATCACTTCTAGACAAGAATATGATAGGACTCATGAATCTGCCATTCTGATGGGATATTATGAGTAAACACGAGATGAACATCTTGTGGAGGAAGTGAATGATATGCCCGTACTAGGAACGAGAGACATAAGAATGCAAGGTCCTTTGGTGAAGAATTCATTGTATGCCTCATGGATGATACTCCCAATTCCATTTCGGAAGTTTATGCACCTGTAGATGCTGACTACTAGAAGGAAGTTGTTAGTCAAGAGATGGATTCCATCATGGCTAATGGAACATGGGAGATCACTAATCATTCTCGTGGTTGCTAACCTGTAGGATGAAAGTGGGTGTTCTAAAATAAGCTTAGGCATGATGGTATATTTCAAAAGTACAAGGCTCTTGTGGTCAAGGCTTATAAGCAAAATAAGGAAGGTTGATTTTTTTATAATTGTTGAAATTTGGCCTGATTAACCAACCTTGGACTATTAATCTTGTTGTATTTGATACACAATTATTCTCATTCATCAAATGTACCTTAAGGCGACCTTCCTAAATGGAGAGTTGGACGAGGAAATTTGCACTGAGCAACTTATGATTATAGAGTAGATGATCAACAATGATGGGTGTTAAAGATAACTAAATTTTTATATGGCCCCAAATAAGAACCTAAGACATATTAGAAGTTCGATAGAACTTTAACATATACATATTTCGATGTTAATGTAGCTGGAAAATGTGTACAATAACAACATGGTGGGAGGTAATGCACTTTTATTTTATCATTGAAGATGTTAACAATATTATATCTCATAATTTTGAGATGAAAATCTTGGTGTGCCTGATGTTATCTTGAACATGAAGCAGTCAGGAGATAAGAATAGTGAGACTACACTTTTGCAGTCCTGTTATGTTGATAAGGTTCTAAGTCACTATGGGTATTCATGTTATATACCTTGTTCAACCCCTTATGATCCGAGCGTGTTGGTTCGGAAGAACCATAATATAACTACAGATTAGTTAGTGTACTCTCAAATTATTGGCTCTTTTATGTATTTAGCAGGCGTTACGAGGCCTGACATTGCTTTTGCTGAGAAAACTGAGCAATTTGTTTCCAATTTGGGAGATGTTAATTCTCATGGTCTCGAGACATTTATGCACTATATGAATAGAAATGTGAGCTATATGGCATTCAATGTAATTATATTTCGGATGTTGGCGAGCTCAAGGCCACAAGTGGATATTTGTTCATCCTTGGAAGTGGCACTATTTCGTGGAAGTGTTCAAATCATACCATCTTGACAACGTCAACAATGCAAGCAGAACTCACATCATTGAATACAAACATTATTGAACCATAATGGATCCATGAGCTCTTGATATATTTGAGTGACATCCTGACTTAATAGAAATGATAGACTACTCATATAAACAAGGTGGACCGCCACCGCCGTCGGCCCCCGGGCTTACCCCGGCACTGACGGGGGAAGGGAGGAAGTAGATTGCGACCATAATGGCTAGGGTTGTGTCCCTCCCAAGTCGCCCGACGCGGGGGCCCTCCCCGTCAAGAAATGCAAAGGAAAATAATACATTCTCAATTAAGAGATTAGAGTTCAATGTTGTTCCATCTAGCTGAGAGAATATAAATTAACTTGTAACACCGCAGCCTGTTCTCTCTTCCTGCCCACCTTGTTGTATCCCTCTCTTCTCTGATTGTAATTGCTACTGTTTAATTAACTAGCAAAAGATCCCGTGCGTTGCAACGGGAGAAAAAAATACCAGACGTCCCTAACCCAATAATCATGACTGAAGACCTCAGTAGGTCCAAGCCCTTCATTTCAACTTGACATCCCATCTGTTTTGCCACTTATACTCCTTCCCACCCTCGCCGCCCGTTGCTGAATCCAAAGATGTCTATCTCTAGGCATAATATGAGAAATTTGTTTTTTTCATGCGAGATTTTTTGAAGCGTGAATGGATTGTTATTATTGGTTTCTTTCATCTCCAGTATGGTTTTGCTGAGGTGTTCATTTGTAATCCGGATCAACGTTGATACGAAAGAAAGACGGATCATGCGCTATTGACTAAGATTGCACCCTAAGTAGGATTTTAAAAATGTTTAGTAGGTAGAATAACATCATATTCAGTTTCCACACGTTTTTCTAATCAAATTTCATATATAACACGTCAAAATTAAAGTTATGGTTTAAAATATATGTATTTTTTTTAAAAACCTTTGTTTTAGATGGACTTTGGGTTGATTTACCAAAATATCAGGGGGTTTCTATTTAATTTCATGTCACTGTGTACTACAAGTTACTTACCAACGAGAGAAAGGGGTTCCCTATAAAACTGCAAAAAAAAAACGATTTGTTTCTCTGACTTAATGGTGGACCGCGGGTTAATTATCATAAATGGTTAGGGGTTTTCTGTAAATGTGAAAATGTTTCGTTTCTCTGGCCTAAGTTGGACTGCGTGTTAGTTAACATCAAACGTGAGGATTTTTTTATGAAAGGGTTGACGGACGGGCAGAAGCAATAATCCCTTTATCAGTAGATATAGATATATTCGTTCATGCCGGCGTAAGTCCGCCGTTGCAGCATAAAAAACAAGGCGAACATGCTCCCAGGCGAACTCTTTTTTTAGGGGAACAGGCGAACTTTAAGTTAAAAGACTGATAGGAGCAAACTGCTCCCGGGGAGCACATGCTTGATGCTTCCAGGATTATGTGCTACCAAGATCAACAAAGTATTCAGTTAAAATATTTTAAATTCTAGAAAATTGTGGAAAAAATAACACACCTTGCTTGTGTATATACATGTAAATTTTCTGTTGGATGATAGAGTCAGATGTGGCACGAAGAAACGTACGTGTAAATGGTCACATTTAATATGCTGCTAAATTTCTGCAGGCAGAAGGAACCATCGAACAGGGGACAAAGAAGAGTAGAAAAAACTCCGTCAAAATTAAAGTTGCTCACCTATGTTGTCAGTGACAAGCGTAACACACCCACCCGGTATGGCAGGGTTCCCAATTGTTCCTAGCGGGCACTGGCATGTGAACGTTCCTTCAGCGTTTGTACATTCACCGTAGCAACCGTTAGCTTCTGCCAATTCGCACTCGTTCACATCTACACATATATGTAAAGATCAATCAAATATCAAAATGAATTTGCCATACTCATATAGAAGTGCACATAACTTATAAATGTTTCTGAAAAATCATCAAAATAAAATTATCCAAAACAGTAAGGCTTCATTTGGTTCATAGGGTAGAAAATTCATAGAAATAGGAAAGTCATAGAAAATGAGATAAAATGTATCCCAAATCTTATGAATAGTAATAGGAAGGAGATGCTCTTTGAATAACATCTAAGATTTTTTTTTTCCAATGAGTCTAGACTAATGTTTATTTTTCTATGAAATGTGAAGGATAGGAAGTATTCCCCCATAGGAATAGGATTCTATTCATATAAACTAAAGGGCGCTTAAGGAATTTTTTCTATACAAATCATATTCTATGGAATTCCTATAGAATTCCTCCAAACCAAAGCAGGCCTAGTTTTTCTTAATTGCCTAGTTTCACTTACAAACTGGACCAATTGTATTCTTCTTTATGAACCCATGAAAGCACATACCCTTACCAAGACTTCCCATAAAAGAAATCAAACTTTTAGGTTGTATCTAGACACCGCATCAAGTTTTGTCCAACTCTACAAAAAACTATGGACACTACAAAGTTAGTTTCATCATAATATATGTTCTCATGTGGTTTGCGTGCACACACACACACACGGGTGTGTTTCATATATTTTAGGTAGTATACATTATATGGGAGCGTATGTACGCATTTTCAGTAGTATATAAGAACATTTAGGTGGTATATATACCACTTTTTATATAGTGTGTATCATATTTTTAACATACTTCTTTTTTTACGGACAAATGTGTATGCATTTCACAAATATAATAAATTTATGAGCTCTAATTTAAGTTTTTCATGTAGCCCAATTTGGACTATCTTATATAAATGTTAAATTTGTATAAAAAATGTAGCCCAATTTGAAAAAATGTCCAACAAGTATTTCAAAAATGTTAATCAAGCTATTAGAAAATATTAAAAGTGTATCAAAAAATGTTAACATGTATTAAAAAATGTTAAATTTGTATTGTAAGAAAGTCAAACGTGTATTAGAAAAATGTTGTTGCCATATACCAGAAATGTAGAATGAAACCAAAATATCACAAAAAATGAAAACTGAAGAAAAAAAGAAAAATAAGGGAATACAAAGAAACCAATGCAAAAGAAAAAAGAAAAAAGAAAAAAACTAAAGAAAGACAACGGCGAAAGAAAAGGCAAAAAACCAATGAAAAGAGAGAGTAAAAGGGATAAAAAATGGAAAATGAAAAAAAGGAGAATAAACAGTGAAAACCCGCCTTGTTTCGAGCTGTGAAAAACCGTCCTACTTATCAATCGCACAAACGAGCTTAGCACAGCGGCTAGTCACACTTGCTGATAACAGGGAGATTAAGTTTCGGATCACATGGGCACCCCATTTCTCATCGCGTTTTTACGTCATTAACTGCACACTAATAGGCCGGCCCAATTTGTAGACCCTTTGATGAACTTTTTCCATATTGGATGAACGTTTTTTTTTGAATTTGATGAACTTTTTTCAAATTGGATGAACCTTTTGCAAATTTGATGAACAATTTTCAAATTCGATGAACCTTTTTCAATTCAATGAACCTTTTTCAAATTTGATGAATAGTTTCAATCCGATGAATGTTTTTTCGAATTCAATGAATTTTTTTCAATTTCGTGAATGTTTTTTCAAATTTGATGAACTTTTTTATAATTCGATGAACATTTTTCAAATTTGATGATCATTTTTCAAATTCCATGAACACTTTTCAAATTCAATTAATCTTTTTTTTCAAATTTGATGAACGTTTTTCTAAGAACAAGAGTACATACCGTAGCAAACCGGTTGTTCTTTTTCTAAAGAAAATCAGTACATACAATAGCAATTTTGGCGAAAGAAAAAAGAAAGAAACTTGCGATTGAGCGGGCGAGCGGGCGACTAGCGAGCGAGCAACGGGGCCACTGAGCGTTGCTGGGCTAGGCCAAGGCAAGCAACACAGTGGGTGTTGGTTCGCCAAGGCACCACGGAGGAGCTCTCGCTTCTATACGCGCTCGCTGCGGCAAACAGTCAGCCTCCAGCACAGTAGTGCCACGACTGGGCCGGCCCATGCATAGCACAGAAAAAAACACTAAAAGAAGTAGCACTGCAGCGGCTAGAGATCGAACTCGCTCCATATAGGTCATTTCGCACGATGCTAGCCACCCCGCCAATTTGGTACTCACGACGGGTGAGTGCCTGATATTTACTGTAGCATACAGATTTTTCAATATTTACACGCATAGAAAACACGAACAACTTTTTGGAAAATTTTAGATTTCAAAATAGTTTTCGAATTATACAAAAAGAATTAGAATTACATGCTTTTTTTGAAAATTTCAGAACATTTTTTAGAAACAAGAACAAATTTGTAAACACGATTTGTTTTTAAATTTCAAACTTTTTTGAAATGTTTCAAACTATTTTCTCAAAAATTGAATAAATTTTGAAATACTGAAAGTTGTTGAAAAGAGTGAACAAATATGTGAACCAAACAATTTTGGAATTATTCAAACAATTTTTGAATATTTGAACATATTTTGAAAAAGTGAAGAATTTTCAAAAATCCATTTTTTATAAAACGCAAACAACATTTAAAAGTCCAGAACAATTTTTGAACTAGTGAATAATTTTTAAAATCTGGAACATTTTTTAAAGTGCGAATAACTGTCAAAAATCCTGAAATTGTTTTGGAAGAAATGGATAATACTAAAATTTCTGAGCATTTTCTAAAACACGAAGAAAATTTGAAATTTCCAAAAATAATTAAAAATTATTTTCTTCCTAAATTCTGGAATTTTTTCCAAAATATGAACAAAACTAAGAATTGCCGGACATTTTCTAATAGAAGGGAACAAAATTTGAAATCTGAAATAATTTTGAAATTCCTGAACATTTTATGAATAAAAGGGAAGATATTTTTTTTGAAATTCTGGACATGTTTTGAAGATTTTAAGATTTTATTAAAATTTTAATTTCCAAAATAAAACAGAAACGAAAAAGAAAAAAAGGGGAAAACTTAACCAAAAAAGAAACAGATAACAAAAACCAGAAAAAAGAGAAATTGAATTTTTTTAAAGTAATGGAAAACAGAAGAAAAACAATAAAAGAAACAACATTGAAAAAAGTAAAAACCAGACCTGGATCTCTTTGGAACCTTCGAGAAGGTTCCCAAAACTGGGATCAGTGCTAAGGCGCAACGGGGCAGGCCCATTTAGTCACTCCAGTCGCTAGAGTCTGTGCGTTTGCAGGAAAACTTGATGCAATAAGCATCATATAGGGGTTCCATGTGAGACGGGAGTCCTCCTCGTTGGCGCCTTATGCGCCGCTTTTGCATGCTGGCGCTCACGTCCCAGCTCACATGGGCCGGCCCATTTTAGCTGGATCGACAGAAAAATCGCTCGTTAGATTCAACAGACCCGTTGACCGTTCAATTCAGTAGACCGTTCAACTTTTGACCAATTCGCAGTTGACTGTGTTGACTTTTCGAAAAAAAATTAAAAAAATCATTAATTTTGAAAAAGAATTCCTCAATTTGAAAAAAGTTCATCAATTTTTAAAAAAGTTCATCAAATATTGGAAAAAGTTCACGAAATTTGGAAAAAGTTCATCACTTTTCAAAAAAGTTAATCGATTTGAAAAAAAATTCATCGATTTTGAAAAAAGTTCATCGGATTTAAAGAAAAGTTCATCAAACTTGAAAAAAAGTTCATCGAATTTGGAAAAAAGTTCACTGAATTTGAAAATAGTTCATCAAAATTGAATAAAAGTTCATTGAATTTGATAAAAGTTCATCAATTTTGAAGAAGGATTTCGCGAATTTGGAAAAGTTCATCGAACCTAGGAAGAAGAACAGGAAAAAAAGAAAATAAAAAAAGAAAAAAAGAAAATAGAAGAATAAATGAAAGAACAAAAGAGATAAATATATGAAAGTTAGCATGTCTTGTTGGTGATGGCGGGGTGGTTAATACAACTTAGTATTTAGCAGGACGTCCCCGGTTCGATTCCAGCTACTAGCAGACTTTTTGGCGGTGTGATAAATACAGAGAGAAAAGCTAGATGGGCTGGCCCAGCGGTGAG
>NC_041391.1:41472800-41477145 GCF_002162155.2 Triticum dicoccoides | reverse complement strand
CTGTAGCGGGCGCTTAAGGCGCAGACTAGTGTGGCCTTTTTCGTCTTTTGGGCTTTCTCCCGGTCTGCGATTTCTTTTCTCAGTGTTCGTGTGCCCAGGGTACAGGAGCGATATTCACAAGACTATTCCCCTACTCATCTAAAAAAAGTACTTTTCTTTCATTTTTTTGTTTTTCCTTTTTCCTTTTCCTATTGTTGTTGTTGTTGTTGTTGTTGTTGTTGTTGTTGTTGTTGTTGTTGTTGTTGTTGTTGTACATTCATGTGTGCACATATACCGATCCCACACAATTGCATGTACATTGAATTACGTGCAATTACATGTCTATTGCCATGTGCAACACTTGTTCTTTCAAAAATATTGTCAGTGGCCACACCCGTCAATCACACACAATTGCATGTACATCGGCCACACATAATTGTATTAATTTTTTTGTGTGCAACTTACTTTTTTCTCTTCAAAAACTTTTGTCATCGGCCAACTGCAAGTGTCACCTCCGATTGCAACTATATGATGTTTTTTGTTTAGTTGGGGGGGGGGGGGAGCAGTTGCATGTTTGCCATTAGGCATGCAATTGTAATTGTTGCCCCCCCTCCCTACACACACACACACTTCAACTCTCTGGTGTTTGTTGGGGAGGGGGCGGTTGCATGTCTGCCACCAAACATGCAAATGCAAGTGACGCCCCCGAATGAAACTACATGTCTTTAACCCGATAGAGACTCTATGGTATTTTGCCAGGGGAGGGGGCAGTTGCATGTCTACCTCTAGGCATGCAACTGCAAGTGTCGCCTCTGACTAAACTATGTGGTGTTTGTCGATGGGGGAGGGGAGCAATTGCATTTTTGCCATTGGGCACGCACATGCAAGTGTTGCCCCAAATGCAACTGGAGATCGTCAACACAACTGCAACTATGTGGTTTTTGTCGATGGAGGAAAGGGAGCAGTTGCATGACTGCAACTAGGCACACAACTGTTGTCCTGAATGCAACTACACATCTTCAACGCGACTACAACTATATGGTGTTTTTGTCGGGGGAGAGGCAGTTTCATGGTTGCCACTAGGCACACAAACAACAAGTGTCATCCTCAACTGCAACTTACTGGTGTTTTATTGGGCGGAGGGAAGTTGCATGTCTGGCATTAAGCATTCAACCGCAAGTGTCCCCCCGACTGCAACTACATGTCTTCAATGCGACTGCAACTTTGTGGTGGTGTTGTAGGGAGAGGCGGTAGTTGCATATCTGTCACAAGGCACAAAACTACAATGGTCGGCCCCCCGACTGCAACTGCATGTCTTCAACTTACTAGTGTTTTCTCGAAGGGAGGAAAGTTGCATGTCTGACACTAGGCATGCAACTGCAAGTGTCACCCCTAACTGCAACTGCATGTGTTCAACACTGTTGCAACTTAGTAGTGCTTTTTCAGGGAAGGAAAAAATTGCATGTCTTCAACTAGGCACGCAACTGCAAGTGTCGTCCCCAACTGCAACTACATGTCTTCAAAGCTACTGTAACTCTGTGCTATTTTTGTCAAGGAAGGAGGAAATTGCATGTCTACCACTAGGCACACAACTGTAAGTGGCACCCATGACTGCAATTGCATGTGTTCAACGCGATTACAACTTAGTGGTGTTTTTCAGTGGAGGGAAAAGTTGCATGTCTCCAACGAGGCACGCATCTGCAAGTGTCGTCCCCGAATGCAATTGCATATCTTGAACGTGACTTCAACTTTGTGGTGTTTTTGTTAAGGAAGGAAGCAATTGCATGTCTACCACTAGGCACGCAACTACAAGTGGTACCCCTGGCTGCAACTGCATGCCTTCAACCTGATTGCAACTCTACGTTGTTTTTGTTAGGAAAGGAGGTAGTTGCATGTCTGTCACTAGGCATGCAACTGTAAGTGATGCCCATGATTACAACTGCGTGTCTTCAATGCGACTGTAACTTACTGGTGTTTTGTTGGGGTAGGTGGGATGGAGGGAAGTTGCATGTCTGGCACTAGGGAATGCAACTGCAAGTGTCACTCTCAACTGCAACTACATGTCTTCAACCCGATTATAACTTAGTGGTGTTTTGGCGAGGGAGGGGGTGATACGTATCCAACTTATCTATGATTTTTTTATTATTCCATGCTATTATAGTACCAATCTTGAATGTTTTATATACACTTTCAAGCAATTATATATCATTTTGTGGGACTAACCTATTAACTTAGTGCCAAGTGACAGTTGTTGTTTTTTGCTTGTTTTTTGTTTTGCGGAACATCAATACCAAGCGAAGTCCAAATGCCACAAAACTTTTTGGAGATATTTTCTGGACAAAAGAGACACTAGAAGCTTCGGGAGAAGACTAGATGATGCACCATGTGCCCACAAGGCACCAGGGCGCGCCCTGGTAGCTTATGGGGCCCACATGACTCCGTTTGACGTAACTTCATCTCTATAAATTCTCTAAAATCGTGAAACCAACACGATAGTCCACGAAATACCTTTTCTGCTGCTGCAAGTTCCAAAACCACGATATCCCATTTGGAGGCCTTTTCCGGCACTCTGCCGGAGGAGGTTCGATCATGGAGGGGCTCTTCAACATCCTTGATGCCCTTCTGATGATATGTGAGTAGTTTACCACGGACCTATGGTTCCAAAGTTAGTAGCTACATTGCTTCTTCTCTCTATTTGATCTTCAATACAATTTTCTCCTCGGTGTTCTTGGAGATCTATTTGATGTTATGACTTTTTGCGGTGTGTTTGTTGGGATCCGATGAATTGTGAGTTTATGATCAGATCTATCCATGAATAATATTTGAGTTTTCTCTGAACTCTTTTATGCATGATTACTATAGCCTCATATTTCTTCTCCGATTTATTTGTTTGGTTTGGCCAACTAGATTGATTTATCTTGCCATGGGAATAGGTGCTTTGTAATGGGTTTGATCTTGCGGTGCTCAATCCCAGTGACAGAAGGGGACATGACATGCATGTATCATTGCTATTAAGGATAAAAAGATGGGGTTTATCCCTATGTGAGTTTATCTTGTATACATCATGTCATCTTGCTTAAGGCGTTACTCTGTTTTTGCATGAAATTCATACACTAGATGCATGCTAGATTGCGGTCGATGTATGGAGTAATAATAGTAGAGGCATAATCATTCCGGTCTAGTTGTCTCGGATGTGATGCCTATATCATTGCATTGGATATCGTCATAATTATTTGTTTTTCTATCAATTGCCCGGTAGTAATTTGTTTACCCACCGTATGTTATTTTTATGAGAGAAGCTTCTAGTGAAAACTGTGGCCCCGGGTCTATCTTTTATCATATATTAAAACTAAAAGTACCTTCCTGCAATTTTTTTATTTTGTATTTTTTTCAGATCTATCTATCAAAAACTATACGCCCTCCATTTCAAAATATAGTGCGTCCGCGCTTCCCAAGGTCCAACTTTGACCATAAATTTAACCAAGGAGATCGACTGCGGCCGGAGAAAAAATTATGTAATTGAAAACTTCATTTGAATACGAATTCACTGGTATAACTCTTGCTCCCGTCGCAGTCGGTCTTATTGATTAAATTTATGGTCAAAGTTGAATCACTGGAATAGGGAAAGCACTATATTTTGAAATGGAGGGAGTACAATTTAATCTTGCTCATGACAGTCAAGGGATTGACAACCCCTTGTTTGGGTTGGGTTGCAAGTATTTGTTATTTGTGTACAGATGATGTTAACAAGTCATTGCTTGGTTTTTCTACTAGATTGATAACCTTATTTTCATATATAACTAAGGGAAATATTTATCTCTAATGCACTGCATCATTCTTTCCTCTTCGAGAAAATTCCAACGCAGCTCACAAATAACAGGGAACAGTTGTATGTCTTCAAGTAGGCACGCAACTGCAAGTGACCCTGACTGCAACTCGAGCTTTGCGTCTGCTAACTAGAGAGGATGGGGTGGAGAACGTCCTTTTACGTGCTTTTGTTTATGTATCGTCAGCGGCGGAGGGCGGCGACAAAGGTATCTTTATTTCTCTTTTTTGTTTTTTCTTATTGAAGGTTTGCATATCCAACCACACCCCGTGATTGCACACGTTGTAGCTCGACTGAGACTAGTCGGAGACTGCTCTCTCTTAAGAGCATCTCCACCCGCGCCCCCAACAGGCCCTTCCAGGAATTTTTTCCGCGTCGGCGCCGAAAAAACGCCCCAGTCGCACCCCTAGGACGCCGAATTCTACCGATTCGGCCCATTTTTGTGCCCGGCGACAGGCCAAACCCGGCGCACTGGGGGCGCTCGGGGGCTCCGGCGCAAGGAAAAAGCACTCCTAGGGCCACATTGTCAGGCAAAAAGTC
>NC_041391.1:41326358-41472256 GCF_002162155.2 Triticum dicoccoides | reverse complement strand
TCCCGGCGCCATCCACCACCCACCGCAGCTAGGTAGATCATTTCCCGCCGGGAAAAAGTAGCGGTTTCGCCGAGGTAGTCTCTCCGTCGCCGTCTGGGCAACTTTTCTGGCGTTCCGACCGCGCAGGGCCTGTACACTAGCGGGTTTGCGCCCACCTCGCCTGCAAGGTGTTCGGTGATTTGCCCGGCCCGGCGATGGACTCCGAATATGAGGAGGCGCTCGCGGCGTTGCTGGAGGAGGAAGCCGAAGCCGACGTCCAGGAGCAGGAGCATATCATGGTGCTCGCCGCCCTCGCTGGCCTACTCACGAGCACTGAAAAGCCGCGGCAAGGTGGCTCGGCGCCTGGGCGGGTGAAAGCAAAGAACCGGCATCGTCTGGAAGGCTACTGCATGCTCTGCTTGGACTACTTCGCTGACGCTCCATTGCACGGTGAGAAAACATTTCGGCGCCGTTATCGGATGAGCCGAAAGCTTTTCCTCAGGATTTTGAATTCCATCCGGGAGTTTGACAACTACTTCAAGTGCAAGATGGATTGCACCGGCACACTTGCATTTACCTCAATCCCGAAGTGCACGGCAGCTATGAGGATGCTTGCATACGGAGCTCCCGATGATTCACTCAATGACTATGGGCGCATGGCCGAGTCCACCACCATTGAGTGTTTCTATAAGTTTTGCAGGGCAGTGGTGGCAGTGTTTGGACCACAGTACTTGCGAACACCCTATGTGGAAGACATTGCTCGGATCCTAGCACAGAATGCAGCAAGAGGATTTCCTGGGATGCTTGGAAGCATCGACTGCATGCATTGAAAATGGAAGGACTGTTCATTTGCTTGGCAGGGGTTGTACAAAGGCTCCAAAGGCGGTTGCAGTGTGGTACTTGAGGCAGTGGCCACACATGACCTCTGGATTTGGCACTCTTTCTTTGGGATGCCAGGAACTCACAATGACATCAACGTCCTGCAGTGCTCCCCTGTCTTTGCCAAGCTTGTTGAAGGTCATTCTCCTCAAGTGAACTTCGAGGTCAATGGGCGGCACTACAACAAGGGGTATTATCTAGCTGATGGCATCTACCCAAAATGGTCGACATTTGTGAAGACCATCTCAAACCATGTGCTAGGAGGCAAGAACACCTGGTTTGCGAAGGTTCAGGAGGCTTGCAGAAAGGATGTCGAGCGGGTATTTGGTGTGCTCCAATCTCAATTTGCTGTTGTCTGGTTCCCTGCTCAGACCTGGTTGAAAGACCAAATGTGGAAGATCATGACTTGCTGTGTCATCTTGCACAACATGATCATTGAGAGCGAGCAGGAAGAGCCAGTGTTTAACACTAAACCATATTACAGGCAGGGTCCTCTTGCCCAAGTTGATCACCAGCTACCGGAAACCTGGACCGACTACCTCAATATGCGTTAGGAGATCCGAGACCCACAGGTGCATCAAGAACTGCAACACGATCTGGTGGAGCACCTATGGAGGCTCAAGGGCGAGGCCGGGGCAACGCGGGAATGATGTGTGATGAAACTTGAGTTTTTATTTGTTAAACTATATAATTAGTATTGAACTATTTAATTTATGTGATGAAACACGCCGAAACACGCCGAACCATGCCGAACTATGTGACGAACTAATTGATTTCTATTTGTATGCGAAAATTCACGCCGAAACAAGCCGAACCACACCGAATATGGACCGATTCACGCAAATATCGGGCCGTTTTTAGACACAATTTGACCGATCACTAGGCCAAAATCAGCGCCTCGGGGCGACCTGGGGGCGACGACTGGATGCCCAACCGCCCCCAGTGCTGAGTATACCGCCGGCTCACCCCCAGGTCGTTCTTTTTCGGCGCTCTGGGGGGCCGAATGGCTGGAGATGCTCTAACACACACAGTGCAAGGGAGTAGGAGTACAATGCGCTGCAACTAGAGAGGAGGTGGGCGAGGAGCGAGATTTTTCCATGCTTTTATTTATGTGGCATCGGTGTTCACAAGGGCATCACATTCCCCCCTTTTTCCCCTTTGTCCTTGTTTTAACCACATTGAAAGTTTAAGCATTTTTCAAAGTTGACGAATAAAAGCATCATTTAAGGAATCCAGGCCTAATGCACGGTAATACTTTCTTTTTTTATCCAATATTTTTTTATAAAGTTGAAAATATCATAAGATGTCGATTTTTGAACAAACGTAGAGTTTCATCATTTTTTATTACCAATTTACCCTTTTCTCTCTATAATTTTTTAATTCTTCCTTTTTTTCTTTTCTTATATCACTAGAATGTGGTCCCACCCTCTAGTCCTCTACGTCTTCTAGTGTTCTTCCCCAAGCTAGAAGTCACTGTTTCCAAATATAGACATGCAAGGAGGGGGCGATCATGGGATAGAAAGATGGTTCTTTTGTTCTTTTTTCTTTATACCACATACGTTAAGCATATATTTTTTTAGTGTCTGACGTGAAGCATAGCTCTTCTTGTTTCTGACTATTTTCTAGACACGGGAACAAGCCCAGCCAAAGATTTCCATAATTCTATTTTAATTTTCATTATCTTTTTGCAAAATAAGAAGGTAGAAATGTGCTAAAGGAAATGAGTCTAGCCCACTCACTTTCATACCTACTCCCTCCTTCCCTAAGGGCATCTTCAACGACAACCCACAAATTTTCTTCCTTATCCGTCCGCGGACAGGAAGACCAGTCCGTGGACCAGAATGCGAGAGGCAGCCATCCAACCAACTGTAGCCGCATACAATTCAAACTAACCGAATCGATACAAGACCGCGTTGGATGGCTTGCGCGGTCTGGATAGCACGGTCCGAACAGTTGCGTCGGAGATGCCCTAATACAAGATATTATTACAACCGATATATGTAATATAAGATGTTAGAGGACGGTGGGAGTTGTTATAAAAAAAGCTCACGTTCATACCTTTGCATCCGTCGGTGAGGTAGGGATTGCCGTGGTAACCCGTTTTGCACAGGCAGTAACGGCCACCCCCTGTTGGCTCGACGCATTGGCTGTGGTTGCCCTTGCAGAGGCTGTGGTTGCCGACAACCACCCAGTTCAGATAAATGGGAACTGCCATTATATCTTTTGACGGGAGCTTAGCTGTCCGTAGCATATCATTATAGACTGAGACGTTGCTGAACCACCCACGCTCGGAGATGAACACCCGCGGGGGGAATCGCTTCAGGTCCGCGCTACGGTTCCCACGACCCAACCATCTGAGCTGCACGTCGTAGCCGGACGTGTTGCTGCTGCTGTATACTTGGGCCTCTTCGTCGTGGATGTCGGGGTTGGTGACGATGTCCGCGCGGCAGCAGCCGGTGCTACCCTTGCAATAGAGCACGACGCCTCCTACGAGTGAATCAGCAGGATGATCATAGTGCTCACAGAGCGAGGTACAGCTTGCCACGGTGACGTTGCCTCTCCTCACCGTCGCCTGAACGTTGCAGCCCGTCAGAAAGAGCTCGTTCCGATAGAGCATGTATGGCCCGTCTTGCCTAAGCCCGGTGCTGAACGTGCTGCTGCCGTAACCATCAGCGTCCAAGTCGATTTTAACGTCACCGTTGCGTTGGGCCCTTAAAATGGAGTTGCTGATCGAAAGGACTTGGAGAGTGCCCTCGACGTCGAGCAGGAGCCGTGCCTGCGCGTCACCGGCGGCAGTGTCGCAGGTGAGGTTGAACCCTGGCAGGTAGCAGCTGGGGTCCGGGCCAAGGCCGAACGGGTACGGCACGTCCACGCCGCCGCACGACGTGACGCAGTTGGGCATCCCGATCATCGGCCGCGGATCATCCTCAGCCGCCGACGCTCCAACGGAGAACAGCATCAGTAGCAGTGGTAGTAGTTGTGCCGCGGCCGCCGAGATGGTTATTTGCGCCATTGCTATGAGCATGGGCGGTTTTTTTTTGGAGGGGTATGAGTATGGGTGCTTGAGTACATGAACCGATCGTGGGCCTATAAAGTACGTACGGAACGCCATTCAGGCCGGCATTAGCCTCTCCTCTCACCTACCGCCCTCTCGATAGCCAAGTAGGTCTATTTAATTATGGCTTAGCCGGCTATCCTTTCGATCAGCAACAACTGATTAATAGGAGTATTAAACACAAGTGGATGAGTTACTCCTGTTCTTTCAGTTTGACTGTATTTATACTGAGAAAGTATATTATCCTGACATATTTATATTTCTGTTCTCGTTCTTCAAACTTGACACCAACGGTCTTTGGGGATAAGACAAACACGCCTCGAGCGAGAGTGCAGCCCTGCACTCAAGCATCCAACGCTAAGACGAGCCCCCTACTTCCACGTGGAGGACCGGCTACGATCGGCACCGGCCATGACATGATCAGAATAGCGAAATGTCGTCTCTTCACCCGAGATAATTGGTCACATGATGCAGAAACTAAAGTAGAAGGAGAAACTTTCATCTAAGGGTGTGTATAGCGAAATGAAAAACTATCTGTTGGGGATATAACCCCGCGTCATGACCCGTCCAGGAGGGGCCGGGTTACACTGTTGACGACTCAGAGATAAAGTCTATGTAGGCCCAAGAGGCCAGATGAAGAACCTCGAGGGCGACTTACGCGGTGAGCCGCCGGAGGCCCAAGCC
This sequence comes from Triticum dicoccoides, assembly GCF_002162155.2. Classification (NCBI taxonomy): domain Eukaryota; kingdom Viridiplantae; phylum Streptophyta; class Magnoliopsida; order Poales; family Poaceae; genus Triticum; species Triticum dicoccoides. The sequence continues at coordinate 41,467,659 of NC_041391.1, read as the reverse complement.
CAGAAGATGGCTCGAGACCCGGCGCTTATAAGCCGCCCGATGATGACTTGTCCAGGAGGGCAAGGGTGATTTAGAACTCAGGTCGGTCACGTTGTGTGATCCGACTTGGACCCTTGTAAGCCCAGGGCCTCGGCCAGTGTATATAAAGGCGAGACTCTGCGGCGGGTTAACTTAAGAAACAATCGATCGATAGCTAGGTCAAGCGATTCCGCTCCCTTGTAATCGGTACTCCATCAATACAACTCAAAGCAGGACATAGGCTTTTTCCTCGATTGTGAGGGGCCGAACCTGGGTAAACTCGTGTCTCTCGTCCCGTTTAACCCCTTCGAGCTAACCTACGTCGCGATGGCTCCGCACCTAAGTCCTTTTGCAAGGGCATCTGCCATGCCAAAACTACGACAGTTGGCGCCCACCATGGGGCCAGCGCACGGTGGTTTCGAGTTCTTGAAGGGCACTTTCCCAGGGATCGAGGGATACGCCGTGGGCAGGATGACTAAGACTCGCCGCGGCAAGCTCTACATCGACGAGGTTGGTTGGGGCCCAGAGGCCGACTCAATCGAGTACGGATACCGGGTCACCCTCGGCGGAATTCATGTCTTCATCAGCAAAATAAGCGAATCTGAGCCTGAGCCAGACATCTCCACCAACCTCATCAAGCCGGCTCGGCGTGTGCAACCCACCCGTGTCCAACCCGGCCGGAAGCATGTTTTCGTTGGTTTCACGCAAAGCATGGTGCTTGCGGAAGGTTCCGAATCCGGATGAGAGACTGCCATCTATTCAGGTGACGAGTCCTCGACCGGAGAGACGGAATCGATCTACCAACTTCAAGACGGCGGGCTTGGGGGCTTTTCCGATTGCAACAGTATTCCGTACCCCTATGAGCCACCGTCCAGGGTTGCGATTTTTATGGCTGGCACAGGGCTGACTCTTAATTCCTCAACAACTGCGGCTATGATGTCTAATTCGGCGGCTACATCAGGAGGGGCTGGCAGCTCAGTTCAACCACCGGCTCAGGTTTTGTCTGAACTCTTGGGCACTTTGACGACTCTGTTGGCAACAGAGGTTACTGCGGCGAATCAGGTGTAGCATAATACAGAAGTTGCAAAGGTGCGGGATATGATAGCCAAAGCCGAGGAGGATCTTAACGCAGAAAACGTCAGGATGACGGCCGAGCGACTTAGATGGATCTAGAATCTCAACGTATAAGGGAGGGAGCTTTTCACCTAAGTTTGGATCAGGATGCTTCTGATGCTATTCTTCGTAAGGGATATCAAACCCGCCTGCCTTTGAAGTATGAGGCGTGGAACCTTTTTAACACGCCCGGGGCAGGGACAAGTAACCTGCTAGGCGCGGCCCGGGCTGTAGAGGCGCCTGGGGGCGGCGCGGTGATGACCCACAAATATAGGGGATCAATCGTAGTCCTTTCGATAAGTAAGGGTGTCGAACCTAACGAGGAGTAGAAGGAAATGACAAGCGATTTTCATCAAGGTAATGTCTGCAAGCACTGAAATTTTCGGTAACAAATTGTTTGATAGCAAGATAATTTGTAACAAGCAAGTAACGGTAACGGTAACAAAAGTGCAGCAAGGTAGCCCAATCCTTTTGAGGCAAAGGAGAGGCCAAAATGGTCTTCTATAATAAGCAAAACGTTCTTGAGGGTACATGGGAATTTCATCATATCACTTTTGTCATGTTAGCTTGATTTGTGTTCGCTACTTTGATAATTTGATATGTGGGTGGATCGGTGCTTAGGTGTTGTTCTTACTTGAACAAACCTCCTACTTATGATTAACCCCTCACAAGCATCCAGAACCACGAGAAAAGTATTAATATAAAATCTAACCATAGCATTAAACTTTTGGATCCAAATCAGTCCCTTACGATGTAGCACACAAAATAGGGTTTAATCTTCTTCACACCCGCAACCCATCATCTAATAACTACTCCACATTGCATTCCGTTAGGCCCAAATATTGTGAAGTGTCATGTAGTCGACGTTCACATGATACCAGTAAGGAAATGACAACATACATATCATCAAAATATCGAACACATATCAAGTTCACATGGTTACTTACAACATGATTTCTCCTGTGACCTCAAGAACAAAAGTAACTACTTACAAATGATAATCATGCTTGATATGTCTCCAACATATCTATAATTTATGAAGTACTGATGCCATGTTTACAACAATTTTGTATGGTTTTGGTATGATTGGATTAGAACTAACCCGGACTGATGCTGTTTCAGCAGAACTACCGTGGTGTCGTTTTTTGTGCAGAAATAAAAGTTCTCGGAATGGGCTGAAAATTTACGGTGATTTTTTATGCACCAAAAGAGAACCCCGAAGCACAAGAGTTGGACCAGAAACTTCACGAGGAAGCGGCAAGGGTAGAGGGCGCCCACCCCCTTGGGAGCGCTCCCTGGCTTGCCGCTGCCTCGTTGTCAGTGTCAAAACTGGCAGATCTCGGGTAGGGGGGCGCAAGTTGTACGTCGGAGGACCAATGGTAACTATGGACAAAGGACATAGTGTTTACCCAGGTTTGGGCCCTCTTAATGGAGGTAAAACTCTACTCCTGCTTGATTATATTCAAGGTTATAGGGGTTACAATAGTTGATCTACCTCGAGATCTATTCGGCTAACCCTGGATTAGCTAGCCTAGCAATGTTGTGATCCTGCCTCCGATCTACCCTCCAGTTTATATAAACACCGGAGGGGCCTAGGGTTGTACAAAGTCGGTTTTACAGAAAGGAATAAGATATCCGAACACCTATACTTGCCATCCACGCATACGGGTGTCCCCTTCGGACACGAGAGATGATCTTCTGTCATATATCTTGATGGCGCATCAGTACGGCCCACATAAACAGACCGGACGCCCGAGGACCCCCTACCCAAGACTCCCACAGTAGCCCCTAAACCAGTCTTCAATGATGATATATTTGATGTTCACATTGTCTTCTGCATTGCAAGGCGTGTTCCTTGAATAATACACATCGGCTTTCCTCTGTAAAAGAATTGCATCCGGCTTTTCATAATAAACACAAACCTTGGCCGCGGAGGCAGGATAAAAAATAAGAACAATGTCTTTTACTGACAACTTTTTCAACAAAGTGTCAGACTTGACCCTTCGGCATTTTGAACCGTTTTTCCCGCCCCGCGTTCCGTGTTTCGAGGCCATGCCTCATTGGCACGTCCTGTCAAAACAGAGATCGTGCGCACTTAATACGGGGTCGTATATCAATGATATTTGGGTAATCCAACCGTTTGCGGCTCACGCTTTCATTGGGAATAGGCAAGATTCAAGGCACTAGTGGGGGGCGGTTGGCATTTTCACTTCCTATAAGAGGACAATGGATCTTTACTTTCTACCCCACGCCTTCACATCTCCTCAGCCTTCCAACCTACCAAGCTCGCTACGCCCGCAAAGCTTCCGTCTCTCTAACCACCACCGCACCTCCTCTGATGATGGCCGGCTCCGGCTCCAAAGGCAAGTGGGAGGCCTCCTCCGTGACGGAGGAGATGATCAAGAATCTCCGGAGTGTGGGATACCTTGCGACCAACATCAAGCATAGGCTTCCCCCCGAAGGTCAGGTTATCCCCACTCCGGAGCCTGGCGAACGGGTCATCTTCCTTCCCCACGTCCTTAGAGGGTTAGGCTTTCAACTCCACCCATTCGTTCGTGGACTCATGTACTACTACGGGCTAGATTTCCATGATATAGCCCCGAACTCCTTCCTTCACATCTCAGCATTCATCGTCGTGTGCGAGGCTCTCCTCCGCGTCCACCCACACTTCGGCCTATGGCTCAAGGTCTTCAACGTAAAGCCGAAGGTGGTTGACGGGGAGCACGCGGACTGCGGCGGAGCCATGATCAGCAAGCTGTCGAACACCACCTGGCCCAAGGGGGCCTCTATGGAGACCATGAAGATCTGGTAGCAGGAGTGGCTCTACATCATCGAGTGATACGTCTCCGTCGTATCTACTATTTTTGATTGTTTCATGCTAATATTCTACAACTTTCATATACTTTTGGCAACCTTTTATATTATTTTGAGACAAACATATTGATCCAGTGCCCAGTGCCAGTTCCTGTCTGTTGCATGTTTTATGTTTCGCAGGAAACCCATATCAAACGGAATCCAAACGGGATAAAAACGGACGGAGAATATTTTTGGAATATTTGGGATTTTCTAGAGGAAGAATAAACGTGAAACGGTGCCCCTGACCCTCGTGAGCCCCTCGTAAGGCGGTTGATGCTCTACTTTGGCCGCAAGAAAGCTAATTTTTGGTAAAATGTCTGGGCGAAGGTTTCAATCCAATCACAGTTACAGGTCTCCAGATATAAAAGAAACGGTGCCAGGGAAGAATCCAGGAGCGCAGAAATAGAGAGAGACAGAGAGACAGATCCAATCTCGAAAGGGCTCTCGCCCCTCCCACGCCATGGGAGCCAAGGACCAGAGGGGAAACCCTTCTCCCATATAGGCAGAAGGTCAAGGAAGAAGAAAAAGAAGGGGGCCTCTCTCCCCCTTGCTTCTGGTGGCGCCGGAACACCGCCGGGGGCCATCATCATCACCGCGATCTACACCAACATCTCCATCATCTTCACCAACATCTCCATCACCTCCCCCCTCTATATTCAGCGGTCCACTCTCCCGCAACCCATTGTACCCTCTACTTGAACATTATGCTTTATGCTTCATATTATTATCCAATGATGTGTTGCCATCCTATGATGTCTGAGTAGATTTTCGTTGTCCTATCGGTGATTGATGAATTGATATGATTGGTTTAATTTGCTTGTGGTTATGTTGCTGTCCTTTGGTGCCCATCATATGAGCACGCGCATGGATCACACCATAGGGCTAGTTGTATGCTGATAGGACTATGTATTGGAGGGCAAGAGTGACAGAAGCTTCAACCTATCATAGAAATTGATGCATACGGGATTGAATGGGGACCAATATATCTTAATGCTATGGTTGGGTTTTACCTCAATGAACGTTAGTAGTTGCGGATGCTTGCTAATAGTCCCAATCATAAGTGCATAGAATTCCAAGTCAGGGATGACATGCTAGCAGTGGCCTCTCCCACATAAAACTTGCTATCGGTCTAGTAAAGTAGTCAATTGCTCAGGGACAATTTCACAACTCCTACCACCACTTTTCCACACTCGCTATATTTACTTTATTGCTTCTTTATCTAAACATCCCCTACTTTTTATTTACATGCTCTTTATTATCTTGCAATTCTATCCAATAACACCTACAAAGTACTTCCAGTTTCATACCTGTTCTAGGTAAAGCGAACACTAAGTGTGCGTAGAGTCGTATCAGTGGCAGATAGGACTTGAGAGAATATTTGTTCTACCTTTAGCTCCTCGTTGGGTTCAACACTCTTACTTATCGAAAGAGGCTACAATTATCCCATATACTTGTGGGTTATCAAGACCTTTTTCTGGCGCCGTTGCCGGGGAGTCAAAAAGTGTGGGGTGAATATTCTCGTGTGTGCTTGTTTGCTTTATCACTAAGTAATTTTTATTTGCTGTTCTAAGTTGTTCTCTATCTTTAGTTATGGATATGGAACAAGAAATACCAAAAAAATTAGGTGTACTTGCTACTCATGGAGATGGGGAACCTCCTAAAACCCTCGATGCTTGTTATGTGAAAGAAATTATGTACTACTTTGATAATCCTGAGAAAACCGCATTCAATTTTGTTATGGGAGACACGTTGGATCAACGTGAATACTTTAGGGATTATTGCTTGACTCAAAAAGGGAAACTATTATGGGATCAAATTTATACATTGCGTTGGTATGCTCGGGATCAATGCTTGAGACATGATTATACTTGTTTCTCTAGGATAAAGTCTCCACACCTTCCCTTTTCATGCAAATTCAATGATAATAAAACCTTGGCTTCTTATGCTAATGGTATCTATGATTACTATGATGTGGAACAAATAGAAGAATTCGTTGCTTTCATGGGTGCTTATGAGATTGAATCTATGTTTAAAGAGTTTGAAGATTTTGATGATTCAATTTACAGACCTGAAAATTTTGCTATACTTAGATATTGCTATGAAAATTATGAATACAATTCCAATATTGATGCATTTATTGAGAAAGTCTCCGCTGTCCAAGAAGAGACTAATATTTTGCAGGAAGCTATGGAAGAAGAAATTGATGTAACTGTGAGCTCATTGGATGAAAAATATGATGAGGTGTAACGCCCCGGATTCGATGCGTCAGATGTCCTCCAGCTATTCGTCGTTGTTGCCATGTCATTTGCTTGCGTGTTGCATTTTGCCATGTCATCATCTGCATTTCATCTGCATGCTTTTCAAAACTTGCGTCCGTTCGGGTTCCCCCGGATCTCTCCGTTGTCCGTTCGGAGTCCAGACACACTCGCACGCGCTTGCGGCACCTCCGAAATATTATTTTATTAGTGGCATAAAAATGTTCTCGGAATGGGGTGAGAGTTGGCGTGCAGTCTTATTATAGTGTAGACAGTCCGCCTGCCAAATTTCGTCGCATTCGGAGTTCGTTTGACTGCCCAACCGTTAAATATATAACTGCGATATAGCCGGTATATTCGTCGGACGTTTCGGTCTCTGAAACTGCTGTCGGGCCTCTCTCTCTTCTCTGCTTCAGCCCCTGGCCTTTCTAGCACAGCCCACTAACCCCTCCTAGGCCCAGCCTACCCCCCTCGCGTCCGGAACCGTTCGATCGAGATCGGAGGCTCCAAAACCCCCCTTAGCACCCTCTAATCCTAACCCCTACCTTTTAAACCCCTCCTCCTTCCATTTTGGACAGCCTACCCCTTCCCTAACCCCAGCCGCAGCTAATCCCCCTCCTCGGGATCTCTGCCGCCTCCACCTCAAATTCCACCGCCGGCCACCGCCTCAGTGCCTCTTGGCACCACGCCACTGGTCGTGCCGCCGCAGCCGCCGGCCGCAGCCAACCGGGGGCTGCCACGTCGCCCGCGCACCCCCTGGCCACCTCCCCTCCGCCGCTGGCCCGCTCTAGCCCATTCGTGGCCCGCCCCGCGCCGATCTGGGCCCGAGGCACCCGCGCCGCGCCGCCGCGTGCCCCTGGCGCTCGCCTCGGCCCTCCCGCTCGATCCCGATGGGATTAGGAGCGCCTCGCCGGCCTCGTCCCTGCGACCTCGCCACCGGAGCTCCTCACCGCCGGCGACCTGATCTCGCCGGAGCAGGTCCACCTCTCCGCCCCCTCGCGCCTCGCCCTCTTCCTCATGGCCCCTCTCTCTCCCGCAGGGATTCATAGAAGCTCGCCGCCGCCGCTCAGATTTCGTCGCCGGAGTCCCTCCGACTTCCTCCCGCAGCCGGATCCGGCACCGTGCTGCCCGGATCCGTCCATTCCCGCCGCCCTGTGCCGTTTCTCCCCTGCCTCGCCATCCAAGGCTCTCCGCCGCTCGCCGGAAGAGCCGCCGGCGCGGCCTCCCTCGGCTGCGCGTGCGTGCGAGCGCACGGGGCCGCTGCCTCGCGGGCCCCGTAGCCCAGCCGCCGGCTTCCAAGGCCCAGCCCAGCGCCCCGTCCTGCTTCCTCGTCATGGGCCGAGCCCAGGGTGAGCAGCCCCCTAATCCCTGCTCTGGGCGCCTCGTAGCTATTCGATGCTCTCCCATTTTTTTCTGTAAAATTCGCCTGTCCCTGAAATTTGACATTATGTGTGCATGTTATTGATGCCGTAACTTTCTTCTGGTAGCTCCATTTTGCATGGATCATATATCAAAATGTTAATTGTGAGATGCTCTTCATTTTGTTCCATTGCGCCATGCTTGTTTGAGATCATCTTGATGCCCGAATCATCATTGCAAGAGTGCTATATGATGTTAATCTGCTGAAACTGTTATAACTTGGTGATTTGTCATTTTCGTTGCATTTGATGTGTGCATCCTTTGAGGATGAGCTCTACATGTGTTTTGAACTACATCATGCCATATTTACAGGGGTGCTTGTCATGTGTTTTGCTAGTGATCCATGCACCCTATGAACTTGGTTTTGCCATGCTTAGCTTCACAAACATGTATTCTTACTGTTGGTAACCTTGTCATGCCATGTATTGTTCTGTGGTGAGTGGTAAAAGCTCACCAACATGCCTACTTATTGTTGTTCCTGCCATGTCTGAATCTGTCATATCATGTGCCATGTTTGCATGGATCCTACCATGTTTTTTGTTGGCCTTTGGAATTAGTTCAGTAAGGGAGATTTGGTCTTTGTCTTTAGTACTAGTATGCCATGCCTTTGTTTGCCATGATATGTTGCTGTAACATGTTGTTTGATAGCTCTAAACATTGCAACCTGATGTTATTTCTGCCAAGTCTGTAAACTATTATTATATGCAATCTTGCCATGTGTTTTTGAGCATGTTCTAGTCATTTTTGGAGATAGGTCAGTGTTCATGTTTTGTCAAGCTTTACCTGTACATCATATCCATGCCTTTTGTTTTCATGTTAAGGTGTTGTAGCATGTTTTTGTGATGCTTGCAATATGCCTAGTTACTGTTTTGGACAGCTTGTCCTTTAAACTTGTTTCATGTGTGTGTGTTGAACCGTTGCTCCGTTTTGAGTGTGCTCTATATGAAACTTGCTTAGTATTGCATATAGTTTCATATTACCTTGTTGCATCCATGTTTTGAGTGTGTTTGCTTGATGTTTGTATGCATTTTGCATCAATGCAATGTTCAACTTGCTTTGCTCATATCTTCTAGGCCGTAGCTCCAAATCTAATGAACTTTATATGTATCTTTACTAGAATCTCCTGTAGATCATCTTTGTGCATCTTAACTTGCTGTTTAACAACTTGAACATAAGGTTTATTCAGTTCTGGACCAATTTCGAAATTTGCATATGAGGACTTACCAGAATTGTTATATGTTGTTTCCGGCCTCATTTAAACTTGCTTTGATGTGTTGCTCTTGTATGCATCATCTCTTGCCATGAGTAGCTTCATGTAGTCTTGTCTTGCATCATACTTTGTTAAGCATCATGCCATGTCTATGTGTTGTGTGTTTACCTTGTTGTTTGCTTCTTTCTAGTTGTGCTCCTTCTCGATAGTTTCTGTTTCGTTGCGATCGTGAGGATTCGTTCGTCTACGCTTGGTTCAGCTTCATCCGTTTGTCTTCTTCATGGACTCATTCTTCTTCCTAGCGGGATTTCAGGCAAGATGACCGCTACCCTGGATCTCACTACTATCATTGCTATGCTAGTTGCTTCATTCTATCGCCATGCTGCGCTACCTATCATTTACTCTTCAAGCCTCCCAAATTGCCATGTCAGCCTCTAACCTTTTTCACCCTTCCTAGAAAACCGTTGCTTGGCTATGTAACCACTTTGCTCATCCCCTCTTATAGCATTGTTAGTTGGAGGTGAAGTTGAAGATTTCTCCATGATGGACAGAATTATGTTGGGATATCACAATATCTCTTATTTAATTAATATACCTATATACTTGGTAAAGGGTGGAAGACTCGGCCTTATGCCTGGTGTTTTGTTCGACTCTTGCCGCCCTAGTATCCGTCATACCGGTGTTATGTTCCTTGATTTTGCGTTCCTTACGCGGTTTGGTGATTTATGGGACCCCCTTGACAGTTCGCTTTGAATAAAACTCCTCCAGCAAGGCCCAACCTTGGTTTTACCATTTGCCTACCTAAGCCTTTTTCCCTTGGGTTTCCGAAGCCGAGGGTCATCTTTATTTACCCCCCCCTGGGCCAGTGCTCGTCGTGAGTGTTGGTCCAACCTGTCAGCCGCCGGTGGTCACCAGGGGCAACTCTAGTCTGGCCTACGGGAAGTTTGGACAATCCAGTGTGCCCTGAGAACGAGATATGTGTGGCTCCTATTAGGATTTGTCGGCATATTCGGGCGGCTTTGCTGGTCTTGTTTTACCATTGTCGAAATGTCTTGTAACCGGGATTCCGAGTCTGATCGGGTCTTCCTAGGAGAAGGAATATCCTTCGTAGACCGCGAGAGCTTGTGATGGGCTAAGTTGGGACACCCCTGCAGGGTTTAAACTTTCGAAAGCCATGCCCGCGGTTATGCGGCAGATGGGAATTTATTAATGTCCGGTTGTAGATAACTTGACACCAGATACGAATTAAAACGCATCAACCGCGTGTGTAGCCGTGATGGTCTCTTTTTGGCGGAGTCTGGGAAGTGAAAACAGTTTTGGGTTATGTTTGACGTAAGTAGGAGTTCAGGATCACTTCTTGATCAATGCTAGCTTCACGAACATTTCGTTGCTTCTCTTCTCGCTCTTATTTGCGTATGTTAGCCACCACATCATGCTTAGTCGCTGCTGCAACCTCACCACTTTATCCCTTCCTTACCCATTAAGCTTTGCTAGTCTTGATACCCATGGTAATGGTATTGCTGAGTCCTCGTGGCTCACAGATTACTACAACAACAGTTGCAGGTACAGGTTGTGCGATGATCATGACGCGAGAGCGATGTTTGCTTGTTTTGGAGTTCTTCTTCTGCTTCTTCTTCGATCAGGGGATAGGTTCCAGGTCGGCAGCCTGGGCTAGCAGGGTGGATGTTGTTTGAGTTTCTGTTTGTGTTCCATCCATAGTCAGATGGTGCTCTTATGTAAGATGATGTTGTATTCATGTGGCATTGTATGCCTTTGGGTTTGTATCCCCATCTATTATGTAATGTTGATGTAATGATATCCACCTTGCAAAAGCGTTTCAATATGCGGGTCTATCCTTGGTGGGACCTTCGAGTTCCTCTTGGATAGGGTCGCATATTGGGCGTGACAAGTTGGTATGAAAGCCTCGACCGACCATAGGAGCCCCCCTTGATTGATCGTGTAGTTTGGTCATTGTCGAGTCTAGAAGAAAATTGTTTTTTTAGTCTAGTTATATCGGAGAGTAGGAATTCTTTTTACACCTCAGCCCCTTCGTCGCTCTGGTGAGGAATCTTGACGTAGGTGTTTTGACTTACTCCTCTTCCCTTTCAAACTTTCTTTAGGATCACGCAGTTGGTTTTTCGGTTTTTGGTTCTCTTCTCTTTTCATCCGGTGCATTTCTCATCAAGTCGACTTGAGCCTCTTCATCATTGAGTTCAATCGTCAGTTGTTTTCTTATTCCCACCTGACCACCCCTTTTCATCTTGGAGTCGGAGTCCGTAATCTAGTATCCATCCTACTCTTGCGAAGCCTTTGCTTTCTTTCCTCAATGATTTTAACCGGTGTTTTCTCTTCAAGATACTCGTCGATTTCCCCTTCCAAGTTGCCTTTGTTTTTCCCACCCTCCCACCTTCTTCTTCTCGGAGCTTGAGTCTGTCTCGACCATCAATTTCATTCGTGTAGAGCCTCTTCAGTCTTTCCTCAATTATCTCAACCGGTGAATTCTCGTCTCGTTTGACATTCATCATCTCTTTTTCTTCTCTGGTGGATTCAATTCTAATTTTCGGTAGTGATAATATTCTTTCCCTCGGCTCAAGTGTTTTCCCTGCTCGTTTACCTCTCGCCAGCTTATCCTTCCGGAGTGTTCAAGACATCTGAAGAGATTCGTCTGTGTTCCAATTAATTCAAGGTTGTCACCTCATTCAAATATTTCAATCATTCCGGTGCATCATCTACCTCTTCAACATCCCTTTCCAACGGTGTTTTTCTCTTCAGTGGGCCCTAACCCACATGTCTTTTTCCAGGATCTTACCTGACTCTTCTAATTCCCCCAGAGTTATTCTCAATTCTTTTCAAAGTGTGACGTAAGAATGGATTTCATCAATCATTTCCGAATTCTTACGGTGGTTCGTTCAAGATTCTTTTTCCTTGATTATCATTCAATCCATTCGTTCTTTCCAATCTACTGGTGGTTCATGAAGACTTTCTGAAGTTTTGCGCTATATTCCCCCTTAATCCTTTTCAACGCGGATAAGCTGTATGCAATCCACTGCTTCTCATCAATTTAATTGATGGAGGATACACATAACTTAATTCTTATTCTTGTTTTATCCAAGTGTCTAATTCTTTTCTATCGGAGTTTGTTCGTGTTACCAATTTCTCAGTTATGTGTTGTTCATCCTTATTTCCGGAGTTCCAAGTTTCCTCGGTGATCTCGTCTCGAACCTCCACCTGAATCGTTGCAAGGCTTAATCTTATTATTTCTTCCTTCATTCTATCTCATCATCCTTTTTTGTTACCGGAGTTCTTCACGGTGGATCGTCATGATTTAATTCATTCTCCAAAGAGTTCATCAAGATTCTAATAGAAGGAGCTCAAGTATCCTTCTTCTTGCTTCTCGAGGTGCAATTAATTCTTCGTATTATTTTGAAATGGAGTTTTGCATTTCTTCGTTCTTCTCAGCTATCCAATCATTTCCGTATGTGGCCGGTTATCAACTTGTGATCTTGAGATGTTACCATAAGACCACAACAAGCTTATTCTTTTCATTGTTGATTTTCTCAACAACTCCGTCTAAACCTTCCTTCTAAAGATGCTTTCAATTTCATTCGTGGCACAAGTTGTCATTTTCTTCTCCGTTCTTTTCATTAAACTCTTTCAATTATTTCCGGAGGTTTTGTGTCATGTCTTCATTAAGTGTCATTCCATCCTCTCAAGTTCATGTTCTATTCCTTCCACTTTCAGCCGGAGTGCTGTCCAAATCCTTTCGTGCTTATTCTTTTCTGCCTTGTCTAACCGGAGTGGTTTCAGAGTCTATCTTGTTTACATCAGCTTTTAATTCTTGTCATATTCGCCTTTTCTCCTTCTACCCGGGTGCTCTCGACTTTGTTCATCTTTTCTCTTGAGTTCTTGTTTCACCTCATCCCTTTTCCCTTCCGTCTTGGCCCTAAGATCTCAGGACGAGATCTCTTGTTAGTGGAGGAGTGTCGTAACGCCCCGAATTCGATGCGCCAGATGTCCTCCAGCTATTCGTCGTTGTTGCCATGTCATTTGCTTGCGTGTTGCATTTTGCCATGTCATCATCTGCATTTCATCTACATGCTTTTCAAAACTTGCTCCGTTCGGGTTCCCCCGGATCTCTCGGTTGTCCGTTCGGAGTCCAGACACACTCGCACGCGCCTGTGGCACCTCCGAAATATTATTTTATTAGTGGCATAAAAATGTTCTCGGAATGGGGTGAGAGTTCGCGTGCGGTCTTATTATAGTGTAGACAGGCCACCTGCCAAATTTCGTTGCATTCGGAGTTTGTTTGACTGCCCAACCGTTAAATATATAACCGCGATATAGCCGGTATATTCGTCGGACGTTTCAGTCTCCGAAACTGCTGTCGGGCCTCTCTCTCTTCTCTGCTGCAACCCCTGGCCTTTCTAGCACAGCCCACTAACCCCTCTGATGACCCACAAGTATAGGGGATCTATCATAGTCCTTTCGATAAGTAAGAGTGTCAAACCCAACGAGGAGCAGAAGGAAATGATAAGCGTTTTTCAGCAAGGTATTCTCTGCAAGTACTGAAATAAGTGGTAACAGATAGTTTTGCGACAAGATAAATTATAACGAGCAACAAGTAATAAAAGTAAATAAGGTGCAGCAAGGTGGCCCAATCCTTTTTTTAGAAAAGGACAAGCCCGGACAAACTCTTATAATAGGAAAAGCGCTCCCGAGGACACATGGGAATATCGTCAAGCTAGTTTTCATCACGCTCATATGATTCGCGTTCGGTACTTTGATAATTTGATATGTGGGTGGACCGGTGCTTGGGTACTGCCCTTACTTGGACAAGCATCCAACTTATGATTAACCTCTATTGCAAGCATCCGCAACTACAACAAAAGTATTAAGGTAAACCTAACCATAGCATGAAACATATGGATCCAAATCAGCCCCTTACGAAGCAACGCATAAACTAGGGTTTAAGCTTCTGTCACTCTAGCAACCCATCATCTAATTATTACTTCCCAATGCCTTCCTCTAGGTCCAAATAATGGTGAAGTGTTATGTATTCGATGTTCACATAACACCACTAGAGGTTAGACAACATACATCTTATCAAAATATCGAACGAATACCAAATTCACATGACTACTAATAGCAAGACTTCTCCCGTGTCCTCAGGAACAAACGTAACTACTCACAAAGCATATTCATGTTCATAATCAGAGGGGTAATAATATGCATAAAGGATCTGAACATATGATCTTCCACCAAGTAAACCAACTAGCATCAACTGCAAGGAGTAATCAACACTACTAACAACCTACTAGCACCAATCCCGGACTTGGAGACAAGAATTGGATACAAGAGATGAACTAGGGTTTGGAGATGAGATGGTGCTGGTGAAGATGTTGATGGAGATTGCCCTCTCCCGATGAGAGGAGCGTTGGTGATGATGATGGCGATGATTTCCCCCTCCCGGAGGGAAGTGTCCCCGGCAGAACAGCTCTGCCGGAGCCCTAGTTTGGTTCCGCCAAGGTTCCGCCTCGTGGCGGCGGAGTCTCGTCCCGAAAGGTTGCTTGCTATTTTTTTTCTCATCGAAAGACTTCATATAGGATAAGATGGACGTCGGAGAGCCACCAGGGGGCCCACGAGGTAGGGGGGGCGCGCCCAGGGGGGAGGGGCGCGCCCCCACCCTCGTGAGCAGGGTGTGCCCCCCTGGCCTTCATCTTTGGCGACGATTTTTCTTTATTTATTTTAAGGTATTCCGTGGAGTTTCAGGACTTTTGGAGTTGCGCAGAATAGCCCTTCAATATTTGCTCCTTTTCCAGCCCAGAATTCCAGCTGCCGGCATTCTCCCTCTTCATGTAAACCATGTAAAACAAGAGAGAATAGCCATAAGTATTGTGACATAACATGAAATAACAGCCCATAATGCGATAAATATCAATATAAAAGCATGATGCAAAATGGACGTATCACCCTCCTAGGCCCACCCTACCCTCCCTCGCGTCCGGAACCGTCCGATCGAGATCGGAGGCTCCAAAAACCCCCCTTAGCAGCCTCTAACCCTAACCCCTACCTTTTAAACCCCTCCTCCTTCCATTTTGGGCAGCCTACCCCTTCCCTAACCCCAGCCGCAGCTAATCCCCCTCCTCCTCGGGATCTCCGCCACCTCCACCACAAATTTCGCCGCCGGCCACCTCCTCAGCGCCACTTGGCGCCACGCCACTGGTCACGCCACCGCAGCCGCCGGCCGCAGCGAACCGGGGACTGCCACGTCGCCCACGCCCCCCTGGCCACCTCCCCTCCGCCGTTGGCCTGCTCCAGCCCATCCGCGGCCCGCCCCGGGCCGATTTGGGCCCGAGGCGCCCGCGCCGCGCTGCCGCGCGCCCCTGGAGCTCGCCTCGCCCCTCCTGCTCAATCCCGATGGGATCAGGAGCGCCTCGCCGGCCGAGTCCCTGCGTACCCGCCGCCGGAGCTCCTCACCGCCGGCGACCTGATCTCGCCGGAGCAGGTCCAGCTCTCCGCCCCCTCGCGCCTCGCCCTCTTCCTTCTCTCCCTCTTCCTCATGGCCCCTCTCTCTCCCGTAGGGATTCATAGAAGCTCGCCGCCGCCGCTCGGATTTCGTCGCCGGAGTCCCTCCGACTTCCTCCCGCGGCCGGATCCGGCACCGCGCTGCCCGGATCCGTTCATTCCCGCTGCCCCGTGCCTTTCTCCCCTGCCTGGCCGTCCAAGGCTCGCCGCCGCTCGCCGGAAGCGCCGCCGGCACGGCCTCCCTCGCCTGCGTGTGCGTGTGAGCGCACGGGGCCGCTGCCTCGCGGGCCTCGCAGCCCAGCGCCGGCCTCCAAGGCCCAGCCCAGCGCCCCGGCCTGCTTCCTCGTCATGGGCCGAGCCCAGGGTGAGCAGCCCCCTAATCCCCGCTCTGGGCGCCTCGTAGCTATTCGACGGTCTCCCATTTTTTTCTGAAAAAATCGCGTAAGTCCCTGAAATTTGACATTATGTGTGCAAGTTAGTGATGCCGTAACTTTCTGCTGGTAGCTCCATTTTGCATGGATGATATATCAAAATGTTCACTGTGAGATGCTCTTCATTTTGTTCCATTGTGCCATTCTTGTTTGAGATCATCTTGATGCCCGAATCATCGTTGCAAGAGTGCTATATGATGTTAATCTGCTGAAACTGTTATAACTTGGTGATTTGTCATTTTCGTTGCATTTGATGTGTGCATCCTTTGAGCATGAGCTATACATGTGTTTTGAACTACATCATGCCATATTTACAGGGGTGCTTGTCATGTGTTTTGCTAGTGATCCATGCACCCTATGAACTTGGTCTTGCCATGCTTAGCTTCACAAACATGTATTCTTACTGTTGGTAACCTTGTCATGCCATGTATTGTTCTGTGGTGAGTGGTACAAGCTCACCAACATGCCTACTTATTGTTGTTCCTGCCATGTCTGAATCTATCATATCATTTGCCATGTTTGCATGGATCCTACTATGTTTTTTGTTGACCTTTGGAATTAGTTCAGTAAGGGAGATTTGGTCTTTGTCTTTAGTACTAGTATGCCATGCCTTTGTTTACCATGATATCTTATTGTAACATGTTGTTTGATAGCTCTAAAGATTGCAACCTGATGTTATTTCTGCCAAGTCTGTAAACTGTTATTATATGCAATCTTGCCATGTGTTTTTGAGCATGTTCTAGTGATTTTTGGAGATAGCTCAGTGTTCATGTTTTGTCAAGATTTACATGTACATCATATCCATGCCTTTTGTTTTCATGTTAAGGTGTTGTAGCATGTTTTTTTGATGCTTGCAATATGCCTAGTTGCTGTTTTGGACAACTTGTCCTTTAAACTTGTTTCATGTGTGTGTGTTGAACCGTTGCTCCGTTTTGGGTGTGCTCTATATGATACTTGCTTAGTATTGCATATAGTTTCATATTACCTTGTTGCATCCATGTTTTGAGTGTGTTTGCTTGATGTTTGTATGCATTTTGCATCAATGCCATGTTCAACTTGCTTTGCTCATATCTTCTAGGCCGTAGCTCCAAATGTAATGAACTTTATATGTATCTTGACTAGAATCTCGTGTAGATCATCTTGGTGCATCTTAACTTGCTGTTTAACAACTTTAACATAAGGTTTATTCAGTTCTGGACCAATTTCGAAATTTGCATATGAGGACTTACCGGAATTGTTATATGTTGTTTCCGGCCTCATTTAAACTTGCTTTGATGTGTTGCTCTTGTATGCATCATCTCTTGCCATGAGTAGCTTCATGTAGTCTTGTCTTGCATCATACTTTGTTGAGCATCATGCCAAGTCTATGTGTTGTGTGTTTACCTTATTGTTTGCTTCTTTCCGGTTGTGCTCCTTCTCGATAGTTCCTGTTTCGTTGCGATCGTGAGGATTCGTTCGTCTATGCTTGGTTCGGCTTCATCCGTTCGTCTTCGTCATGGACTTGTTCTTCTTCCTAGCGGGATTTCAGGCAAGATGACCGCTACCCTGGATCTCACTACTATCATTGTTATGCTAGTTACTTCGTTCTATCCCCATGCTGCGCTACCTATCATTTACTCTTCAAGCCTCCCAAATTGCCATGTCAGCCTCTAACCTTTTTCACCCTTCCTAGCAAACCGTTGCTTGGCTATGTTACCACTTTGCTCAGCCCCTCTTATAGCGTTGTTAGTTGCAGGTGAAGTTAGAGATTTCTCCATGATGGACAGGATTATGTTGGGATATCACAATATCTCTTATTTAATTAATGTACCTATATACTTGGTAAAGGGTGGAAGACTCGGCCTTATGCCTGGTGTTATGTTCCTTGATTTTGCGTTCCTTACGCGGTTTGGTGATTTATGGGACCCCCTTGATAGTTTGCTTTGAATAAAACTCCTCCAGCAAGGCCCAACCTTGGTTTTACCATTTGCCTACCTAAACCTTTTTCCCGTTTCCGGAGCCTGAGGGTCATCTTTATTTACCCCCCCGGGCCAGTGGTCGTCGTGAGTGTTGGTCCAACCTGTCAGCCGCCGGTGGTCACCAGGGGCAACTCTGGTCTGGCCTACCAGAAGTTTGGACAATCCGGTGTGCCCTGAGAACGAGATATGTGCAGCTCCTATCAGGATTTGTCGGCACATTCGGGCGGCTTTGCTGGTCTTGTTTTACCATTGTCGAAATGTTTTGTAACCGGGATTCCGAGTCTGATCGGGTCTTCTTGGGAGAAGGAATATCCTTCGTTGACTGCGAGAGCTTGTGATGGGCTAAGTTGGGACACCCCTGCAGGGTTTAAACTTTCGAAAGCCATGCCCGCGGTTATGTGGCAGATGGGAATTTGTTAATGTCCGGTTGTAGATAACTTGACACCAGATACGAATTAAAACGCATCAACCGCGTGTGTAGCCGTGATGGTCTCTTTTCGGCGAAGTCCGGGAAGTGAACACGGTTTTGGGTTATGTTTGACGTAAGTTGGAGTTCAGGATCACTTCTTGATCAATTCTAGCTTCACGACCATTCCGTTGCTTTTCTTCTCGCTCTTATTTGCGTATGTTAGCCACTACATCATGCTTAGTCGCTGCTGCAACCTCACCACTTCATCCCTTCCTTACCCATTAAGCTTTGCTAGTCTTGATACCCATGGTAATGGGATTGCTGAGTCCTCGTGGCTCATAGATTACTACAACAACAGTTGCATGTACAGGTTGTGCGATGATCATGACGCGAGAGCGATGTTTGCTTGTTTTGGAGTTCTTCTTCTGCTTCTTCTTCGATCAGGGGATAGGTTCCAGGTTGGCAGCCTGGGCTAGCAGGGTGGATGGCGTTTGAGTTTCTGTTTGTGTCCCATCCGTAGTCGGATGGTGCTCTTATGTAAGATGATGTTGTATTCATGTGGCATTGTATGCCTTTGGGTTTGTATCCCCATCTATTATGTAATGTTGATGTAATGTTATCCACCTTGCAAAAGCGTTTCAATATGCGGGTCTATCCTTGGTGGGACCTTCGAGTTCCTCTTGGATATGGTCGCATATTGGGCGTGACATGAGGAGAGCGAAGAACAAAAGGAGGAAGAGCGGATTAGCTACCCGTGTGCACCTTCTAATGAGAGTAACTCTTCAACTCATACATTGTTTAATTCCCCTTAGTGCTTACCGAAGGATGATTGCTATGATGATTGCTATGATCCCTTTAATTCGTTTGAAATATCTCTTTTTGATGATGCTTGCTATGCTTGTGGCCAAGATGCCAATATGAATTATGCTTATGGAGATGAACTTGCTATAGTTCCTTATGTTGAACATGAAATTATTGCTATTGCACCCAGACATGATAGCCCTATCATCTTATTGAATTCTCCAAACTACACTATATCGTAGAAGTTTGTTCTTATTAAGGATTATATTGATGTGTTGCATTTTACTACTATACATGATGATTTTTATAGATATAATATGCATGTTCTTGCTGCTCCTACTTGCAATTATTATGAAAGAGGAACTATATCTCCACCTCTCTATGTTTCCAATATGATAAAATTGCAAGAAACTGCTTATACTATGCATTGGCCTTTACTTGGTGTGCATGAATTGTTCTTTTATGACATGCCGATGCATAGGAAGAGAGTTAGACTTCTTTGTTGCTTGATATATGTTACTTTGTGCTCACTACTAAATTACAAATCATTGTTAATTAAAATTGGCTTTGATATACCTTGGTATCCGGGTGGATCCATTACTTGAGCACTATATGCCTAGCTTAATGGCTTTAAAGAAAGTGCTGCCAGGGAGACAACCCGGAAGTTTTAGAGAGTCATTTATTTCTGTTGAGTGCTTTCATATAGTCTAAAAACAAAAATAAATAAATAGGGGAACCCAAAACTTTTCAAAAAGGAAAGTGAAAGTGAGAGAGACAAGCATTGTTGAAGTGGGAGCTAGCCTTGAACTTTGTTCATGCTCACGGTTTGTGAATCTTGATTACAGAAACTTTTCATAAAAAAATAATTGTACCCTTGTAAAATTCCATTGTATTATAAAAATAATGTGCCAAGGTTTGCCTTTAGGATGTTTACAATGTTTGTTGGTTTGTGTGGTGCAGGACAGAAACTTTGGCTGTAGTGCACGATTTTACATTTTTTACTGGAACGTCAAATGGTTCTGATTCTTTTTGCACTGTCTTTATGTACAAATTGTTTGTTTTTCCTAATTTTGGTAGAATTGATGGGGTACCATAAGTATGGTGAATGTTCAGATTGCTACAGACTGTTCTGTTTTTGAAAGATTCTGTTTTTGATGCATAGTTTGCTTGTTTTGATGAAACTATTAATTTCTATCAGTGGATTAAGCCATGGAAAAGCTATATTACAGTAGACACAATGAAAAAAAAATATTAATTTGTTTGAAACAGTACTTAGAGTAGTGATTTGCTTTATTATACTAACGGATCTTACCGAGTTTTCTGTTGAAGTTTTGTGTGGATGAAGTGTTTGATTGAGAAGGTCTCGATATGAGGAAAAGGAGGAGAGGCAAGAGCTCAAGCTTGGGGATGCCCAAGGCACCCCCAAGTAAATATTCAAGGAGACTCAAGCGTCTAAGCTTGTGGATGCCCCGGAAGGCATCCCCTCGTTCATGCGATATGTGCAAATCTTGGAGCGTCTTTTGCATTTAGTTTTCACTATTCTTTTATGCACCATGCTGGTATGAGATAGTCCTTGGTTGACTTATAGAGTTCTCATTGCACTTCACTTAAATCTTTTGAGTATGGCTTTATAGAATGCTTCATGTGCTTCACTTATATCATTTGAAGTTTGGATTGCCTGTTTCTCTTCTCATAGAAAACCGCCATTTGTAGAATGCTCTTTTGCTTCACTTATATTTGTTAGAGCGTGGGCATATCTTTTGTAGAAAGAATTAAACTCTCTTGCTTCATTTATATCTATTTAGAGAGATGACAAGAATTGGTCATTCACATGGTTAGTCATAAAATCCTACATAAAACTTGTAGATCACTGAAAATGATATGTTTGATTCCTTGCAATAGTTTTGCGATATAAAGGTGGTGATATTAGAGTCGTGCTAGTTGAGTAATTGTGAAATTGAGAAATACTTGTGTTGAGGTTTGCAAGTCCCGTAGCACGCACGTATGGTAACTGTCGTGTCACAAATTTGTTGCATGGGGTGCTCTTTTAATTGCCTTCCTTATGAATGGGGGTCAGGATCGCGTGATGGTTAACTCCTACCAACCCTTCCCCTAGGATCATGCATAGTAGTACTTTACTTCCAGGGCAAGTAGACTTTTGCAATAAGTATATGAGTACTTTATGACTAATGTGAGTCCATGGATTATACACACTCTCACCCTTCCATCACTGCTAGCCTCTTCGGTATTGTGCATTGCCCTTTCTCACCTTGAGAGTTGGTGCAAACTTCAACGGTGCATCCAAACCCCGTGATATGATACGCTCCATCACACATAAGCCTCCTTATATCTTCCTCAAAACAGCCACCATACCTACCTATTATGGCATTTCCATAGCCATTCCGAGATATATTGCCATGCAACTTCGATCATCATCATATACATAACTTGAGCATTCATTGTCATATTGCTTTGCATGATCGTAAGATAGCTAGCATGATGGTTTCATGGCTTGTCCGTTTTTTGATGTCATTGCTATGCTAGATCATTGCACACCCGGTACACCGCCGGAGGCATTCATATAGAGTCATATCTGTTCTAGATATCGAGTTGTAAGTAAATAAAAGTGTGATGATCATCATTATTAGAGCATTGCCCCAGTGAGGAAAGGATGATGGAGACTATGATTCCCCCACAAGTCGGGATGAGGCTCTGGACTTTATGAAAAATAAAAGAGGCCAAAGAAGCACAAATAAAAAAAAGAGGCCAAAGAAGCCCACCAAAAAATAAATTAAAAATTAAAAAAAGGAGAAAATAAAAAATGAGAGAAAAAGAGAGAAGGGGAAATGTTACTATCCTTTTACCACACTTGTGCTTCAAATAGCACCATGTTCTTCATATAGAGAGTCTCTTGAGTTATCACTTTCATATACTAGTGGGAATTTTCATTATAGAACTTGGCTTGTATATTCCGATGATGGGCTTCCTCAAATGCCCGAGGTCTTCATGAGCAAGCAAGTTGGATGCACACCCGCTTAGTTTCAGTTTGAGATTTCATACATTTATAGCTCTAGTGCATCCGTTGCATGGCAATCCCTACTCACTAACATTGATATCTATTAATGGGCATCTCCATAGCCTGTTGATACGCCTAGTTGATGTGAGACTATCTTCTCCCTTTTTGTCCTCACAACCACCACCATATACCACATATAGTGCTATGTCCATGGCTTGCGCTCATGTACTGCGTTAAAAAGCTGAAGCACATTAAAAAGTATGAACCAATTGCTTGGCTGAAACCGGGGTCGTGCATGATGGGAGTATTTTGTGTGATGAAAATGAAGCATGGCCAAACTATATGATTTTGTAGGGATAAGCTTTCTTTGGCTATGTTATTTGATAAGACAGAATTGCTTGGTTGGCATGCTTAAAGTATTATTGTTTTATGTCAAATGATAGACTATTGCTTTGAATCACTCGTGTCTTAATATTCATGCCATGATTAGATTACATGATCAAGATTATGCTAGGTAGCATTCCACATCAAAAATTATCTTTTTTATCATTTACCTACTCGAGGACGAGCAGGAATTAAGCCTGGGGATGTTGATACGTCTTCGTCATATCTATAATTTTTCATTGTTTCATGCCAATATTCTACAACTTTCATATACTTTTGGCAACTTTTTATATTATTTTTGGGACTAACATATTGATGCAATGCCCAGTGCCAGTTCCTGTCTGTTGCATGTTTTATGTTTCGCAAGAAACCCATATTAGACGGAATCCAAACGGGATAAAAATGGACGGAGAATATTTTTGGAATATTTGGGATTTTCCGGAGGAAGAATCAACGCAAAACGGTGCCTGAGGTGGCCACGATGTAGGGGGCGCGCCTGGACCCACTAGGCGCGCCCCTGACCCTCGTGAGCCCCTCGTAAGGCGGTTGATGCTCTACTGTGGCCACAAGAAAGCTAATTTTTGGAAAAATATCTGGGCGAAGGTTTCAATCCAAACGGAGTTACGGATCTCCGGATATAAAAGAAACGGTGCCAGGGCAGAATCCAGGAGCGCAGAAACAGATAGAGACAAAGAGTCAGATCCAATCTCGGAGGGGCTCTCGCCCCTCCCATGCCATGGGAGGTAAGGACCAGAGGGGAAACCCTTCTCCCATCTAGGGAGAAGGTCAAGGAAGATGAAGAAGAAGGGGGGCTCTCTCCCCCTTGCTTCCGGTGGCGCCGGAACGCCGCCGCGGGCCATCATCATCACCGCGATCTACACCAACACCTCCATCATCTTCACCAACATCTCCATCACTTTCCACCCTCTATATTCAGCGGTCCACTCTCCCGCAACCCGATGAATCCTCTACTTGAACATGGTGCTTTATGCTTCATATTATTATCCAATGATGTGTTGCCATCCTACGATGTTTGAGTAGGTATTCGTTGTCCTATCGGTGATTGATGAATTGCTATGATTGGTTTAATTTGCTTGTGGTTATGTTGCTGTCCTTTGGTGCCCATCATATGAGCGCGCGTGTGGATCACACCATAGGGCTAGTTGTATGCTGATAGGACTATGTATTGGAGGGCAAGAGTGACAGAAGCTTCAACCTATCATAGAAATTGATGCATACGGGATTGAAGGGGGGCCAATATATCTTAATGCTATGGTTGGGTTTTACCTCAATGAACATTAGTAGTTGCGGATGCTTGCTAATAGTTCCAATCATAAGTGCATAGAATTCCAAGTCAGGGATGACATGCTAGCAGTGGCCTCTCCCACATAAAACTTGCTATCGGTCTAGTAAAGTAGTCAATTGCTTAGGGTCAATTTCACAACTCCTACCACCACTTTTCCACACTCACTATATTTACTTTATTGCTTCTTTATCTAAACAGGCCCTACTTTTTATTTACATGCTCTTTATTATCTAGAAATTCTATCCAACAACACCTACAAAGTACTTCTAGTTTCATACTTGTTCTAGGTAAAGCGAACACTAAGCGTGCGTAGAGTCGTATCAGTGGCAGATAGGACTCGAGAGAATATTTGTTCTACCTTTAGCTCCTCGTTTGGTTCGACACTCTTACTTATCGAAATAGGCTACAATTATCCCCTATACTTGTGGGTTATCACCGAGCCACGCCACACTAAGTGGGCGGCGATTTCGGAGTTCAGATCCAGACCCCCCATGAGCCTCACCTCCTAGAACGCGAAGGGCCACGCCTAAGTGTCCCAGATGGAGGTGTTGGTGCTGCAAACGCGCATCACCAACGTGCTGGGGAAGAACGTTGGCCTAACCAGTGTGATTCAAATTATGCTTTTTCGCCGCATTCTCCCCAGCCAACGCCGGGACTCCCCCATGTGGGAGTTGTAGCCGGAGGAGCCGCGGACTCTATAGAATTTCCTCGGCACCACGCACGAGGGAATGTGGAAGCTACTTTTCAAGGCACAAAAGAGCGGCTGGCCCATGGAGACCGAAGACATGGGTCTCAATGCCACGAACCCGGCCTCTCAAGTAAGTGTTTAATATTTACGAAGATATACCTAGTTCATATACATATTCGATCTATGCCGAACTCATCAACCCATCCTTTGTTACAGGGCTGGACCAAGAAGTCGGAGTGGATCAAGAGTCCAACTCTGTTCCCTGAAGACCCAGTCACTCCCGCGCTTGCAGAGATGCTGGTCCCGACGCCTTATAAGGCGCCGACAAAGAAGGCCAAGAAGAAGAGCAAGGGGCCCAAGGACGGGCCCCGCCGTAAAGGGCCTCCAAAAACTATGTTCGGAGAGACCGAGCCCGTCTCCTATACGAGGAAGACGAGGACGAAGAAGAGGGGGATGATGATGATGAGGAAGCGGAGAGCGACTCCCCCTCAAGACGAGGAGGGGAAAAAGGACAGCCTCTGAGAACCTGGAGGGGGCGACGCCAAAGAAAGGACGGGTGGTCCTCTCAAACAGTTTGGGATCGGAGTCCGAACACATCCCGGAGCAGGTCCAAAGGGAGAAGACCCTGGCCAAAACATAGGTATCAGAAACTTGCTCGTTTAATTATCGCTTTAATCTGCCTTTGTCATGCTCAACTTTTTTATGCTTTCCAGCCTTTCGAGCGAGATCATAGTTCCCTCCACTTCGGAAGGGAACTCTCTAGCCCCTGGAGAGGCAAAGAGTGATGGGCCATCTCGCGCCTCCCCCCTGCCATGGAGGACATCGAGGTGTCATCCCAAAGGCCATCTCCTGGCCGGGGAGGGGTGGACAAGACCGTCCAGAAGGCGCCCGAGGACAACACCTCTGACGCCGTAGAGCGGGGCACGGCGACCCCCATGACCATCAAGGGTGGGGGGCTTCAACAGTCCAGGCCTCCACCGAACACCGGCCTGGAGCCCAGTACGACTCCGGGTTCGGACCAACATCCCCCTTCGAAAGAGGGGGGCAGGAGCAAGAGCTCCGTCGACGGCCTCTGTCAATCCGGATGCCGCTGACACTACGCGGGAGGCACTGCAACGTGCCTCTATTGTGGAGGAGCACTGCACCCTGATGGGTGCGGTTATGGAGAAGGTTCGGTCCGCGAAGAGCGGACTGACCAAAGCATTCAACAACCTACTGACAGGCTTCGAGGTAAGCGACGTAATATTCTCCACAAGTTTTTTGTATATATATATATATGTGTGTGTGTGTGTGTGTGTTTGTGTGTGTGTGTGTGTGTGTGAGATGAAGCCCATGTCTAGATAGTAGCTTCTGAGACTCTGTCCAGATTAGTAAAATCCGAATAGAGGATCACAAAAAAATATATATAATGCACTATATATGTTATTCGATAGGCTTCGGTGTTGGCGGCTATTGCTCAGGCCACAGAGATAGCCGAGCTCAATCGAAAGCTTCGGCTATCTAATGAGGAACTCGACCGCATCAACAAGCGGTTTAATGAAACCCAAGGTATGTGAAAATATTTCATACCCTAGAATGATATCTGTATGTAGTCGTGCAAACTGACTGAAAATGCTATAAAACACTCACAGTTGGCGCAACCGAGGTCGAATCCCTCAAGAGCGCCCTCGCCGAAGCCAAAAAGGAGGCGGAGGTAAGAAAGGCGGACGCGGACAAAGCGGCCGAGGCTTTAGAGGAATAGCAAACCACCCCCAGAAAACACAAGGCGCGGGTGGGGGAAGTCGAGCAGGAGCTCAAGGACGCCATCGCAAGGTGTGAGTCCTTGGAGCAGAAGATTTCGGAGCAGGCCTCCGAGCTCACCAAAGCTCTTGAGAGCCTGAAGGAGACCCGGGTTGATGCCCAGGGCGCTCGCCAAGAAATCCAAGAGGCGAACAAGATTGCGGCTGGTAAGGACTTTATCATGCAGAGTAGATATACTAGTAAGAGATATATTTTACTGACCAGAGTTTGGAGTTCTCCAGGCGCCTTTGCCGATCTGCCGAGAATTATTGCGGATGCCACCGCATTCTTCCGAGCCGAAGAGGGGATCTCGACAGAGAAGTTGTTCTGGTCGTAGTACCTTGTGCTAGAACTTCCAGTGCCCCTAAGCGACCAGCTGAAGCAGCTGTCCGAGCTGCATGGGGTGGCCGAATTGGCCATGAAGTATGTTATAGTCCGCTTGTGGCCGGCTGAATCCATCCCTAGAAGTCACTTCAGACTCGTGAAGAGGCTGGTGGAGGCACTTCCTCGGATCGATGCCCTCAAGCGGTCGTCCTGCATTGAAGGTCCCAGGATGGCCTTCGCCCGTGTCAAGGTGAAGTGGGCAAAGATGAAGGCAACCGAAATTGCCACCGCAGGGCCGCCTGAAGGGAGAAGTGCTTTGACGAGGTCCTCGAGGGAGCCCGCATTGTGGAGGGCCAGTTTTCAAAGGATGTCATCTTTGAGTAGTTGAGTCCAGTTTGTAAGAGTCATGTAATGAACTCATGGTGTATGATAGTTATGATTATGCTTTATTATTAGTTTATCCTCCTATTTTGCTGTTTATATGTCTGAAAGTTTACCAGTCATTGGCTTCAGCCCCCACGTAAATATTACAGGGCTGTTTGGGAACACATGACCTCACTTTATCCAATGTCTTGGTCCGATGTTGGAGGTGTTGGGGATATGACTACTGAGTATAAACCGCCCAGGAGGGGCCGGATTATACTCACAAGGAATCATCTGTATAAAAGCCCATGAAGACAAGGAGTATGGCACTTTACTATAGATACTAGAAGGCCGAGAGCCCAAGGGCAGATTAGGGCCCATAAACATAAACCACCGTGAGATGTGTAACTTGTATGGTAAGTTAGGGAAAGGAAGAAACCGAGCCGGACACATGTATCTCAGGATTCTGTAGACCATTGGGCATCAACCTGTGTATATAAAGGGATGACCCGACAACAGTTCAGGGACAAGAAACAACAACTCGAGAGCTAGGCAAAGAATATTCGCTCCCTGGTTATTGAGACCCCATCAATTCCACCACAACTGGATAATTGGCTTTTACCTTCACCGCAAGGGGCTGAACCAGTATAAACTCCCCGTGTCCTTTGTCCGGTTTAGCCCCTCTAAGCTAACCTAGTCGCGATGGTTCCATGACTAAGTCCTCACACTAGGACATCTGACGTGATAATTCCACGACAGTTGGCGCCCACCGTGGGGCTATAGCACAATGGTTTCAAGTTCTTGGAGGGCAAGTTCGAAGGACTCAAGGGATATGCAGTGGGCCGGATGACCAAGAGTCATCGCGGCAAGCTCTACATCGACGATGCAGGATGGGCCCCCGACGCCGGCTCAATCGAGTACGGGTACCAGGTCCCCTTCGGAGGAATTCATGTCTTCATCAGCAAGATCGCCGAACCGGGCGCTGAGCCGGACATCTGCACCAACCTCGTCGAAATGGCTCAGTGTGCGAGCCATGCCCGGGTTCAGCCCGCCATGAAGCGTGCGTTTGTAGGATTCATCCATTGTACCGAATCTGAACCGGTATCCGATGGTGCGACGGCCGTCTATTCCGATGGTGGGTCATCCATCGGGAGACCAAGTCATTGTATCAAGTGCAGGATGACTAGTTCGGGGGCTGTTCCGATGGCGACAGTACTCCGGACCCCTTTGAACCACCAAACTGGGTTGCGATCTTCATGGTCGTTATGCAGCCCGCACCCCACTCTTTAGCAACGGTGGCAATGATTTCCGGATCAGCAGCCGGGGCAGAAGGCCCTGCGCGCCCACGGGCTCAAGTCTTGTTCGGTTTGTTGGACGCTTTAGCAACGTTGTTGACCACTGAGGTTAATCTGGATAATTGGGATGAGCATAATGCGGAGGTCAGAAAGTTGCGGGATCACATAGCTCATGCCAAGGAGGACATGGCTGCTGAGGAGACCAGGATGGCCAAGGAGCGGGCCGCTTTCAATGCTCAAGCTCAGCGAGTTCATGAAGAGTCTTATCGTCTTATGTTGGATCATAACGCTTCAAACGAGGTGATGAGGAGGAGGCACCAGTCCTGTCTACCGCCGGTTTATGAAGCAAGGAATCTTTTCAATATCCCTGGAGCAGCAACCAGTAACCCGACAGCGGCAAACCGGGTTGAAGCGCCAAGGATAGGAGTGCCGGATCAGCCACGCACGATGGACCCGCCTCAACAGAACCATGATCCGCCACAGTATGTGCCAGCACCACTGGGTCACTTTCCTACCCCTTTGGATAATATGATTGCCACAGTGTCAAGATTGGCTTCTATTCCAATCGAAGGCGACTCTCCAGCAGTAGTTGAAACATGACGGGCTAGAGATCTCCTCCAAACAGCAATGGTTCAACGGCAGGCTTATTCATACAGTCGTGACATGATTCACTCTACCCCGCTCCTAAGCCGGAGTTACAACATGCATGTTGAAGAGCCAACTATATCAAGCAGTGGACGGAACCATAATCCGCCACGAAGGCCTAACCCGGTAGGAGGAAGGAATGATGCACGGGATCTAGTGGACCAGGGACGAGCGCGTCGAGGAGCCAGATTAACTGCGCATGATGTGGAGTGTCAGCTTACGCCGGTTCGTGCAACTACTACAGTGGATCCAGGAGTTTTTTTACCACTTTGGGGGTGCCGTGTCTCACACCGGCCCTGCGTAATGTGCGGTTCCTAAGGACTTCAAGGGTCCTTGGAAGGTGCCCAATTACACTGCTGACTTAAACCCCGAGTCATGGGTTGAAAGCTATGATATGGCAATGGAGATGCTGGATGTGGATTGAACGGCGTGTGTTAAGTACTTCACTATGATGTTAGAGGAACAACTCGCACTTGGCTAAAGAGTTTACCACCTAATTCTATGAGGTCATGGGACGAGTTGAAGAGCCGGTTTATCAACAATTTCAAGGACACATGCAAGCAACCCATGTCAATTGTGGATTTGACCGCTTGTGTTCAAGAAGAGAACGAATCCACCACCCATTGGGTGTGCCGGGTTTCTGAGATTCTACATTCATCAGACCACATCAATGCAGATTCACCAATTATAACGTTGGAGGGCAATTGCAAGTTTAAGCCTTTGAAGTTGAAATTGGGACGACTCAAGCGTCACTGCAATGACATGGGAACACTTATGGGGGCTCTGGTTAAGTATGCTGACTCTTATAGTACCAAGGATCCAGAGTCTGACGAGGAAAAGCCAGGGAAGGGAAAGAACGGCGGCAACACCAAGGGGCAGCAGCATAATTCGGCGGGCCACGGAAACAATGGTAAGCGTAAAGCAGACAGTTCAGATTTTGTGGCTAACACCAATGTGCAGGGTAACGCTCAGCTCGTAAGGGTAAACCGCCCCAGCGGGGTGGAGGCATGAACCTGGAGTGCCTGCTAAACCAACCTTGCCCAAAGCACGGGACAAAAGAGAATCCATCCACGCACCTCTCGAAGGATTGCTTCATTATGCAGGAGTTCAAAAACTCCGATCTTTTTCGATATGATCAGGGTCCGTCTGGTGGTTCAGGTCCTGGATCTCACGGGCCGGGTTATGGTGGAGGCGGTTCAAGCTCAGTGTCGGTGTCAAAACCGGCGGATCTCGGGTAGGGGGTCCCGAACTATGCGTCTAGGCGGATGGTAACAGGAGACGAGGGACACGATGTTTTTACCCAGGTTCGGGCCCTCTTGATGGAGGTAAAACCCTACGTCCTGCTTGATTAATATTGATGATGTGGGTTACAAGAGTAGATCTACCACGAGATCAAGGAGGCTAAACCCTAGATGCTAGCCTATGGTATGATTGTTGTTCGTCCTATGGACTAAGGCCATCCGGTTTATATAGACACCGGAGAGGGCTAGGGTTACACAGAGTCGGTTACAAAGGTAGGAGATCTACATATCCGTATCGCCAAGCTTGCCTTCCACGCCAAGGAAAGTCCTATCCGGACACGGGACGAAGTCTTCAATCTTGTATCTTCATAGTCTTGGAGTCCGGCCGATGATGATAGTTCGGCTATCCGGACACCCCCTAGTCCGGGAATCCCTCAGTAGCCCCTGAACCAGGCTTCAATGACGATGAGTCCGGCGCGCATATTGTCTTCGGCATTGCAAGGCGGGTTCCTCCTCCGAATGATTTATAGAAGATTGTGAACACCATGATAGTGTCCGGCTCTGCAAAAATAAATTCCACGTACCACCGTAGAGAGAATAATATTACACAAGATCAATCTGCTGATGTATTCTATGGCGTAACGTCACACCACTTCCAAGCCTTTACTCTAATTGTTTTTATTGTTCCACCTCAGCGCGTTTAGCGAGGCAGTTTCCTTGGCACGTCTTGTCGAAGCAGAGATCGTGCTCCCCTTATTCTGGGATTCCCATCAATACGGACGTGGGTAACCCAACCGCACCCGTTGCCACGCCCCCTCTATCGAAGGCGGGTTCCAAACGGTCACGGGGATGGCTCTTGGTATTCTTCCTCTTTATAATGAGACCAAGGCCCGTTCTTTTTATTCAATCCTCTATCGAATCCGCCTCTCTCCCCGAGTTCGAACACCCAGGGCTCCAAATTCAGGTACCTTCGATCTTTTGACAATGTCCGGCCCTGATCTACGAGGCCGGTGGATGCCCTTCTCCGTCACGGAGGAGGATGTGCTAAAGCTGAGAGATGCCAGGTATCTAACCTACGAGATTTCGCATAGGCTGCCTGCCCGAGGGCAAGCTATCCCAACTCCCGAGCCTGGCGAGATCGTCGTGTTCGTGTCTCACTTCCGTCGGGGTTTAGGCTTCCCGACGGATCCCTTCATGAGGGGGCTCATGTTTTACTATGGGCTGGAATTCCACGACCTGGCTCCGGAGTCCATCCTCCATATCTCATCATTCATTGTCGTCTGCGAAGCCTTCCTCCGCACTACCCCTCACTTCAGCTTATGGCTCAAAACCTTCAACGTGGAGCCGAAGATGATTGAGGGGCGTCAGGCGGAGTGTGGAGGGGCGGTTATAAGCAAGAGGGCCGAAGCTCCATGGCCCAAGGGCTCTTTCCCAGAGGAGCTCGGCTTGTGGCAACATGAGTGGTTTTATATCACCGCTCCCCGGGGCAGCAGGCAGAAGCCGCCGCCCGTCTTTCGCTCGGGCCCTCCACAGCAGCTGACGTCATGGGTCAACAAGGGGCGTGACTGGGGGCCGCCTAAAGAGTTCCCCCTGTTGCAGGACCGGATTCGAGGCCTCCAAGAGAGGGAGATCCATCTAGTCACAGTGGTGCAGGTCATGTTGATCCGGCGCCTACTGCCCTGCAAACGTCGCCCCCTCCGCCTGTGGGAATTTAATCTGGAGGGGCCACGAGCTCTTCAACACTTCATGGGTTTGACTCCCATGGAGATGTATAAACTGTTCTTCGGATCGCAAGAGACGCATCCGGAATTGACCGAGGATGCTGGCCTAAGCTGCAATCGCCCGGATACTCAAGTAAGTAACCCTGTGTCCGGACACACCATCCATTCATTCATCGTGAGCTTTCCTTTTAACCAGCTATCCCTGGACATGAGTGGATAGCGCAAGCAAAATTGATATGGTGTCCAGCCCCCCTCCTTGAGACCATGCAGGATCCCGTGTTAATCAAAATGTTGGAGGTTGCACCTTCGAATCAGGGCGAAGGGGGGCACGGGGAAACTTTCACCTCTGCCAAGGAGGCGTTTAGTAGGGGAGGAATCGAGAATCTCTCCTTCTAGGGGGAGAAGAGGAACGCTTCCGAAGACCCGGAGGTCAAGGCCTCAAAGCGGGGAAAGAAATCTGTATCGGAAGGTCCTGCGCCAGAAAGCGCCCCGGCCGTACTGTCTCCTCGGAGGAATCAGCCCTCTAACGAGCCGTAAGTGAAAAAAGGGGGATTTTATAATTATCAAGCACCCCTGCTTAATGTCTAAAGGTAACAAAATTTTTAGCTTGCAGTTCGGATCTCAGGCCATCTCAACACAGCTCATCTTTGGGAGACCTTCGTCCGCAGATGATGGAAAGCGAAACGCCTTCATCTGCCGCCCCATCGTGTGGGGCGGACGACCCTAAGGTGTCGTCACGGAGGGTCTCCCCGAGTCCGGCAGAACCGGAGAGTTCGGCGCCCATTGGAGTACGGCCGGTGGAGCTGCTGGATTTGCTTAAGAGGGCGTCCATCTCAGAAAATCACCGCACATTAATGGGTGATGTGATTGAGAGGATCTCGTCCGCCGAAACCGGGTTGTATGAGGCCGTCGGAAGTTTACTGACGGGATTTGAGGTACACAAAAAATGACATACCTGTTGACAGTTTTGCACATGAAGTGCGCCCTGTATAGATAGTAGCCCCTGAGACTTGGTATGCTGTCGAAAACGACAGCATGCCTAGGATCATAATCTCAGTTATGAACTGTCGCCTTTCCCGTGCAGGTGGCGGGACGTTCGGTGGCCAGCCGGACTGATGAATTTGCCGAGCTGAAGAAGCAACTCGACACTGCGGATGCGGACATCTCGCTAGTCAATAGATGACTTGATGAGTCACAAGGTATGTGGTTGCCCCGCGGTTGGTTAGTAAGGTAGCTGACGCCCATTCCTTACAAACTGTATGCTTAGATGCAGATGGTGCTGCTGCCATGGAGGACCTTCGAGCAGAACTTGCTCGGGCCAAGGAGCAAGCCAGAAAAAGCGAGGCGGCTGCCTTGAAGGCAGCGGAAGGGCTAGAAGCCGAGAAGGCTGCTCACTGCCGAAGCAGGGAGGAGATGGCTGGAATGGCCATGAAATTAAGAGTTGCTACCGACCGCCTGGAAGTTCTTGAAGGAGAATGCCGAGCGGAGCAAGAGGACCTGAAGAAGGCCGATGCCGAGGCCAAGGATGCCCGTAGTGCGATGCGGGCTATGAAGGAGGAACTGCGTTAGGTCGGAGACATTGTGGCTGGAAAGCCCTTTATGCTGCGTAGGAAGTTCACGGATCCGAAGTATGCTCAGCTAGGCCGATTGTACGGTGCGGAGGATCCTTATCTGGACTTGGCGGCGAGTGCGGCTGACGCAGTCGTGCACTTTCGAAGCCAGGAGGATCATGAAATGGAAGAGCTTTTCTGGTCTCAATTCCATAGTCCGGAGCGTCCACTGCCATTGAGTGCTGTTTGAGTGGGCCGAGCTGAATAGGTTGTCCGGACTGGCCATGACGGATGTGGTCACTCATCTGTGGCCGAAAAGGCCCAAGCCGAAGAGTTATTTTGGCTTGTTGCAGCAGTTCCTTGGGGCAGTGCTGCATATTACGGCGGTGCAGCGGTCGGCATGCATAGAAGGTGCGCGGATGGCTCTAGCCCGTGGGAAAACATACTGGGCGGAGATGGATGCCACCGCTATTGCGTCCCGGGGTTCGGACAAAAGCCGATTCCCCATCGAGCATTACTTTGAAGAAGTCCTGCAGGGCGCTCGTATAATAGAGTCGCAGTGCTCGAAAGATGTTATGTTTGAATGATATGTATGATTTCTAAGATCATGTTTATAATGCAATGACTTTTTATACTTGTGTGTTCAAGTATTGAACTATCTCCAGTGCGGCCGTACATGTATGTATAATCTGAAAGATGGCAGTCTTTGGCTTCAGCCCCCACGCACATGGTGCGGGGGTGTTTGCAAAAAGAAAAACACTTTTTCACACTTAATCCAACGTCTTGGTCCTTTTAAGGAGGTGATAGCATAGCAAACTAGGCAACCGGACTATAATGCTTTATCACTTTCACTTAGCCATAGGAGCTCGAATGTGGGGCTACTATATAGCCCCTGATGGCAACGCGCTTCCCCGAACTCGGGGCGCGTATGTGCCTGACCGGGAAGCGGTCCTTCGTCAAAGCGAAGGAATTCTAAACATTCCAATGGTCGATCGAGTGGTTGACCAGTCTCTCGCTATATCATGACACTCAGTTTTCGGCTTTCTCTACTGAGGTGCTCTCCTGGCCGAGCCGGGGCACAATCGCAGTAGTTCTCCTGGTGCCGCGTTAGCCGATGATACGGAACGTAAGGCAGCAAAACATAGGAGCCGGGCAAACCCAACATTTGACCAAAGACATGATTCGGAGCTGATGCATATAAGGCCTAACTCGAGATGCCGAACACTCCCTGAGGTGTTCGGTCTTTATGATATCGGGCAGAATAAACGCCCTAAGCCCCTAGTGTCCAGGTACAGGCGGGAACTTCTGACGCGGCCGATGCAAAAACGCCAGCCTCCTCCTCGGCTCTGGTAAGAAACCGGGGGATGTTTATCAACAAGAGACAGTGAGAAAGGTTTACGCAGGGTCTTAATCTGAAAAGAGTCCTTGGAACGGGTCCCTACTGCACGTCTGCGCCTGTGTCTCCGTTGTGCTGTATCCTGGACGGGTGTAGCACGTGCTTCATCTGTAAAAGAGAAGGACTTAGTGTCTAAGAAATATCGTGCAAAAAGTGTATCAAAATAAAGTATAATTTGGAAGATGAAGAAAGTTTAGCTTTATTAGCTTTCATCATTTATGCGCGCGGCCCCCTAAAAAAAGGGGGTATGCGGCTGGGGAGCCCCTTGTTAAGTTACGCCGGACTCGTCTAACCATGCCCGAGGTCTAAATGACCTGTTTTTAGGGGCTTTGACCTGCAAGGTTGGAATAATGTGTGGCTGTCTAGGCAGCCGCACATTCTCCGTGGTCGAGAGACACCTGGAGTCTTAAGAATATGCCACGTGGACCGGGCATTTTTAAGCGTAAGAGACGCGTAATGTGGTATTGCATTAAAGCGGGCGAAAGCCGCACGCCCTAGTAGTGCTTAAGGGCTACTGCTAAATGGGGCGATGGAGGGTGAGCTTTTCGCGACGGAGGTTGTCGGATGAACCGAACACGACCCCTAGTGGTACAGAGCCTGTAAAATTGGCTAAAAAGGCCTAACGTCACTCCTTTGAAGGAAGTGCTTGTTATAGCGAATTTTGGTGGGTTCTATCCCCAGGCTGCGGACGGTGTCCTGGTATAGCAGGGGCCGCACTGCGTGTTATCACGTGAAGTGAGTTCACTGTTTTGACTTCTAATGGGAAAGTCCTTTGGTTTCCGGAGCGCTGCTTTTGGGTTTCGTAACTTTCACTTGGTGTGTCGAGCCCTTTGTGTTCGGCGTTAAGTCGGCCGGACTGCTTGAAGACCAAACAATCTCTGTGGATATGGTTTGCCGGCTGCCAGGAGGTACCGTGTATTTGACACAGTCTATCCAGAATCTTGTTGAGGTTGGATAGCTCGTCACCGTTATCCTTCAAGGGCAGTGTTTTGTTGTTCGTCCGAGAGCTTTTGAATCCGGCGTTGACCGCCGTACTATTTGGGCCATTCTCCTTGTTCCGGCGCTGATCTTTTT
The DNA here is from genome assembly GCF_002162155.2 of Triticum dicoccoides. Lineage (NCBI taxonomy): Eukaryota > Viridiplantae > Streptophyta > Magnoliopsida > Poales > Poaceae > Triticum > Triticum dicoccoides. Next base: position 41,431,882 of record NC_041391.1, on the reverse strand, counting down.
TGCGTCGTGATTTCCCATTTCCATCCCTGATTTCGGATGTACTCGGGTCGCTGGTGCTGCATCTAGCCAACCAGCTGTCTTCCCCCGCGCAAAAGCGGGTCATGAGACTTGTTAGTGCGGCCATTGTTCTTGGTTTTTCCTGGCCGAGGTGTCTGGCGAGCCATTCGTCTCGGACGTTGTGTTTGAAGGCCGCTAAGGCTTCAGCGTCCGGACAGTCGACTATTTGGTTCTTTTTAGTGAGGAACCTGTTCTAGAATTTGCGTGCTGATTCTCCGGGCTGTTTAGTTATGTGACTTAAATCATCTGCATCCGGAGGCCGGACATAAGTCCCCTGAAAATTTGCTCGAAACGCATCCTCAAGCTCTTCCCAACTCCCAATCGTATTTTCTGGGAGGCTTTTAAGCCAATGCCGGCCCGATCCTTTGAGCTTGAGGGGAAGGTATTTTATGGCATGGAGATCGTCTCCTCTTGCCATGTGTATGTGTAGGATATAATCCTCAATCCAGACTCCGGGGTCTGTTGTTTCGTCGTATGCCTCTATGTTTATGGGTTTAAATCCCGCTGGAAATCCATGATCCAGTACTTCGTCGGTAAAACATAGTGGGTGTGCGGCGCCCCTGTATTTGGGTGTGCTGTTGTCTTCAAATGCTCGGCTAGTTGTGTTACTTCCTGGAGTCTTCTTCTTTGGCCCATAGATACACCTGGCCGGGTTATCCTTTTTCTGAAGATCTTTATGCTGATCATGTGCCGGCTTGTATGTGGCGCCCTGTGTTGCTCTTGGCCTGTCATCTGGTCGTCTATCCGGCCAGGCGGCCCCTTTCTTTTTTGACTGCGGGGGCTCGAAGGCCTCCTCGTCAAATTCTGGCAACAGCTTGCGCTTCGGGTAGCTCTTTGTCTGGTGACTAGTGCCATATTTATCTGCGGTGTTGAGTACTTTGCTCCATCTCATTCTGAGTGTGTCTTCCGCTGTTTTGAGCTTCCGCTTTTGCATCTTCAAACTTCTTGCAGTGGCGACGAGCCTGTTATGGAGATTCATATGCTCTGGTGATGTGAGATCATCTTCACCGGGGATGGGTTGCTTGTTGACGTGTGCGTCATCCACTGCTTCGCCCTGCTCTAGGGCCGGGTCCATATGGGTACCGTTTTTGTCGATGCCGGTCTTCGGCGGCGCTTGCGTCACCGCTTTGTTTGTCTGTTGGGGGAGTTGTCCTTCGCCACGTCCCGTTTTTCCTCATTGTCGCTTCCTTTTGGTGTGTCCACCATGCATACGTTGTGGGATGGGGTGGCTTTCTTGTGCCCGTTAGGCGCTGGTTCTTGGTCGTCTCCGGCATCGTCGTCCATACCGTCGATGTCCTCAGAGTCGTGACCTAGCATGTCGGTTAGATCGTCGACAGTGGCTACCAAGTGGGTGGTGGGTGGGTTCTGAATTTCTTCGTCGTCCGCATGCCAACCATCCTGGCTGCAGTCCGGCCAGGCCTCTCCTGATAACGAGAGGTGCTTTAGCAAACTCAAGATGTCGCCAAAAGGTGAGTGTTGAAAGATGTCCGCCGCGGTGAACTCCATGATCGGCGCCCAATCGGATTCGATCAGGGCGGGCGCAAGAGTTCCGGAGTCCGGCAAGGAGTCCGGCACCTTGGAGTCACGAGCTTTATGTGGGACAAGATCGGTGTTCGGCTCTATCGCCGTAGAGGTTGCAGCCCCCGAGGCGGTGTCTAGGCATCCATCCTCGATCTGCGGAGCTGGCTCCGAATTTTAAGATCGGAGTGGTTTCGAGTGCGGCCTCCAGGGTACTGTCCGGCTGCAGAGCTAAATCCTGCCCATCGTGACAGTACGGCACGCTCGGCTGTGTCTCGAATCCGTCGAGGATCAAGTCCCCGCGGATGTCAGCCTTGAAGTTCAAACTTCCAAATGCGACCTAACGGCCAGGGGTGTAGCCTTCGATCTCCTCCAGCTGGCCAAGCGAATTGGCCCGGAGTGCGAAGCCGCCGGATATGAAGATCTGTCTGGGGAGGAAGGTCTCACCCTGGACTGTGTCGTTGATGATGATCGAAGAAGCTATCAAGCCTATCGGCGACGACACATAGGAACTCTCAATGAAAGCACCAATGTCGGTGTCAAAACCGGGGGATCTCGGGTAGGGGGTCCCGAACTGTGCGTCTAGGCGGATGGTAACAGGAGACGAGGGACACGATGTTTTTACCCAGGTTCGGGCCCTCTTGATGGAGGTAAAACCCTACGTCCTGCTTGATTAATATTGATGATGTGGGTTACAAGAGTAGATCTACCACGAGATCAAGGAGGCTAAACCCTAGAAGCTAGCCTATGGTATGATTGTTGTTTGTCCTATGGACTAAGGCCATCCGGTTTATATGGACACCGGAGAGGGCTAGGGTTACACAGAGTCGGTTACAAAGGTAGGAGATCTACATATCCGTATCGCCAAGCTTGCCTTCCACGCCAAGGAAAGTCCTATCCGGACACGGGACGAAGTCTTCAATCTTGTATCTTCATAATCTTGGAGTCCGGCCGATGATGATAGTTCGGCTATCCGGACACCCCCTAGTCCGGGACTCCCTCACTCAGGATTCCAGGGTAATCATGGCAATCAGAACAACCTGGGTGGTTATAATCAGCAGAATAATCAGGGTAATCAGCAACAGTTGGGTTATCAGAGTCACCCGAAGTAGTTAAATAGTGGGCAGTATCATGTTTTCACCACTAGAGAGGATCAACCCATTGTGTGGAGCAGAGAGGATCATCTGCCCCTTGTTGATAATCCGGGTTATCTGGATTTGGTGGTGGCACCTCAGGTTGGGGGTTATAAGTTCACCAAGGTACTCATGGATGGAGGGAGCAGTATCAACATTCTGTATTATGAAACCTTCCGTCGCATGGGATTGACGGATAAGAATCTTAAACCGTCAAACACTGTTTTTCACGGGGTAGTACCAGGTAAATTAGCGTACCTAGTTGGTAAGATAGCTCTGGATGTTGTATTTGGAGATGACTGTGATTCCAGATCAGAAACCTTAACCTTTGAGGTGGTGAAAATCCAGAGCCCATATCATGCCCTGTTTGGACGGCCGGCTTATGCAAGGTTCATGGCAAGGCCCTGTTATGTTTATCTACAGCTCAAAATGCCGGGTCATAAGGGGACCATTATGGTACATGGGAGTCATAATATCGCTTTGGACTGCGAAAAGGGTGATGCGGCCTATGCTGAGTCCATTTGCGCGGCAGAAGAGTTGTAGTTCTACAAGGACAATGTTGATCCGGCAGATATGACTCCTCTGAAGAAGCCCACCACAGAGCGTGACCCGACCCTGAAGTTTAAACCGGCTGATGAGACTCAGTTGATTGATTCTGTTTCTGGCGATTCATCCAAACAATTTAGTATCAGCACTAACCAGGATCCGAAATAGGAAAACACACTCATCAAGTTCATCCGTGAGAACCGGGACATCTTTGCATGGAAACCTTCTGACATGCCAGGTGTACCGAGGGAACTCACTAAGTACAATCTCAATATTGATCCCAAGTTTAAACCGATTAAGCAGTTTCTTTGCCGCTTCAATGAAGAAATGTGCAAGGCTATTGGTGAGGAGGTAGCCCGGCTTTTGGCGGCTGGGTTTATCATTGAGGTTTTTCATCCAGAGTGGTTGGCTAATCTGGTACTGGTGCTTAAGAAAATGGCACTTGGCGCAGTTGTGTGGATTACACGGACTTGAACAAGGCTTGTCCAACCGATCCTTTTGCTCTCCCTTGTATTGATCAGATCATTGATGCTACGGTGGCTTGTGAGCGTTTGAGTTTCTTGGATGCTTATTCTAGTTATCATCAGATCAAGATGGCAGTTAAGGACCAAGAGAAAACAACTTTTATAACTCCCTTTGGAGCCTTCTGCTATGTGTCCATGCCTTTTGGGCTCAAGAGTGCGCAGGCGACTTATCAGCGATGTGTTCAGAATTGTCTTCATAATCAAATTGGGCGCAATGTTCATGCTTATGTGGACGATATTTTGGTGAAGTCCAGGAAGAAGGAGACACTGATAGACGACGTGAAGGAGACTTTTGACAATCTTCGGGTTAATAAAATGATGCTTAATCCGAACAAGTGCATCTTTGGTGTTCCGGTAGGCAAGCTCTTAGGTTTTCTGGTGTCTAACAGGGGCATTGAGGCTAATCTGGAAAAGATCAAGGCTATTACGTCTCTGGCTAAACTGGCGTGTATCAACGATGTTCAACGTCTGGTGGGTCGCATTGCATCCCTGAGCCGGTTTATCAGCCGGTTGGGAGAGAAGGCGATCCCTCTATATCAGATGATGAAGAAGACAGACAATTTTCTCTGGAGTGATGCTGCTAATGTGGCATTTGAGGACTTGAAGAAGTAGTTGGCTGAGCCACCAGTCCTTGCTGCTCCGGTCGATATTGAGCCGCTGTTGTTATACGTGGCTGCTAATGCCCGGGCCGTCAGCGTGGCTATTGTGGTCGAGCGCAAGGAGGCTGGGAAGGAATATCCGGTTCAAAGGCCGGTTTATTATATCAGTGAAGTGCTCATCGAGTCGAAGCAAAGATATCTGCATTGGTAGAAGCTTATGTATGGGGTTTTTATGGCGAGTCGAAAGCTTAAGCAATACTTTCAGGGCCATCCCATCACAATGGTCAGTTCCGCTCCTTTGGGAGATATAATCTAGAACAGGGAGGTAACTGGTCGGGTTGCGAAGTGGGCTATTGAGCTCGAACCACACGGGTTGAAGTATATGCCTTGTATGGCTATCAAGTCCCAGACGCTCATGGACTTCATCAACGACTGTACAGAGTTGCACGCCCCGGAAGACAAACCGGATAACACATATTGGACTATCCACTTCAACGGGTCCAGGTAATTGGAGGGCTCGGGGGCTGGAGTTGTCCTTACTTCCCCTCGAGGTGATAAAATTCGTTATGTTCTCCGCTTAATGTTTCCCTGTACTAACAATGCAGCTGAGTACGAGGCCTTGCTCCACAGTCTTTGAGTGGCTAAGGAAATTAACTTCAGCCGGGTATGATGCTTTGGGGACTCTGATCTGGTGGCTCAGCAAGTTTTTGGTACTTGGGATTCTAAGGATCCACTCATGGTAGCTTACCGACGAGAGGTGGATATTGTTGCTGGTCACTTCAAGGGTTATCAGGTTGAGCACATTGATCGGCGCAAAAATGAAGCGGCAGATGCTTTAAGCCGGCTGGGGTTTCAGTGTAAACTGGTGCCGCCCAATACCTTTCTGGATGTTTTTCATAACCCGTTAGTCAAGTTACCTACAGAAGAGAACCTAGCTATTCCTGATCCGGAGTCTCAGTTGGTGTCTGCTCTGCATATTATTCCGGATTGGACGGTTCCATATTTGGCGTATATGAACCGGGGCGAGTTACCAGAAGATGAAGTTTTGGCCAGACAGATAATCCAGCGATCCACGTCCATGGTTATTCACAATGACGAGTTACTTCACTGCAGTATCTCGGGTGAGTTTCAGCGTTGTGTTTCCCCTGAAGAAGGCCGTGAGATTTTGCGTTAGATCGACGAAGGCGACTGTGGTCACCATGCCGGTTCAGAATCCTTGGTTGCTAAAGCTTTTCGTCATGGCTTCTATTGGCTGACGGCTCATGCTGATGCTGTTGACTTGGTGAAAAGGTGTGACAGTTGTCAGAAATTTTCTTGCCGAGCTCATGTTCCGTCTCAAGAGCTAAGGATGATTCCAATCACTTGGCCGTTTGCTACTTGGGGGCTTGATATGGTAGGATCTTTTAAGCGGTCCAAAGATAAGAAGACCCACCTTTTGGTGGCTGTTGATAAGTGCACTAAATGGGTTGAGGCGGAGCCAGTAAGCAAGTGTGATGCAGCCACGGCAGTTCAATTCATGAAGAAGGTGATCTTCCACTTCGGTTTTCCACACAGCATCATAACAGATAATGGCACGAACCTCTCCAAAGGTGATATGGAGGACTTTTGTCAATGAGAGCACATCCGGCCTGATGTGTCATCAGTGGCTCACCCCCAGTCTAATGGTCAAGTTGAGGGAGCTAATCAAGAAATCTTGAAGGGTATCAAGCCCCGGCTTATGGTTCCTTTGAAGAGGACGCCAGGTTGTTGGTTGGAGGAATTACCTTCTGTGTTATGGAGCATAAACACCACCCCCAATCGATCTATGGGTTATACAACTTTCTTCATGGTTTACAGGGCAGTGGCGGTACTCCCAAGTGATATTCGTCATGACTCGCCCCGGGTGGCCAATTATGTTGAAGCAGACAACGAACGAGCATGCCAAGAAGAACTGGACCTGTTAGATGAAAAACGGGACATGGCGTTGGCTCGTTCGGCGATTTATCAGCAAGACCTGCGGTGTTATCACAGCCGCCGGGTTAAAACCAGAACTTTTCAAGAAGGCGACTTAGTGCTCCGGCTCATCCAGGATCAGACCGATATGCACAAGTTATCCCCACCTTGGGAAGGGCCCTTTGTGGTCAGCAAGAATCTGAACAATGGGTCATAGTACCTCATCGACGTTCAAGAGCACAAAGACTCACGCAAATCGGAGGACGAGACCCGTCGGCCGTGGAATATTGCTCATCTTCGGCCTTACTACACCTGAGCCATAGGCTCCTATTATGTACATATTTTGACAATGTATATATTATGATCAATATAATAAACCTGTATCCTTGCTAAAAGTAGGGCCTCTGCCGTTCTTCCAATAATTCTTGGTTACATGGGGGCTTCTGCTTATAAAGTGACGTCCTCCTTGTCCATTAAACCGGCTATCACGCCACAACAAAGCTTGGGAGCTTCACACCCAAGGGTGTAACACTCCAAAAAAATCTGATTTGGTTTTTAAAAATCTTTATTTGATTTAAAGGAGGTTATTTAATTTTTTTAGAAGGCTCTTCTTCTCAGATTTTTTTTGACAAATATTTTTTATGAGTCCTTCTCAATATTGATTTTTGGTCTTGAGGGTTTTTCAGCATATGATGAGTCAACATAGAGAATCTTGGGTTTTCTTAATATTTCTTTTATTTTAAAAAAATAAAATATCCCTATGACTTATGGATTGATTCTTCCCCATTCAAAAAATTTCTCTTGCCATGACCTAGGTTAAAAATTCTCTTCCAAAACCCACCCCCTACTATGGGTCAAGTCAAATATCCAACTCCAGCAAGTTTCAACCCATTTTTGATTTTTATTCTATTCATTTTATCCCCAAATCTATTTCTGTCTTTTATTTTGGACCTAGGTGACTTACAAAGGAAATACATGATTCCTTTTGAGTTTTGGTCCCAAATAAATCCCTATGGCTAGTCCTTAGTACCCTCAACCTAGATCCATCAAGATCCACTGGTCCACAATTCAAATTTTTCAAAATTTGCTTGCTGCAAGTTTGAAATAGATTTGCCAAATTTGGTGAAATTCATTCTTTTGCTTCTCCAAAAATTCTGAGTAAAATCAGGCAGCCCCTAGATGCATTGAGAGGTCACCTCACCAAAGATCAACTCCAGAAAAACTATCCTCATGCCAAAAACCTTTCATCGAACACCTGGCGTGCACTGTTTCTGTCAAAGTTCAGAAAATTCAGAGTTTCAGTGTTTGGGTTCAGTCGACAGTGTCGTTTTCTTCAGTGCACGACGTCAATCTCGCCAGTGACCGCGTTGGCAGCTTGCCCACTGCTCATTCTCCTTATCCAGTGCGCCGCACGATCATTTGGATGTGCGCAAGCATTGGTGGTGACGTGTCCCGCCAGCGCCGGCGTCTTATGTGGTGGCAGAACAACCCGTGGTGGCCAGCAGGGACAGCCCCACCTTTCGGCGCCGTCCAGCACCGCCCAAGCCACCAGAGGCCTCCGCGTGGCCATCCCCTCCCCTGTGCACGCTGCAGCACCGTCGCCGTGGCCTGAGAGGCGCAGAGCGCGCTCTCTGCCGCCGACGTGCCCGCAAGGCCGTTCCGTCGAGAACGTGGAGTATCACCCAAGTCAGGCCAAGTTTAGCCCTTGAACGGATCCAGTAGACCAATGCGATGATGCCCAGCCACCTAAACCACCTGCCCAACCACTGCCTCGCTGTAATCACTCGCCGGAGTTATCTAGATTTCGGCAACCGCCTCGGGCCGGCTATAAAAAGTGCCCCGAGCTCGCCTTCGACCAGGCATCACCCCTCCACCTCACCAGAACCACGCCCAGTCACTAGGAGGGCCTCAAGGAGGTCTTCTTCCCTGACTCCGGCCGCCCCGATCCGCCTCAGGCTCTGGCACGATTTTCTCCGGTGAGGACACCTCCGCCTCCCAGACTGCGTCAGAAACCTTCTAGTGCACCCACCCTTTTGACCCTAGCCTCAATTTGGCGCCTGCAGCTCTCCTCGGCGAGATCCACCACCACCCAAACCACCGTCCACCGGAGTGAAGGCCGCCATCGACGTGGTGCTCGCTGACGACCAACTCCACCACCCACAGACGCGGGAGAGCACCATGAGTCCGTAGGTACCATCCACTCCCCTACCTCGCCGTGGATCGACGCCGGCGACCACCGTAGCCCTCGGGCGCCGGTGGACTCTGTTTTGAATTTCAAACCTGACGGGTGGGACCCCCTTGTCAGCTTTTTCTTTTTTTCGAACCATTTTATGAAAACCCCTTCGGGCAAAGTACGTGTTTCCTTTGGGTTGGCGTATTTACAACCGAAGCGTTTTCTGTTTTTCTAAACTAGCCCCTAGAAGTTTTCTGTTTCATTACGGATGAGTCCCTGGACTAAAACCTTAATAACTTTTAAACAAAAGATGATTTAGAATTGATTATTTTTCTGCCATCTTTTTTTTTCTGTCTAATTTTTTATCATATTTATTTGAAAAATATTTGGAACAAGTTTTATGCACACGCAGTATTTACGTTAGCATGCGATTTCTTTATACCGTAGATACCGGAGGAGGTGACGGGACCGCAAACTTCACCGAGCTAGACTCCGACTACTCCGAACGAGGCAAGCATGTTTGAACCTTTGATATGATGAGTGTCTGGCATATTTGCTTGAGTAGTTCCTTCATGGCATATTTATATAAGCATCAGTGGGTATTATATTGCATGCAAGGCAACTACAAGTGAGCTTCGAAACTTGTTGTGTCATTTGATGAGAGGTAACTGTTGGGGAACGTTGCAGAAAATTAAATTTTTTCCTACGGTTTCAGAAAGATCCATCTATGAGTTCATCTAAGCAATTAGTCATGGGAGAGAGATTGCATCTACATACCACTTTGTAGATCGCGTGCGGAAGCGTTCAAGAGAACGGGGATGATGGAGTCGTACTCGCCGTGATCCAAATCACCGATGACCAAGTGCTGAATGGACAACACCTCCGCGTTCAACACACGTACGGAGCGGATAACGTATCCTCCTTCTTGATCCAGCAAGGGGGAAGGAGAGGTTGAGGAAGAAGGCTCCAGCAGCAGCACAACGGCGTGATGATGGTGGAGAGGCAGTACTCCGATAGGGCTTCGCCAAGCACTCAACGGAGGAGGAGAGGTGTTGGGGAGGGGAGGGGCTGCGCCTTGGATCAGGTGTTCAACCCTCCCCTCGCCCCTCTATTTATAGGGGAAGGGGGAAGGGGGCCGGCCCCCTCTAGATGAGATCTAGAGGGGGGGGGGCAGGGAGGGGGGCTTGCCCCCCAAGCAAGGGGGGCGCCCCCACTAGGGTTCCCCCCCAACCCTATGTGCATGGGCCCAAGGGGGGGGGGCGCCCAGCCCTCCAGGGGCTGGTTCCCTGCCCCTTGCGGCCCATGAGGCCCTCCGAGAGGGGTGGCCCCTCCCGGTGGACCCCCGGAACCCCTCCGGTGGCCTCGGTACAATACCGATATGCCCCCGAAACTTTCCGGTGTCCGTATGACAACTTCCCATATATAAATCTGCACCTCCAGACCATTCCGGAACTCCTCGTGACGTCCGGGATCTCATCCGGGACTCCGAACAACATTCGGTAATCACGTACAAGTCTTCCTAATAACCCTAGCATCACCGAACCTTAAGTGTGTAGACCCTACGGGTTCGGGAAACATGCAGACATGACCGAGATGGCTCTCCGGTCAATAACCAACAGCTGGATCTGGATACCCATGTTGGCTCCCACATTCTCCTCGATGAACCACGATGTCGAGGATTCAATCAACCCCGTATACAATTCCCTTTGTCTATCGGTACGTTACATGCCCGAGACTCGATCGTCGGTATCCTGATACCTCGTTCAGTCTCGTTACCGGCAAGTCACTTTACTCGTACCGTAATGCATGATCCCGTGACCAAACACTTGGTCACTTTGAGCTCATTATGATGATGCATTACCGAGTGGGCCCAGAGATACCTCTCCGTCATACTGAGTGACAAATCCCAGTCTCGATCCGTGTTAACCCAACAGACACTTTTGGAGATACCTGTAGTGCACCTTTATAGTCACCCAGTTACGTTGTGACGTTTGGTACACCCAAAGCACTCCTACGGTATCCGGGAGTTACACGATCTCATGGTCTAAGGAAGAGATACTTGACATTGGAAGAGATACAAGAGTTACATGATCTTGTGCTATGCTTAGGATTGGGTCTTGTCCATCACATCATTCTCCTAATGATGTGATCCCATTGTCAACGACATCTAATGTCCATAGTCAGGAAACCATGACTATCTGTTGACCAACGAGCTAGTCAACTAGAGGCTTACTAGGGACGTATTGTGGTCTATGTATTCACACGTGTATTATGATTTCCGGATAATACAATTATAGCATGAATGAAAGACAATTATCATGAACAAGGAAATATAATAATAATCCTTTTATTATTGCCTCTAGGGAATATTTCCAACAGTCTCCCACTTGCACTAGAGTCAATAATCTGGTTACATTGTGATGAATCGAACACCCATAGAGTTCTGGTGTTGATCATGTTTTGCATGCGGAAGAGGTTTAGTCAACGGATCTGCGACATTCAGATCCGTATGTACTTTGCAAATATCTATGTCTCCATCTTGAACATTTTCACGGATGGAGTTAAAATGACGCTTGATGTGCCTGGTCTTCTTGTGAAACCTGGGCTTCTTGGCAAGGGCAATAGCTCCAGTGTTGTCACAGAAGATTTTGATCGGCCCCGACGCATTGGGTATGACTCCTATGTCGGTGATGAACTCCTTCACCCATATTGCTTCATGTGCTGCCTTCGAGGCTGCCATGTACTCCGCTTCACATGTAGATCCCGCCACGACGCTCTGTTTGCAGCTGCACCAGCTTACTGCCCCACCATTCAATATATACACGTATCTGGTTTGTGACTTAGAGTCATCCAGATCTGTGTCGAAGCTAGCGTCGACGTAACCCTTTATGACGAGCTCTTCGTCACCTCCATAAACAAGAAACATGTCCTTTGTCCTTTTTAGGTACTTCAGGATATTCTTGACCGCTGTCCCGTGTTCCTTGCTGGGATTACTTTGGTACCTTCCTACCAAACTTACGGCAAGGTTTACATCAGGTCTGATACACAGCATGGCATACATAACAGATCCTATGGCTAAGGCATAGGGGATGACACTCATCTCTTCTTTATCTTTTGCTGTGATCGGGCATTGAGCCGAGCTCAATCTCACACCCTGTAATACAGGCAAGAACCCTTTCTTGGACTGATCCATTTTGAACTTCTTCAAAATCTTATCAAGGTATGTGCTTTGTGAAATACCTATGAGGCGTCTCGATCTATCCCTATAGATCTTGATGCCTAATATGTAAGCAGCTTCTCCAAGGTCCTTCATTGAAAAACACTTATTCAAGTAGGCCTTAATGCTGTCCAAGAATTCTATATCATTTCCCATCAAAAGTATGTCATCTACATATAATATGAGAAATGCTACAGAGCTCCCACGCACTTTCTTGTAAACGCAGGCTTCTCCATAAGTCTGCATAAACCCAAACGCCTTGATCATCTCATCAAAGCGAATGTTCCAACTCCGAGATGCTTGCACCAGCCCATAAATGGATCGCTGGAGCTTGCATACTTTGTTAGCATTCTCAGGATTGACAAAACCTTCTGGCTGCATCATATACAGCTCTTCCTTAAGATAACCGTTAAGGAATGCCGATTTGACGTACATCTGCCATATCTCATAATCATAGTATGCGGCAATTGCTAACATGATTCGGACGGACTTAAGCTTCGCTCCGGGAGAGAAAGTCTCATCGTAGTCAATCCCTTGAACTTGCCGATAACCCTTAGCGACAAGTCGAGCTTTATAGATGGTGACATTACCATCCGCATCCGTCTTCTTCTTAAAGATCCATTTGTTTTCTATCGCTCACCGATCGTCGGGCAAGTCAGTCAAAGTCCATACTTTGTTTTCATAAATGGATTCTATCTCGGATTGCATGGCTTCAAGCCATTTGTTGGAATCTAGGCCCGCCATCGCTTCTTCATAGTTCGAAGGTTCACCATTATCTAACAACATGATTTCCAGGACAGGGTTGCCATACCACTCTGGTGTGTAACGTGTCCTCATGGACCTACGAAGTTCAGTAGCTACTTGATCCGAAGTACCTTGATCATCATGATTAATTTCCTCTCCAGTCGGTGTAGGCACCACAGGAACATTTTCCTGAGCTGCACTACTTTCCGGTTCAAGAGGTAGTCCTTCATCGAGTTCTACTTTCCTCCCACTTACTCCTTTCGAGAGAAACTATTTTTCCAGAAAGGATCCGTTCTTGGCAACAAAGATCTTGCCTTCGGATCTAAGGTAGAAGGTATACCCAATGGTTTCCTTAGGGTATCCTATGAAGACACATTTTTCCGACTTGGATTCGAGCTTTTCAGGTTGAAGTTTCTTGACATAAGCATCGCGTCCCCAAACTTTTAGAAACGATAGCTTATGTTTCTTCGCAAACCATAATTCATACGGTGTCGTCTCAACGGATTTAGACGGTGCCCTATTTAAAGTGAATGTAGCTGTCTCTAGAGCGTATCCACAAAATGATAGCGGTAAATCGGTAAGAGACATCATAGATCGCACCATATCCAATAGAGTGCGATTACGACGTTCGGACACACTGTTACGCTGAGGTGTTCCAGGCGGCGTGAGTTGTGAAACGATTCCACATTTTCTTAAGTGTCTACCAAATTCGTGACTTAAATATTCTCCTCCACGATCCGATCGTAAGAATTTTATCTTTCGGTCACATTGATTTTCTACTTCATTCTGAAATTCCTTGAATTTTTCAAAGGTCTCAGACTTGTGTTTCATCAAGTAGACATACCCATATCTACTAAAGTCATCAGTGAGAGTGAGAACATAACGATATCCTCTGCGAGCCTCAATGCTCATTGGACCGCACACATCGGTATGTATGATTTCCAATAAGTTGGTTGCTCGCTCCATTGTTCCGGAGAACGGAGTCTTGGTCATTTTGCCCACGAGGCATGGTTCGCATGTGTCAAATGATTCATAATCGAGAGACTCTAAAAGTCCATCAGCATGGAACTTCTTCATGCGTTTGACACCAATGTGACCAAGGCGGTAGTGCCACAAGTATGTGGTACTATCGTTATCAACTTTACATCTTTTGGTATTCACACTATGAATATATGTAACATTACGTTCGAGATTCATTAAGAATAAACCATTGACCATCGGGGCATGACCATAAAACATATCTCTCATATAAATAAAAGAACCATTATTCTCGGATTTAAATGAGTAGCCATCTCGCATCAAACAAGATCCAGATACAATGTTCATGCTCAAACTTGGCACTAAATAACAATTATTGAGGTTTAAAACTAATCCCGTACGTAAATGTAGAGGTAGCGTGCCGACGGCGATCACATCGACCTTGGAACCATTCCCGACGCGCATCGTCACCTCGTCCTTCGCCAGTCTCCGCTTATTCCGCAGCTCCTGCTGTGAGTTACAAATATGAGCAACGGCACCGGTATCAAATACCCAGGAGTTACTACGAGTACTGGTAAGGTACACATCAATTACATGTATATCAAATATACCTTTAGTGTTGCCGGCCTTCTTGTCCGCTAAGTATTTGGCGCAGTTCCGCTTCCACTGACCCTTCCCTTTGCAATAAAAACACTCAGTCTCAGGCTTGGGTCCATTCTTTGTCTTCTTCCCGGCAACTGGCTTACCAGGCGCGGCAACATCTTTGCCGTCCTTCTTGAAGTTCTTCTTACCCTTGCCCTTCTTGAACTTAGTGGTCTTATTGACCATCAACACTTGATGTTCTTTCTTGATTTCAACCTCTGCTGACTTCAGCATTGAAAATACTTCTGGAATGGTCTTCACCATCCCCTGCATATTGTAGTTCAGCACAAAGCTCTTGTAGCTTGGCGGGAGCGACTGAAGGATTCTGTCAATGACCGCCTCGTCCGGGAGGTTGATCTCCAGCTGGGACAGGCGGTTGTGCAACCCAGACATCTTGAGTATGTGCTCACTGACAGAACTGTTTGCCTCCATCTTACAACTATAGAACTTGTCAGAGACTTCATATCTCTCGACCCGGGCATGAGCTTGAAAAACCATTTTCAGCTCCTCGAACATCTCATATGCTCTGTGTCGCTCAAAATGCTTTTGGGGCCCCGGTTCTAAGCTGTAAAGCATGCCGCACTGAACGAGGGAGTAATCATCAGCACGTGATTGCCAAGTGTTCATAACATCTTGGTTCTCTGGGATGGGTGCTTCACCTAGCGGTGCATCTAGGACATAATCTTTCTTGGCTGCTATGAGGATGATCCTCAGGTTCCGGACCCAGTCGAATAGTTGCTGCCATCATCTTTCAGCTTGGTTTTCTCTAGGAACGCGTTGAAGTTCATGTTGACATGAGCGTTGGCCATTTGATCTACAAGACATATTTTGCAAAGGTTTTAGACTAAGTTCATGATAATTAAGTTCATCTAATCAAATTATTTAATGAACTCCCACTCAGATTTGACATCCCTCTAGTCATCTAAGTGTTACACGATCCGAGTCGACTAGGCCGTGTCCGATCATCACGTGAGACGGACTAGTCATCATCGGTGAACATGTCCATGTTGATCGTATCTTCCATACGACTCATGTTCGACCTTTCGGTCTCTTGTGTTCCGAGGCCATGTCTGTACATGCTAGGCTCGTCAAGTTAACCCTAAGTGTTTCTGCATGTGTAAAACTGTCTTACACCCGTTGTATGTGAACGTAAGGATCTATCACACCCGATCATCACGTGGTGCTTCGAAACGACGAACTTTAGCAACGGTGCACAGTTAGGGGGAACACTTTCTTGAAATTATTATAGGGGATCATCTTATTTACTACCGTCATTCTAAGTAAACAAGATGCATAAACATAATAAACATCACAAGCAATTATATAAAGTAGTGACATGATATGGCCAATATCATATAGCTCCTTTGATCTCCATCTTCGGGGCTCCATGATCATCTTCGTCACTGGCATGACACCATGATCTCCATCATCATGATCTCCATCATCGTGTCTTCATGAAGTTGTCACGCCAACGACTACTTCTACTTCTATGGCTAACACGTTTAGCAATAAAGTAAAGTAATTTACAAGGCGTTCTTCAATGACACGTAGGTCATACAAAAATAAAGACAACTCCTATGGCTCCTGCCGGTTGTCATACTCATCGACATGCAAGTCGTGATTCCTATTACAAGAACATGATCTCATACATCACAATATATCATTCATCATTCATCACAACTTCTGGCCATATCACATCACATGACAATTGCTGCAAAAACAAGTTAGACGTCCTCTAATTGTTGTTGCATCTTTTACGTGGCTGCAAGTGGGTTCTAGCAAGAACGTTTTCTTACCTACGAATAACCACAACGTGATTTTGTCAACTTCTATTTACCCTTCATAAGGACCCTTTTCATCTAATCCGCTCCAACTAAAGTAGGAGAGACAGGCACTCGCTAGCCACCTTATGCAACTAGTGCATGTCAGTCGGTGGAACCTGTCTCACGTAAGCGTACGTGTAAGGTCGGTCCAGGCCGCTTCATCCCACAATACCGCTGAAGCAAGAAAAGACTAGTAGCGGCAAGCAAGTTGACAAGATATACGCCCACAAAAAAATTGTGTTCTACTTGTGCAATAGAGAACTACGCATAGACCTAGCTCATGATGACACTATTGGGGAACGTGGCAGAAAATTAAAATTTTTCCTACGGTTTCACCAAGATCCATCTATGAGTTCATCTAAGCAACGAGTCATGGGAGAGAGATTGCATCTAGATACCACTTTGTAGATCGCGTGCGGAACCGTTCAAGAGAACGGGGATGATGGAGTCATACTCGCCGTGATCCAAATCACCGATGACCAAGTGCTGAACGGACAACACCTCCGCGTTCAACACACGTACGGAGCGGATAACGTCTCCTCCTTCTTGATATAGCAAGGGGGAAGGAGAGGTTGAGGAAGAAGGCTCCAGCAGCAGCACGACGGCGTGATGATGGTGGAGAGGCAGTACTCCGAGAGGGCTTCGCCAAGCACTCAACGGAGGAGGAGAGGTGTTGGGGAGGGGAGGGGCTGCGCCTTGGATCAGGTGTTCAGCCCTCCCCTCGCCCCTCTATTTATAGGGGAAGGGGGAAGGGGGCCGGCCCCCTCTAGATGAGATCTAGAAGGGGGGCGGCGGCCAGGGAGGGGGGCTTGCCCCCCAAGCAAGGGGGGCGCCCCCACTAGGGTGCCCCCCCAACCCTAGGCGCATGGGCCCAAGGGGGGGGGCAGCCCTTTAGGGGCTGGTTCCCTGCCCCTTGCGGCCCATGAGGCCCTCCGAGAGGGGTGGACCCCGGAACCCCTTTGGTGGCCCCCGTACAATACCGATATGCTCCCGAAACTTTCCGGTGTCCGTATGACAACTTCCCATATATAAATCTTCACCTCCGGACCATTCCGGAACTCCTCGTGACGTCCGGGATCTCATTCGGGACTCCGAACAACATTTGGTAATCACATACAAGTCTTCCTAATAACCCTAGCATCACCGAACCTTAAGTGTGTAGACCCTACGGGTTCGGGAGACATGCAGACATGACTGAGATGGCTCTCCGGTCAATAACCAACAGCTGGATCTGGATACCCATGTTGGCTCCGACATGCTCCTCGATGATCTCATCAGATGAACCACGATGTCGAGGATTCAATCAACCCTGTATACAATTCCCTTTGTCAATCGGTATGTTACATGCCCGAGACTCGATCGTCGGTATCCCGATACCTCGTTCAGTCTCGTTACCGGCAAGTCACTTTACTCGTACCGTAATGCATGATCCCGTGACCAAGCACTTGGTCACTTTGAGCTCATTATGATGATGCATTACTGAGTGGGCCCAGAGATGCCTCTCCGTCATACGGAGTGACAAATCCCAGTCTCGCTCTGTGTCAACCCAACAGACACTTTCGGAGATACCTGTAGTGCACCTTTATAGTCACCCAGTTACGTTGTGACGTTTGGTAAACCCAAAGCACTCCTACGGTATCCGGGAGTTACACGATCTCATGGTCTAAGGAAGAGATACTTGACATTGGAAAAGCTCTAGCAAAACGAACTACACGATCTTGTGCTATGCTTAGGATTAGGTCTTGTCCATCACATCATTCTCCTAATGATGTGATCCCATTGTCAATGACATCTAATGTTCATAGTCAGGAAACCATGACTATCTGTTGACCAACGAGCTAGTCAACTAGAGGCTTACTAGGGACTTATTGTGGTCTATGTATTCACACGTGTATTATAATTTCCAGATAATACAATTATAGCATGAATAAAAGACAATTATCATGAACAAGGAAATATAATAATAATCCCTTTATTATTGCCTCTAGGGCATATTTCCAATAGTAACATGATCATGTAGTGACATGTAAGGTGGTAAGCTGGTATTGTTGAAGCATGCCAGTCTTATGTCGATCATTTAAATCCAGTGTTAACGTGGATCAAGTCATGTTCCCGTTCGTCCCCTTTTCGTGCTGCCACATGTCTTCTATTTAGAATGCAGTCTAGTCAGTTACAAACCTCTTTCCTCGTACACACCAAATAGAGGGGCCGTGCTGAGGGTTCCATGGCCCTGGATTAAAGCCCGTCATCCGGTCAGGGGGCATGGGTGTTTCTGGTTGGGACCAAGAGGGGGCACCCCTTAGAGCGCGCGATATAAATTTGATCTCATGCTATTCGAGGTTGTGGCCTCCCCGTCTTAAAGTGTTTCTTGAACGTTGCCTAGGGTGATTCCTGGCAGTGGGATGTGGAATGGGTGTGTAATGGTTAGATGAGTTTCTTCTAAAATACTGTAAATGGAACTAGTCCTTTGTGACTACGGAAATCCGTTGACTGTGGGTAAAGAGTACAAACTCTGCAGAGTCAAAACCATTCGAGTAACCATGTCCACGGTCAAGGACTGTGATCAACATATCAGTGTCAGTATCAGTCTCATCGTCAGTCTCAGTGTCAGTTTCAGTGACAATCTCTGGTGAACAAACATGAGTAGTAAACCCGGCTGAATATCATTTTCCTGTGGATGGACTAAGCAGCTTACTATTATATATTGAGTACTGCTTTGGGATGATTTAAATTTATGAACTACTTGAATTCGAATGGTGAAATATAAGCCTTTTATGTGATGTCGCTCAGACGTCCGACTGTGGCATTTTTGTTGTTTATTTTTGTTATAAGCCCTTTATGTGATGTTGCTCAGACGTCCGACTGTGGCATTCTTGTTATTTATTTTTGTTACAAGCCCTTTATGTGATGTCGCTCAGACATCCGACCGTGGCATCCATGTTATTTACTTTCATTATAAGACTTTTCAAGATGTCGCTTAGACGTCCGACTGTGGCACGCACTGTCTTTCAAATTTTTAATATAAGCCCTTTATGTGGTGTCGCCCTGACACCCGACTGCAGCATGTTAATTCATTTTTACCTTTCGAGGCGTCGCTTCAGACACCTGATCGGTCTTTAGTTATTTTTATTGGGATTTCGGGAGGACTACCGCCTGACTTCCTTTTTATTTAACATGCCGTGCAAATTCATTATCTGAGTGTGCATTACTAATCTGCTCATGTGCATCATGTTGGCATTTGTTATATCTTATGTCCAAATTGTCTTGCGAGTACATTCAAAGTACTCATCTGGCTTGTTGATTTGGCCAGATATCGACGAAGGCGATCTTATGGATGAAGAGTACGATAGCGAGTCCGACACCTAGAGGAGTCCCAGTAAGTACCGTGCGATCTTGGAATTGGTCACTTGTATCATATACGCTTCCGCTACCCAAATAAAATCATCGAGCCACACTCCAACGCTCGATGAGCTGTAAGATTTAGGAGTCATGTCACCCACGTCACTGTGACATATCCACCACCACTTCTATTACGAGTCAGTAGTTATGCCACCATACACCTTGTGTCATATTCGCCTTTATGTACAATAACAGCGTGCTTGTAATAAATTGTCGAGCCGCCTTAGCTCAATCTTGTATAATATTTAGTACTACTGGATTTCTGTATCAAGGATTTGTCTACTAGTAAGGAAGTTTTTCCTATACTAGTCCGATAAAAGGGTCGGTTTCTCAATAAATGTTTTATTGGAAAACCGGTCCTGACAAACTTGGTATCAGAGCCAGGCTGACTGTAGGAAGCCACTAGGTGCGATCACTAATCGGTTATTAGCATAATAAGTGCTTTTATTTATCTAATTGCAATTGTAGCAATTTTCTGCTAGTGATCATAAATTTATGATTTGACTATTTGGAATTTCTGTCTACTTTTGTAGATGGCTGGCAGCGGCTGTGAGTCACAGGTGTTCGCCAATGTACCTGAGGGGTTTATCAAGCTTCTCGTCGCCATCACCAAAGTCGCGATCGGGCCATCGACTCGTCCGGAGTTCACACTCTACCAGCACAAGATCAGCGATAGCGTGTCCATGCACCAGGCCGCGTTGCAATTCAAGGGAGGACGTGCTGAGAC
The DNA here is from genome assembly GCF_002162155.2 of Triticum dicoccoides. NCBI lineage: Eukaryota > Viridiplantae > Streptophyta > Magnoliopsida > Poales > Poaceae > Triticum > Triticum dicoccoides. The sequence continues at coordinate 41,411,870 of NC_041391.1, read as the reverse complement.
ACGCCGCTTCCAATTTGTGGGAAGGGCCATGCCTACGGAGAGGCATGCCATGCAGATGGTTGCCCGTGAGGCGATAGCTCGTCTCCCGGATGTTCTTCCTTTGATGAAGACTCGTCGCTACTGCTACCTCCCATGCCACGTGCCATACACATGTCACTATGCGTTTGCATGCGCTAGGGGAGAGAGAGATGAGGCTATTGAGATATTGGTTGAATATCTCAAAGCTCTTGAGGCATCTTTTGATAACCTCGTGGACGACTTTGTGGCTACTCGTATGGACTTCGTGTAGGGCTGTTCCGCCAACAGGGGGAGCTCCTCCATATAGCGCCACCCCTGACTTACGTCTCGTCCTCAGCATCCTATGCACCTGCCAACCTTGCCAACACTCGCCGCCTGCCTACTCCTGAAGAATTTGACCAAGTCATTGCCCCTACCCCAGTCAGAGCTGCACCACCTACCGTGCCCGCACCAGCTCCTCAACTCAGTACTTCACGCCTGGAGCCTATTAGTGAGGAGGAGGTTGAGTCTCCAGCATCACTGGGTCTTACCCTTGGCAGGCCGAGGGAAGTTCTTACCATCTCAGACTGAGTGCGCCTAGCAGCCATGCGATGTACCAGCTTGTATGATATGTTTATATGTACATAGGTTTGGTGAGAACTAGTTTGTGTGCGCATCATGTAGGATCTCGGAGAAGTGCACTAGCCTAAATAACATGTCAGGAATGTGTACGCACATCCTGAGTGACGTATTGTATAATTACTACTTGCATGTAAGATATGTACTAAGCGGTCCTTCTCCATGCGCAATCAAGTATTTTCCTTGAAAAAAAAATCTTGGAGTCTTTAAAAATCTCCGCCTTTGCAAAATTATTTATCTTTGCCACTTAGTTTTCTTTTCTCATGGGTTCTGCAAAAATGCCCCAGAGTGGAGAATGCCTCGTCCCTAGACTCGTTCCATGCCAAGTCCGCCGGAAGAAAATTATGGTACCCAGACAAGTAACAATTTCACACAGGGGCAGTCAAGTCAGCAAGGCAGTGAAGCAACATTTTCTCAAGTATGCCGCCTTTATGAGCAAAGCCAACAACACGATCAAGAAATGATGAACCATGTTATCAACATGGGAAATCACCGTGGACCGTATCAACAACAATCCAAATTGTCTGAGCTACAAAAGACACGTCCACCAACATTCTCTCACACTGATAGACCTCTTGAGGCCGATGATTGGCTTCGAGACATTGAGAGGAAATTAATTATTGCACAATGTTCAGACCGTGAGAAGGTACTATATGCACCTCACTATCTCACTGGAGCAGCTGCATCATGGTGGGAAAATTTCCTACACATGCACCCCAATGAAAATGACATCACCTGGGAAGAATTTAAAGAAGGTTTTTGTGGGGAGCACATTCCCGGAAGCATTATGAAGATCAAGAAAAGGGAGTTTGATGACCTCAAGCAGAGGAGCATGACAGTGACTGAGTACAACAGTCAGTTTCCTCAATTATCTCGTTATGCCAACGAAGAGCATATGACTGAAAATAAAAAGATGGAAAAAATTCTGGACGGTCTGGCACCAGCACTTAAATGCTAGCTGGTCGTACACACCTTTCTGGATTTCAAGACACTTGTGGACAAAGACATTACATTAGAAAATGAGCGCCGCAGCTTGGAGGATTTTCGCAAGCGCAAAAGGGATCAGACTACTCATGCTAGCAGCAACCGGAACAAGACTGATTTTCAGAAAAGTGGAGCAAACAAATCCACGACCAATGTTCCCCACCCAAACAAAAAATTTCATGCAAGGGACAAGGATTTTACATATCATCCAGGTGTTACTTGCTATGCTTGTGGAGAGGAAGGACACTATGCCAAACAGTGCCCAAAGCCAAGAAACTCGGCCCCCAAGCCGAACAACAATGGTAATAATTCAATACCCAAGCAAAACAACTTCAACCCCAATAACAATCATAAGAAGGGTCACTTGAACCATGTGACCAAGGAAGAAGAGCATAATGCCCCGGATATCGTACTCGGTACGTTTCCTGTCAACACAATACCTGCCACGGTTTTGTTTGATTCTGGAGCTTCTCACTCATTCATTTCAAAGAAATTTTCTTTGCAACATAACTTTTCGATGCTTCCCTTGGAAAAATCCATGATCATCAAGTCCCCCGGGATTAAGCAAATCACTCAGAGTTACTGACAAGGTGTGGTTATTGAGTTTGAGGGACTGATGTTTCAGGCAAACCTCATTGTATTGGAAAATAAGGGACTAGATGTTATCCTAGGAATGGACTGGTTAACCACCAACAAGGGATTTATCGACTGCTTCAATCAGACTGTAATTCTTACCCATCATCACGGGAAGACAATAAAAATTGCAGCTCAAGAAATACCAATGTCACGGCAACCAAAGTTGAACAAGGTGGACGTTTTGGAGTTAAGAAAAGTTCTAGTGGTATGTGATTTCCCTGACGTATTTCCCGAAGAGCTACCCGGCATGCCACCAGACCGGGAGATAGAGTTCATCATTGAACTAGCACCTGGAACCACCCCCATTTACAAGAAACCTTATAGAATGGCACCCTCTGAATTGGTAGAATTAAAGAAGCAAATAAAAGAATTACTGGACAAAGGATTTATTCGAGCCAGCTCCTCACCTTGGGAATCACCAGTTTTATTTGCCAAGAAAAAGGATGGGACACTGAGATTATGTATCGACGATCGAGCACTCAACATGGTCACCGTCAAAAACAAATATCCGATGCCACACATAAATGATTTATTTGACCAGCTCGCGCAAGCTAAGGTTTTCTCAAAAATTGATTTAAGGCGGGGTATCATCAATTAAAAGTACGGACAGAAGATATCTCCAAGACATCATTCACCTCCAGATACGGACTATATGAGTTTACAGTAATGCCGTTTGGACTTACGAATGCCCCCGCATATTTTTTCCACCTCATGAACAAAGTGTTTATGAAATTTATGGACAAATTTGTTGTGGTGTTCATTGACGATATTCTGGTATACTCCAAGACACCGGAAGAGCATACTGAACATCTCAGGACTGTACTGGGAGAATTAAGACATCAATTATACGCCAAATTCAGCAAATGTGAATTCTGGTTAAGACAGGTTGGTTTTCTAGGCCATGTATTGACCCAAGAAGGTGTTGTCGTAGACCCAGAAAAAGTCAAGGTACTTGGTTGGAAACCACCAGCCAACGTAACAGATGTACGAAGTTTCCTAGGAATGGTTGGATATTACCTAAGGTTTATTGAAGGGTTCTCCACCATAGCAAAACCAATGACACAGTTGCTCAAGAAGGATAAGAAATTTGTATGGACTGAAGCTTGCGAGAAAAGTTTCCAAGAACTCAAAAGGAAATTAACAACAGCACAAGTATTGGTTGTGCCAGACATACACAAAAGTTTTGAAGTGCATTGTGACGCATCCCGGAAGGGCCTCGGATGTGTATTAATGCAAGAAGGCAAAGTAGTCGCATACGCTTCCAGGCAACTACGAAAGCATGAAGAAAATTATCCTACTCATGACTTGGAATTGGCAGCAGTCATTCATGCACTCAAAGAGTGGAGGCACTTTTTGCTCGGAAATCGTTGTGAAATATATACGGACCATAAAAGCCTCAAATATATTTTCACAAAACCAAAGCTCAATTTGCAACAACGGCGCTGGTTGGAATTAGTGAAAGATTATGATGTTGGCATTCACTATCATCCAGGAAAGGCAAATGTAGTGGCTGATGCCCTTAGCCGAAACCCCAGTTCGGGCAATGACAGTCTACCAAACTTGAGACCGGAATTTCGGCAGGAGTTTGCCAAACTCAACTTGGTGATGTTCACGGAGGGCAATGTGTCAAATTTGGAAATACAACCTACCCTAATGGAACAAATTAAGGAGGCTCAACATGGACACCTCAGCATCGAAGGCATAAAAAGAAAAGTGAGTTTGGGCAAGGCCTCAGAATTCGTCATAGACGATAAGGGAATATTGTGGTACGGAGACAGACTTTGCGTACCAAATATAGAAGACCTCAAACAGCAAATTCTAGCCGAAGGACACACCGCTCCATATTCAATCCATCTAGGAGGAACCAAGATGTACAAGGACATTCAGGAAAATTTTTGGTGGCACGGTATGAAAAGGGATATAGCCACATTCATTGCATGTTGTGATTCATGTCAGCGCATTAAAGCCGAGCACCAAAAACCAGCAGGACTGTTACAACCAAACAAGATACCTGAGTGGAAATGGGACGAAATTGGAATGGATTTTATTGTCGGACTACCTCGGTCACGATATGGAAATGATGCCATATGGGTCATCACAGATAGATTGACTAAGGTAGCACATTTCATCCCAGTAAAGACGACCCACACCACTCAGAAGCTTGCCAAACTTTATATCTCCCGTATAGTTTGTCTGCATGGGGTTCCAAAGACTATAATATCTGACAGAGGCACTCAATTCGTCTCTAGATTTTGGGATCAATTACAACAAGCTCTGGGAACTCAACTAGCATTCAGTACAGCATACCACCCCCAGACTGATGGACAAACTGAACGCGTGAACCAAATTCTAGAGGACATGCTGAGAGCATGTGTTCTCACCTATGGAACCAGTTGGGAAGAAAGCTTGCCACATGCCGAGTTCGCATACAACAACAGTTACCAAGCCAGCTTACAAATGGCTGTTGGAAATATGCCCTAGAGGCAATTAGTTATTATTATATTTCCTTGTTCATGATAATCGTTTATTATCCATGCTATAATTGTATTGATAGGAAACTCAGATACATGTGTGGGTACATAGACAACACCGTGTCCCTAGTAAGCCTCTAGTTGACTAGCTCGTTGATCAATAGATGGTTACGGTTTCCTGACCATGGACATTGGATGTCGGTGATAACGGGATCACATCCTAAGCCTAGCACAAAGATCGTGTAGTTCGTATGCTAAAGCTTTTCTAAAGTATCATTTCCTTATACCATGAGATTGTGCAACTCCCGGATACCGTAGGAATGCTTTGGGTGTACCAAACGTCACAACGTAACTGGGTGGCTATAAAGGTGCACTACAAGTATCTCCGAAAGTGTCTGTTGGGTTGGCACGAATCAAGACTGGGATTTGTCACTCCGTGTAAACGAAGAGGTATCTCTGGGCCCACTCGGTAGGACATCATCATAATGTGCACAATGTGACCAAGGGGTTGATCACGGGATGATGTGTTACGGAACAAGTAAGGAGACTTGCCGGTAATGAGATTGAACAAGGTATCAGCATACCGATGATCGAATCTCGCGCAAGTACAATACCATTAGACAAAGGGAATTGTATACGGGATCAATGGAGTCCTTGACATCGTGGTTCATCTGATGAGATCATCGTGGAACATGTGGGAGCCAACATGGGTATCCAGATCCCGCTGTTGGTTATTGACCGGAGAACCTCTCGGTCATGTCTGCATGGTTCCCGAACCAGTAGGGTCTACACACTTAAGGTTCGATGACGCTAGGGTTATAAAGGAAGTTTGTATGTGGTTACTGAATGTTGTTCGGAGTCCCGGATGAGATCCCGGACATCACGAGGAGTTCTGGAATGGTCCGGAGGTAAAGATTTATATATGGGAAGTCTTGTTTTGGTCGCTGGAAAAGTTTCGCGCATTATCGGTATTGTACCGGGAGTGCCGAAAGGGGTCCGGGGGTCCACCAGGGGTCCACCTGCCCCGAGGGGGGGGGGCACATAGGCTGTAGGGGTGTGCGCCTTGGCCTATATGGGCCAAAGGCACCAGCCCCAAGACGCCCATGCGCCAAGAGATAAGGGAAAGGGAGAGTCCTAAAGGGGGAAGGCACCTCCTGGGTGCCTTGGGGAGGATTGACTCCTCCCTAGCCGCACCCTTCCTTGGAGGAAGGGCCAAGGCTGCGCCCCCCCTCTCCCTTGCCCCTATATATAGTGGAGGGGAGGGAGGGCAGCCGCACCTGAAGCCCTGGCGCCTCCCTCCCTCCCGTGACACCTCCTCCTCTCCCGCAGGTGCTTAGCGAAGCCCTGCAGGATTGCCACGCTCCTCCACCACCACCACGCCGTTGTGCTGCTGCTGTATGGAGTCTTCCTCAACCTCTCCCTCTCTCCTTGCTGGATCAAGGCCTGGGAGACGTCACCAGGCTGTACGTGTGTTGAACGCGGAGGTGCCGTCCGTTCGGCACCAGGATCTCCGGTGATTTGGATCACGACGAGTACGACTCCTTCAACCCCGTTCTCTTGAACTCTTCCGCTTAGCGATCTACAAGGGTATGTAGATGCACTCTCCTTCCCCTCGTTGCTGGTTTCTCCATATATAGATCTTGGTGACACGTAGGAAAATTTTGAATTTCTGCTACGTTCCCCAACAGTGGCATTATGAGCTAGGTCTATTGCGTAGATTCTTTGCACAAGTAGAACACAAAGTAGTTGTGGGCGTTGATGTTGTTCAATATGCTTACCGTTACTAGTCCAATCTTGATTCGGCGGCATTGTGGGATGAAGCGGCCCGGACCGACCTTACACGTACACTTACGTGAGATAGGTTCCACCGACTGACATGCACTTGTTGCATAAGGTGGCTAGCGGGTGCCAGTCTCTCCCACTTTAGTCGGATCGGATTCGATGAAAAGGGTCCTTATGAAGGGTAAATAGCAATTGACATATCACGTTGTGGTTTTTGCGTAGGTAAGAAACATTCTTGCTAGAAACCCATAGCAGCCACGTAAAACATGCAAACAACAATTAGAGGACGTCTAACTTGTTTTTGCAGGGTATGCTATGTGATGTGATATGGCCAAGAAGAATGTGATGAATATATGTGATGTATGAGATTGATCATGTTCTTGTAATAGTAATCACGACTTGCATGTCGATGAGTATGACAACCGGCAGGAGCCATAGGAGTTGTCTTTATTTATTGTATGACCTGCGTGTCATTATACAACGCCATGTAATTACTTTACTTTATTGCTAACCGGTAGCCATAGTAGTAGAAGTAATAGTTGGCGAGACAACTTCATGAAGACACTATGATGGAGATCATGATGATGGAGATCATGGTGTCATGTCGGTGACGATGATGATCATGGATCCCCGAAGATGGAGATCAAAAGGAGCAAAATGATATTGGCCATATCATGTCACTATTTGATTACATGTGATGTTTATCATGTTTATACATCTTATTTGCTTAGAACGACGGTAGTAAATAAGATGATCCCTCATTAAAATTTCAAGAAAGTGTTCCCCCTAACTGTGCACCGTTGCGAAAGTTCGTCGTTTCGAAGCACCACGTGATGATCGGGTGTGATAGATTCTTACATTCACATACAACGGGTGTAAGCCAGATTTACACACGGGAAACACTTAGGTTAACTTGACGAGCCTAGCATGTACAGACATGGCCTCGGAACACAAGAGACCGAAAGGTCGAGCATGAGTCGTATGGAGGATACGATCAACATGAAGATGTTCACCGATGATGACTAGTCCGTCTCACGTGATGATCGGACACGGCCTAGTTGATTCGGATCATGTAATCACGTAGATGACTAGAGGGACGTCTATCTGAGTGGGAGTACATGAGATGAACTTAATTATCCTAAACATAGTCAAAAGATCTTTGCAAATTATGTCGTAAGCTCGGGCTTTAGTTCCACTGTTTAGATATGTTCCTAGAGAAATATAGTTGAAAGTTGACAGTAGCGGTTATGCGGAGAGTAGAAAGCTTATGTCCTTAATTTACCGCTCAGTGTGCTGAACCCCAAACGTAGTCTGTGGGTGTTGTGAACATCGGACATACACATTTTGATAACTACGTGATAGTTCAGTTAAACGGTTTAGAGTTGAGGCACCAAAGACGTTTTCGAAACGTCACGGAACATATGAGATGTTTCGAGGGCTGAAATTGGGATTTCAAGCTCGTGCCCACGTCAAGAGGTATAAGACCTCCGACGATTTTCTTAGCCTGCAAACTAAGGGAGAAAAGCTCAGTCGTTGAGCTTGTGCTCAGATTGTCTGAGTGCAACAATCACTTGAATCGAGTGGGAGTTGATCTTCCAGATGAGATAGTGATGTTTCTCCAAAGTCATTGCCACCAAGCTGCTAGAGCTTCGTGATGAACTATAACATATGAGGGATAGATATGATGATCCTTGAGGTATTCACGATGTTTGACACCGCGAAAGTAGAAATCAAGAAGGAGCATCAATTGTTGATGGTTGGTGAAACCACTAGTTTCAAGAAGGGCAAGGGCAAGAAGGGATACTTCAAGAAACGGCAAATCAGCTGCTGCTATAGTGAAGAAACCCAAGGTTGAACCCAAACCCGAGACTAAGTGCTTCTGTAATAAGGGGAACAGCCACTGGAGCAGAATTACCCTAGATACTTGGTAGATAAGAAGGCTGGCAAGGTCGATAGAAGTATATTGGATATACATTATATTAATGTGTACTTTACTAGTACTCCTAGTAGCACCAGGGTATTAGATACCGGTTCGGTTGCCAAGTGTTAGTAACTCGAAATAAAAGCTACGGAATAAACGGAGACTAGCTAAAGGTGAGCTGACGATATGTGTTGGAAGTGTTTCCAAGGTTGATGTGATCAAGCATCGCACACTCCCTCTACCATCGAGATTTGGTGTTTGCGTTGAGCATAGACATGATTGGATTATGTCTATCGCAATACGGTTATTCATTTAAGGAGAATAATGGTTACTCTGTTTATTTGAATAATACCTTCAATGGTCTTGCACCTAAAAGAATGGTTTATTGAATCTCGATCATAGTGATACACATTTTCATGCCAAAGGATATAAGATAGTAATGATAGTACCACTTACTTGTGGCACTGCCATGTAAGTCATATTGGTGTAAAACACATGAAGAAGCTCCATGTTGATGGATCTTTGGACTCACTCATTTTTGAAAAGTTTGAGACATGCAAACCATGTCTATTGGTGTATACGCATGAAGAAACTCCATGCAGATGGATCGTTTGGACTCACTTGATTTTGAATCACTTGAGATATACAAATCATACCACATAGGCAAGATGACTGAAAAGCCTCGTTTTCAGTAAGATGGAACAAGATAACAACTTGTTGGAAGTAACACACTTTGATGTGTGTAGTCCAATGAGTATTGAGGCATGCAGTGAATATCGTTATGTTCTTACTTCACGGATGATTTAAGTAGATACTGAGTATATTTACTTGATGAAACACAAGTCTGAATTATTGAATGGTTCAAGTAATTTCAGAGTGAAGTTGAAGATCATTGTGACAAGAGGATAAAATGTCTATGATATGATCATAGAGATGAGTATCTGAGTTACGAGCTTTGGCACGCAATTAAGACATTGTGGAAATTGTTTCACAATTAATACCGCCTGGAACACCATAGAGTGATGGTGTGTCCGAACATCATAGTTGCACCCTATTGGATATGGTGCGTACCATGATGTCTCTTATTGAATTACCACTATCGTTCATGGGTTAGGCATTAGAGACAACCGCACTCAGTTTAATAGGGCACCACGTAATTCCGTTGAGACAACACCATTTGAACTATGGGTTGGAGAAACCTAAGTTGTCGTTTCTTAAAAGTTTGGGGCTGCGACGCTTATGTGAAAAAGGTTTCATCGTGATAAGCTCGAACCCAAAACGGATAAATACATCTTCATAGGATACCCAAAATGGTTGGGTATACCTCCTATCTCAGATCCGGAAGCAAAACTAATTGTTTCTAGACACGGGTCCTTTCTCGAGGAAAAGTTTCTGTCGAAAGAATTGAGTGGGAGGATGGTGGAGACTTGATGAGGTTATTTAACCGTCACTTCAACTAGTGTGCAGCAGGGCGCAGGAAGTTGTTCTTGTGGCGCCTACACCAATTGAAGTAGAAGCTTATGATAGTGATCATGAAGTTTCGGATCAAGTCACTACCGTACCTCGTAGGGTGACAAGGATGTGTACTACTTAGAGGTCATGTTGCTAGACAACAATGAACCTACGAGCTATGGAGAAGCGATGGTGGGTCGGGATTCCGACGAATGGCTCGAGGCCATAAAATCCGAGAAAGGATCCATGACTTTGGAAGAAATACTTGATGGCCGTAAGACCGTTGGGTACAAATGGATTTTAAAAGGAAGACAGATAATGATGGTAAGAATCGCCATTAAGAAAGCTTGACTTGTCGTTAAGATGTTTTCTGACAAGTTCAAGGAGTTGACTACGGTGAGGCTTTCTCACTCGTAGTGATGCTAAGAGTCTGTTGGAAATGGATTAGCAGTTACTGCATTATTTATGAAATCTTGCAGACAGAATGTCAAAACATTGTTTCCTCTACAGTTTTCTTGAGGAAAGGTTGTATGTGATACAACCAGAAGGTTTTGACAATCTTGAAGAACACTAATAAATATGCAAAACTCCAGCAATCCTTCTAAGGACTGGAGTAAGCATCTCGGAGTTGGAACATATGCTTTGATGGGATGATCAAAGATTTTGGGTTTATACAAAAGTTTATGAGAAACTTGTATTTCCAAAGAAGTGAGTGGGAGCACTATAGAATTTCTGATGAGTATATGTTGTTGACATATTGTTGATCAGAAATGATGTAGAATTTCTGCAAAGCATATAGGGTTATTTGAAAGGTGTTTTTCAATAGAAAACCTGGATTAAGCTGCTTGAACATTGAGCATCAAGATCTATGAGGATAGATCAAAAATGCTAATTGGTACTTTCAAATGAGCACATACCTTGACATGATCTTGAAGGTGTTCAAGATGGATCAGTCAAAGAAGGAGTTCTTGCCTGATTTGTAAGGTATGAAGTTAAGAGTTAAAGCTCGACCACGGCAGAAGAGAGAGAAAGGACGAAGGTCGTCCCCTATGCTTCAGACGTAGGCTCTATAGTATGCTATGCTGTGTACCGCACCGGAAGTGTGCCTTGCCATGAGTCAAGGGGTACAAGAATGATCCAGGAATGGATCATTGGACAGCGGTCAAAATTGTCCTTGGAGTAAATAAAGGACATGTTTCTCGATTATGGAGGTGATAAAGAGTTCGGCGTAAAGGGTTACGTCGATGCAAGCTTTAACACCTATCCGAGTGACTCTGAGTAGCAAACCAGACACGTATAGTGGAGCAACCATTTGGAATAGCCCCAAGTGGAGCGTGGAAGCAGCATTTACAATATGACATAGAGAATTGCGAAGTATGTACGGATCTGAATGTTGCAGACCCATTGACTAAAACCTCTCCTACAAGCAAAACATGATCAAACCCTAGAACTCATTGAGTCTTAATCACATGATGATGTGAACTGGTTTAGTGACACTAGTAAACTCTTTGGACGTTGGTCACATGGCGATGTGACCTGTGAGTGTTAATCACATGGCGATGTGAACTAGATTATTGACTCTAGTGCAAGTGGGAGACTGTTGGAAATATGCCCTAGAGGCAATTAGTTATTATTATATTTCCTTGTTCATGATAATCATTTATTATCCATGCTATAATTGTATTGATAGGAAACTCAGATACATGTGTGGGTACATAGACAACACCGTGTCCCTAGTAAGCCTCTAGTTGACTAGCTCATTGATCAATAGATGGTTACGGTTTCCTGACCATGGACATTGGATGTCGTTGATAACGGGATCACATCATTAGCAGAATGATGTGATGGACAAGACCCAATCCTAAGCCTAGCACAAAGATTGTGTAGTTCGTATGCTAAAGCTTTTCTAAAGTATCATTTCCTTAGACCATGAGATTGTGCAACTCCCGGATATCGTAGGAATGCTTTGGGTGTACCAAACGTCACAACGTAACTGGGTGGCTATAAAGGTGCACTACAAGTATCTCCGAAAGTGTCTGTTGGGTTGGCACGAATCAAGACTGGGATTTGTCACTCCGTGTAAATGGAGAGGTATCTCTGGGCCCACTCGGTAGGACATCATCATAATGTGCACAATGTGACCAAGGGGTTGATCACGGGATGATGTGTTACGGAACGAGTAAAGAGACTTGCCGGTAATGAGATTGAACAAGGTATCGGCATACCGACGATCGAATCTCGCGCAAGTACAATACCGTTAGACAAAGGGAATTGTATACGGGATCAATGGAGTCCTTGACATCATGGTTGATCCGATGAGATCATCGTGGAACATGTGGGAGCCAACATGGGTATCCAGATCCCGCTGTTGGTTATTGACCGGAGAACGTCTCGGTCATGTCTGCATGGTTCCCAAACCCGTAGGGTCTACACACTTAAGGTTCGATGACGCTAGGGTTATAAAGGAAGTTTGTATGTGGTTACCGAATGTTGTTCGGAGTCCCGGATGAGATCCCGGACGTCACGAGGAGTTCCGAAATGGTCCAGAGGTAAAGATTTATATATGGGAAGTCTTGTTTTGGTCGCCGGAAAAGTTTCGCGCATTATCGGTATTGTACCGGGAGTGCCGAAAGGGGTCCGGGGGTCCACCAGGGGTCCACCTGCCCCGGGGGGGTCCACATAGGCTGTAGGGGTGTGCGCCTTGGCCTATATGGGCCAAGGGCACCAGCCCCAAGAGGCCCATGCGCCAAGAGATAAGGGAAAGGGAGGGTCCTAAAGGGGGAAGGCACCTCCTAGGTGCCTTGGGGAGAATGGACTCCTCCCTAGCCGCACCCTTCCTTGGAGGAAGGGCCAAGGCTGAGCCCCCCCCTCTCCCTTGCCCCTATATATAGTGGAGGGGAGGGAGGGCAGCCGCACCTGAAGCCCTGGCGCCTCCCTCCCTCACGTGACACCTCCTCCTCTCCCGCAGGTGCTTAGCGAAGCCCTGCAGGATTGCCACGCTCCTCCACCACCACCATGCCGTTGTGCTGCTGCTGGATGGAGTCTTCCTCAACCTCTCCCTCTCTCCTTGCTGGATCAAGGCGTGGGAGACGTCACCGGGCTGTACGTGTGTTGAACGCGGAGGTGCCGTCCGTTCGGCACCAGGATCTCCGGTGATTTGGATCACGACGAGTACGACTCCTTCAACCCCGTTCTCTTGAACGCTTCCACTTAGCGATCTACAAGGGTATGTAGATGCACTCTCCTTCCCCTCGTTGCTGGTTTCTCCATAGATAGATCTTGGTGACACGTAGGAAAATTTTGAATTTCTGCTACATTCCCCAACAATGGCACCTTTTGAAGCCTTGTACGGGCGGAGATGTCGTACTTCATTAAATTGGTCAGAAACAGGAGACAGTCATATCTTCGGCCCAGACATACTCAAAGAAGCGGAGGAGAAAGTTAGGCTAATCAGGGACCGACTCAAGACAGCTCAAAGCCGACAAAAGAGTTATTACGATCGAAAACATTGGGAAGTCAGCTTTAAACCCGGTGAATATGTGTACCTACGGGTATCTCCTATGAGGGGCCTGCAACGGTTCAAAGTTAAAGGAAAGCTAGCACCAAGATTTATCGGACCATTCTGTGTAGTTGCACGAAGAGGCATAGTAGCCTACCAGCTAGACCTACCCGAAGAGTTGTCAGACGTCCACAACGTGGTCCACGTCTCATAGTTGAGGAAATGTGTAAGCAACCCAGAGAAGCATGTGTCTCATGACGATATTGAGATGCAACCGGACCTCACCTATAGGGAACGTCCAGTAAAAATATTGGAGGAGTCTGAAAGGAGAACCCGTCAAAAAACAATTATGTTTTTCAAAGTTAAGTGGAGCAATCACACCGAGGACGAAGCAACATGGGAAAGAGAGGATTTTCTTCGAACAGAGTACCCACACCTCCTTGAGGATCAGCTGAAATCTCGGGGACGAGATTTTTCCTAAGGGGGTAGGTGTTGTAACACTCCAAAATTTTTTGATTTGGTTTTTAAAAATCTTTATTTGATTTAAAGGAGGTTATTTAAAATTTTTTAGAAGGACTCTTCTTCTCAGATTTTTTTGACAAATATTTTTTTATGAGTCCTTCTCAATATTGATTTTTGGTCTTGAGTGTTTTTTAGCATATGATGAGTCAACACAGAGAATCTTGGGTTTTCTTAATATTTCTTTTATTTAAAAACAATATCCCTATGACTTATGGATTGATTCTTCCCAATTCAAAAAATTTCTCTTGCCATGACCTAGGTTATAAATTCTCTTCCAAAACCCACCCCCTACTTTGGTTCAAGTCAAATATCCAACTCCAGCAAGTTTCAACCCATTTTTGATTTTTATTCTATTCATTTTATCCCCAAAACTATTTCTGTCTTTTACTTTGGACCTAGGTGACTCAAAAAGGAAATACATGATTCCTTTTGAGTTTTGGTCCCAAATAAACCCCTATGGCTAGTCTTTAGTACCCTCAACCTAGATCCATCAAGATCCACTGGTCCAGAATTCAAAATTTTCAAAATTTGCTTGCTGCAAGTTTGAACCAGATTTGCCAAATTTGGTAAAATTCATTCTTCTGCTTCTCCAAAAATTCTGAGTAAAATCAGGCAGCCCCTAGATGCATTGAGAGGTCACCTCACCAAAGATCAACTCCAGAAAAACTTTCCTCATGCCAAAAACCTTTCATCGAACACCTGGCGTGCACTGTTTCGGTCAAAGTTCAGAAAATTCAGAGTTTTAGTGTTTGGGTTTAGTCGACAGTGTTGTTTTCTTCAGAGCACGACGTCAGTCTCACCAGTGCCCGCGTTGGCACCTTGCCCACTCGTCCTTCTCCTTATCCAGTGCGCCGAACGATCATTTGGACGGGCGCAAGCGTTGGTGGCGACGTGTCCCGCCAGCGCCGGCGTCTTCTGCGGTGGCAGAACCACCCGTGGCGGGCAGCAGGGGCCAGCCCCGCCTTTCGGCGCCGTCCAGCACCGCCCAAGCCACCAGAGGCCTCTGCGTGGCCATCCCCTCCCCCATGCATGCTGCAGCACCGTCGCCATGGCCTGAGAGGTGCAGAGCATGCTCTCTGCCGCCGCCGTGCCCGTGAGGCCGTTCCGTCGAGAACGTAGAGTATCACCCAAGTCAGGCCAAGTTTAGCCCTTGAACGGATCAAGTAGACCAATGCGATGACGCCCAGCCACCTAAACCACCTGCCCAACCACTGCCTCGTTGTAATCACTCACCGGAGTTATCCAGATCTCGGCAACCACCTCGGGCCGGCTATAAATAGTGCCCCGAGCTTGCCTTCGACCAGGCATCACCCCTCCACCTCACCAGAACGACGCCCAGTCACTAGGAGGGCCTCAAGGAGGTCTTCTTCCCCGACTCCGGCCGCCCCGTTCTGCCTCGGGCTTCGGCACGATTCTCTCCGGTGAGGACACCTCCGCCTCCCAGACTGCGTCAGAAACCTTCTAGTGCACCCACTCTTCTGACCCTAGCCTCAATTTGACGCCTACAGCTCTCCTCGGCGAGATACACCACCACCTGAACCGCCGTCCGCCGGAGTGAAGGCCGCCGTTGACGTGGTGCTCGCCGACGACCAACTCCACCACCCACAGACGCGGGAGAGCACCGTGAGTCCGTAGGTACCATCCACTCCCCCTACCTCGCCGTGGATCGATGCTGGCGACCACCGCAGCCCTCGGGCGTTGGTGGACTCTGTTTTGAAATTCAAACCTGACGGGTGGGACCCCCTCGTCAGCTTTTTATTTTTTTCGAACCGTTTTATGAAAACACCTTCGGGCAAAGTATGTGTTTCCTTTAGGTTGGCGTATTTACAACTGAAGCATTTTCTGTTTTTCTAAACTAGCCCCTTGAAGTTTTCTGTTTCATTATAGATGAGTCCCTGGACTAAAACCTTAATAACTTAAAAAAAGATGATTTAGAACTGATTCTTTTTCTGCCATATTTATTTTTCGGTCTAATTTTTTATCATATTTATTAAAAAATATTTGGAACAAGTTTTATGCACACCCGGTATTTACGTTAGCATGCAATTTCTTTATACCGTAGATACCGGAGGAGGTGACGGGACTGCAAACTTCACCGAGCTAGACTCCGACTACTCCGAACCAGGAAAGCATGTTTGAACCTTTGATATGATGAGTGTCTGGCATATTTGCTTGAGTAGTTACTTCATGGCATGTTTATATAAGCATCAGTGGTTATTATATTGCATGCAAGGCAACTACAAGTGAGCTTCGAAACTTGTTGTGTCATTTGATGGGAGGTAACATGATCATGTGAAGACATGAAAGGTGGTAAGTTGGTATTGTGGAAGCATGCCAGTCTTATGTCGACCGTTTAACTCCAGTGTTAACGTGGATCAAGTCATGTTCCCGTTCGTCCCCTTTTCGTGCTGCCACATGTCTTCTATTTAGAATGCGGTCTAGTCAGTTGCAAACCTCTTTCCTCGTACACACCAAATAGAGGGGCCGTGATGAGGGTTCCATGGCCCTGGATTAAAGCCCGTCATCCGGTCAAGGGGCATGGGTGTTTCTGGTTGGGACCGAGAGGGGGGCACCCCTTAGAGCGCGCGATATAAATTTGATCTCATGCTATTCGAGGTTGTGGCCTCCCCGTCTTAAAGTTTTTCTTGAACGTTGCCTAGGGTGATTCCTGGCAGCGGGATGTGGAATGGGTGTGTAATGGTTAGATGAGTTTCTTCTAAAATACCGTAAATGGAACTAGTCCTTTGTGACTACGGAAATCCGTTGACTGTGGGTAAAGTGTACAAACTCTGCAGAGTCAAAACCATTCGAGTAACCGTGTCCACTGTCAAGGACTGTGATCAACATACCAGTGTCAGTATCAGTCTCATCGTCAGTCTCAGTGTCAGTTTCAGTGATAATCTCTGGTGAACAAACATGAGTAGTAAACCCGGCTGAATATCATTTTCCTGTGGACGGACTAAGCAGCTTACTATTATATATTGAGTACTGCTTTGGGATGATTTAAATTTATGAACTACTTGAATTCGAATGGTGAAATATAAGCCCTTTATGTGATGTCGCTCAGACGTCCGACTGTGGCATTCTTGTTGTTTATTTTTGTTATAAGACCTTTATGTGATGTCGCTTAGACGTCTGACCGTGGCATTCTTGTTATTAATTTTTGTTACAAGCCCTTTATGTGATGTCGCTCAGACATCCGACTGTGGCATCAATGTTATTTACTTTCATTATAAGCCCTTTTCGAGATGTCGCTTAGACGTCCGACTGTGGCACGCACTGTCTTTTATATTTTTAATGCAAGCCCTTTATGTGGTGTCGCCCTGACGCCCGACTGCGGCATGTTAATTTATTTTTACCTTTCGAGGTGTCGCTTCAGACACCCGATCGGTCTTCAATTATTTTTATTGGGATTTCGGGAGGACTACCGCCTGACTTCCTTTTTATTTAACATGCCGTGCACATTCATTATCTGAGTGTGCATTACTAATCTACTCATGTGCATCATGTTGGCATTTTTTATATCTTATGTCCAAACTGTCTTGCGAGTTCATTCAAAGTACTCATCTGGCTTGTTGATTTGGCCAGATATCGACGAAGGCGATCTTATGGATGAAGAGTACGATAGCGAGTCCGACGCCTAGAGGAGTCCCAGTCAGTCCCATGCGATCCTGGAATTGGTCACTTGTATCATATACGCTTCTTCAACCAAATAAAATCATAGAGCCACACTCCAGCGCTCGATGAGCTGTAAGATTTAGGAGTCATGTCACCCACGTCACTGTGACATATCCACCACCACTTTTATTACGAGTCAGTAGTTATGCCACCATACTCCTTGTGTCATATCCGCCTTTATGTACAATAACGGCGTGCTTGTAATAAATTGTCGAGCCGCCTCAGCTCAACCTTGTATAATATTTAGTACTACTGGATTTCTGTATCAAGGATTTGTCTACTAGTAAGGAAGTTTTTCCTATACTGGTCCGATAAAAGGGTCGGTTTCTCAATAAATGTTTTATTGGAAAACCGGTCCTGACAAAGGGGCCAAAGAGAGTTTGTGCCAAGCACAGCTCAAACATAGGCACCCACTAAGCACATCTCAAAATGTTACTTGGGGGCTCTTTGTGCAAAGCAACAAAGAGTTTGAAAGGACCCTTGTAATAGGCTATCAAGCCAGGCTTGGAAGCCAGGTGTATTCACCTAAAACCCCAGGTTAACCTGCCTTCATCAAGTAAGCCACTCCGTCCAGGTAGTCTTGGTACGACCCGCCGAACGTTTGACAAGTCAATCTAATATAGACCCTGAACTTGTCAAAGTTAAAACGACGATTGGTTAATGTGAGGTCCATCTTAAAAGGCTTTGTCAAATGGTTTAACTCAGCGGCCTGGCAGCCCATGAAAAGCCTCGAATTTGGGCCTGGCAGCCCTTCAAAACCTCGACTACAAGATTCTATTTGCCTTTATTTGTCAAGTCTTTTCTCTTTTTATAAGATTTTATGATAAAACCGGTGTCTATTGACCCGACCCAACTATAAGTCATCAATTTGACCCGGTGTTTATTAACCCGGTTTGGCTTTCAGCTATAAGTTGTTAGACCACATTCAATTATAAACCGGTGCTTGTTAACCCGGCCTGCCATTGAATATAAGTCGCCAGGATGATCGTTCGGTGTTTATCATAACTCGACATGGCTTAAGTATAAACTAGCAAAGCATGGTGAAGAGTTATCAGCACTCCATATTTGGGTTATCACCCTTACTACAAGAAAGTTGGTAAACCAACGATGTGATTCAATATCACAGGTATGATATATTTCATATTTTATTATCCTTGCAGCCTTGGTTATAAACCCTGGCTTTATATTGGGCATTATGACCCGTCTAGCGGTAAACCGCTAGGACAATTTTTTCAGTCTTTCATATGCAGAAATAGGATTGCATAAAATTGCTAAGGCACATAAGCAAACACAGCAACAATCATGACGGATTAAACAGTATTATGCAGCAGTGCACGTTGGCAACTGATCAAACAAGTATTTCAACTAGCCTATTACACTACTAGGGAAAAGCCTATACACAGAATCTTACCAGCAGCGCTCCCTAAAATACCACGCTACTGCTATTTAGCAGCAGCACGTGTTAGAGAAACGTGATGCTGACAGGAAAATAGCAGTAGCGCGTCCACCGCGAACCGCGCTGCTCCTATAATTGCCATGACCTTGCCCCCCCCGCTAGTTATAGCAGTAGCGCACTTTATTGAACAGCGCTACTGCTATAGAAGTTAGCAGCAGCGCACTTATGGGAAAACAGCTACTGCTAAGATCATCCCACAAGTTTAGTCCCACCTCGCTCCATGCACAGGGTGTTTACCACCTTAAATATGTTATTTCTGAAACTACCACAACCAATTGGTCTTCAGTGAACTCTATGTGTAAAATTTGTGGCTGCAATATGAGTCCTCTCCGGTTCCTACCGGATAGGACTCATATCGACAATTCAGATTGTACACAAAAAGATCATTGATGGCCAATGTATTTTTGCATTGACGTATTTTTTGTATAGTTACACTTAGCAGTAGCGGTTTATGTGTAACGCGCTACTGCTATTCTGATTATCTGTAGCGCGTTTCGGCAAACGCGCTACAACTATCCCTACCTTATCCCCACGCACACGACCGGCGCCCTCACTCACAGTCTCACTCTTGCCCCCTGTGCCGATAACCGTCGTCGTGCGTCGCCGCCGCCGTCGCCTTCGTCCGTCCGCCGCCGAGGTACTCCCCTCCATCCGTCCCTCCTCCCTCCTCCTCGCACATCCTCCCTCCGCCTACGGCCGCCCCTCCCTCCTCCGCCGCCGCCCTCCTCCCTCCGCCTGCGGCCGCCCTCTCCCTCCTCCACCGGCAGCCCTCCTCCCACCGCCCTCGACCTCGCCGCCCCTAGCTACCTCTCCGCCGCCCCCACCCCCTGCCACTAGTTAGTACTAGATTTAGTAGTTGTAGATGTTAATTTTGGGGTTCATAGCTAGTACTAGATGTTAATTTAGTTAGTACTAGATTTTTAGTAGTAGTAGATGTTAATTTAGGGTTCATAACTAGTTTAGTAAGTAAATTAATAAACTAGTTGAAGTAGTTGAATTAATAGAACTAATGTATTTTTAGTAAGATAATTAATATAACTAGTTGAACTACTTTATTTTTAGAAAGAACTAGTTTTTTCTATTTATAGTAAGTTTATACTTAGTAAGAACTAGTTGAATTAATAAAACCAATTGAACATGTCATATTTGTTGTTATTTTTTAGTTTAAGCAATTATTTGAGATGTATTAGTGATAACTTATATGGTTTCAGGTGACCACCGTCGTCCCCGTCACCAACCCCCTCCGACATCCCCGCCGTCGTCCCCGTCACCGACCCCCTCCGACATCCCCGCCGTCGTCCCATTCACCGACCCCCTCCGACATCAAGGTGAGACCAGCCAAATATCCTTGTATATCTTGTGTTGTTGCTCAAATAGGATATGTGGTTGCTCAAGTGGCCCTTCATGTTCAGTTTACATCTCCGAGTGGCCTATTTTTTTCTGGAGTGTTGATTAATTTCTGTTCCGGTAAATTTCAGGCGCTCGATATGTCGTTTTTTAGCAATGGTCATGCTGGATTTTTTCGTGAATTCTGGCATGACTTGTGCTAGAATATGTACAAGTTTAATCTTTGAATTATGAACGTAGGAAATGTCGTACTCGGACGACGACAGTCTCCCAGGGGAGTGTAGCTGGTGCCACGATGATCGAGGTATGTGCGACAGGTTCGTTCGGCTGGACGAAGATCGGCGCTTCAGCATTAAGCTCGAGGAGACCTTCGATTGTGAAACGGTACATAACAACGACAAGTGTTTTTTCATAATTAAGCATGACTTCAACTATTTCAACGTCTAATTTTCATATTTTACAATTCGACTAGCTTATCCCATGCCATGCAAGACGCTATGTCTTGGAGAGGATGGGTTTTGAAGACCATGAAAATTTCGAAACAAAGAAAATACACCTAAGGACCCATCATGATATGGATTTTGAAGTAAATCTGTGCAATGCTCAGAGCGTAACCCATTTTGGTTGCCAAAATTGGGAAGCACTTTGCAAAATGTATGGTTTTTATGAGGGTATGATTGTCACCATGGATCTTGGTGATCCTGACATCGAGCAAGACAATATGGACATTTGGGTCCTTGTTGATACGCTTCTGATTGTACCGCTATGTGAGTTTCTCAAACATAGTTATTAACTAATTTATAGTGTTTATTTTAAAATAGTTGATAGCTTATTTCCAGTGACAGCTTATTTTGATTCTTCAAAGACTGTGCGGAAGATGGTAGATAAAACCCACTACACCGATGCCACCGAGTTAACGTATAAGGAGAAAAATCATCTGATCGCATTTTGTACTCTTCTTGAGAATTACAATAACTATTATCAAACTCCTCCAAATTATGGTGAATACGTGCCACTAGTGCATGTGTTGAACCATGGTAACTTCTCTGGAGATACCCTGGTAAGATTTTTTACTATTATGACATCCGTGCATCTTTGGCATACTTCTAAAACTAGTACATCATTGCTAACTATGAAGTTATTATTATGTTTTTCAACAGAAACTCCCGATGGATTGTGTGCCTCATCTGATGTCTCTGCATGGTCGCCTCTCAGTTCTGAACATACTGCCAGGTAAATCTACGAAGCTCACCTGTGCATATCGGATTTCTAAAACCCGTGAACACATGTTCATCAAAGAATGGAAGAAATGTATGGACATTCGCAAGGAGGTTCTTGGAAGTAACATTCAGCGAAAGGCAAGAATTGGAGACAGGCTAATCTCCATTCTCCATAATGGAGAGTTAGGGGCTATCTTGTTTTTTGCTATTTTACCTTAGAAAATGTAGTAGGTCTTAATCGAATGTAATAGGTCCTATGAGGTACAATATGTTTATTATGTGGTAATGTGTTAGAGTTGATAATGATGATCTTGAGGAGGTGTTATGTGATGTCAATGATGTAAACGATGATCTTGAGGAGGTGTTATATGACAATGATGTATTATGATGACAAGTTGTTAATGATATGATGATGATGATATTATTATATCATTGGGTGAAAGAACCGCGGATTAGTTTAAAGTGGATGGACATCCACTTGAAACTAATCTGCGGTTCTTTCCCCCCGTGATGTAATAACTCATTATGATGCAAAAACAATCTCTAAATTCCTGTTGTATGAAAACTTGTGTAAAGGTGTATGAATACAACATGAAATAAAAAAGAAACAAAATACTAAATAATAGTAGTAGCGCGGGAAAGGAGAAGCACTACTACTAATTACCAGTAGCGCGGTTCTGAAGAAGCGCTACTACTAAGTCAATTTATCTGTAGCGTGGGTCCAGGCGCACTATTGCTAAGCATTAGCTGTAGCGCCTTATCAGTAGCGCTCCAGCCCGCGTTACTGATAGGCCTAAAACCCGCGCTGCTGCTAGGCTTTTCCCCAGTAGTGTTACAAGGCGCTTTAATGCCAAAAAGAATAATTGTTCATCACACGGATCGCAGTGAGCATAACCTAAACCGGCTCCCGGATCATGATGCATCACCGGGCTGATGTGAAGACTGTGGATCGTTCTGGGTCGGTTCATCCTCCTCTTCTTCACCCAGCAGCTAGAAGTCAATGGTTGACCAATCGATCCCAGTTAACGCTCTGGATACAGCTTCATCATTTATAAGGGTGGACGGTTCAACATCAGGGGCATAAGTGTGCTTACGGATTGGCGGGATAAGGTCTTGCACATCATAAGTTGGTGCACTGAGCCGCTTCTTGTCGGCATCATAAACTGACTGATAGAATGACAAATCAGTGTCTTCAGCCAGTTTGCTTGCCAATGGACGCATCACTCTTGTTATGGCCCTGAGTTCATCATTGTCAAACTCTGACCCGTCCTCTTTGATGCTTGGATAATCATCCCCTATGTCAGACAGGTCAAGATCAGATATTCATGCCTTGGCCCGGGTCAATATAGTAAGAGCACCGGCCCTAGCAGCTAATCTTTTTAATTCCTCAATACGAGCAGACATCATGGATAATTTTTCCAGTGTCTCCTTGATCAAAGTTGGGGCGGTTTATTATGTGAAGCTGTGCAGATGACTCGTTGAGCACTGGAATATAGCTGCTCTATCAGTGTATAGGCAGCCTTCAGCTTTTTACGCATGTCCGAGCCAAGATGAACAATGCTGTCAAATATTAGTAAACAGACAACATCATGCAGATTGTTACACACAAACTAGTGAAGCAGATATTTACCAAAGACAACAGTGGTCATAGCATTGACTTGTTGCTTCAAACCGGTCAGTTCTTCCACTACCAGATTAAGGGCTACTTCAGCATCTTCCGCCTGTTTCACTAGAGTTGCCTTCTCAGCATCCCATTCTGATCGCTCCTTCTTGAAGTTTTCCTTCAACTGTTCCATGGCTGTTAAGGTGCTTGTCAGTTCCTCATTTGCCTTCGACGCTTCTGCTTGCTGGGACATGAGGTTTTCTTGAAGATCAGCAAATTGAGATTCTTTTTTGCTTAGATCAGCCTGGAAGAGACAGTTAATGAGTTGGTAGTGTACATTTTAAGTCCCAAGCCCATAACAGGTTATGCACTTGGCACTTGGGGGCTAATGCCTATCGCTTTTTCTCAGCAAAATGGTAACGTCCCAAGGCTCAATACAAGTATTAATCTTGGCACTTGGGGGCTAACGCCTAATTGATTCTAACAACACAGTTGTACAATTTCTCTAGATGATAAACCAGAATTTAACGGTATTCAACAAGAAGGGTAAGCCTTACAACAGGAAGTCCCGGTTCATCTTGAAGAGATAAACCGGCCCTTGTGGGCTACACAGATGAAGTCTATTTCTTATTTTATCAAAGTCCCGGTTCATCTGCAAGGGATAAAACCGGCCCTTGGGGGATACTGGAGTTGATATCATTAATAAATCAGAAGGAAACTTTGTGAAAAGTTGTAACATGAGTTACCTCATAACGCTCTTTCATCACGTTGACTAAACCGGCTTCGTAATCATGGCTTGTGTACAGGCGGTTTAGGTACCCAGAATGAAGCTCTTGGGCATCAAGGTGGGCTTAGCTTGATAAATCAGTTTTCCACTTTCCTTTATCAAGAGCAATCTTTTCCTCTTTGGCTCTGTGTTTTGATAAAGCGACAGGATGGCCAGGGGAGGTATGAGCAGTGCCAGTAATGACAACATCATCAGTAGAACCTTTGTCTGGGCTTGGCGGATTATCAGCACCTTTCGACGGGCTTGGTGGATTATCAGCACCTTTGGCCAGGCTTGGCGGTTCAGCAACATGAGTCATTGGATCAGCGTCCATATGTTCACCCTCAGTGGCTTGGTCCGGCATTGGCGGGTCGCTTGGAATATTATCCATATTTGGACTTGATGTTTCAGGAGTTCTTTCCGGTTCATCACGATTGGGATCTTCAGCTGGTGGGTTCACCTTGGCTCTGTTCCTGGCCCTGGCCTTGTCCCTGGAAAGATAATAAGTATGCATCAAAAGAAGGTAAAGGTTAAAATATAAAGGTATGACGGATTAGCAGAATCTGCTTACCCAGGAACTATTTTAAGGGTTGGAAGTTTCGTTCCTGTTGAATCGCCCAAAGAGGAATGGGAGGTTCCCTGATAATTTGGATTAGACGGGTTAAGAGGGTATCGGAAATAGCTTGCCTTGGGACAAGGTATATCAGGAGTATAAGAGACCTCTGGGCATCGTTTTCAAACCGGGGTGTCCGGTAAACCGGAGGAGGTAACCACTTGGCCGCTATGCCGGGTCGTGCGACGAGCTTCATGCTGCTGTGTCTTCAAAGAAAAGTGCGGATCCAAATAAGCGAGAGGGTGTGGATATTTTACTTTCCGGATTGTTCAACGGATTTTTAGTGTTGGTACAAGATCTGAGTCGGAAGAAAGAATAGTTACCTCTACGCCACCAGCATGACTGGCTTCCGCATCATCCTGATAATGATCATTGTCAATAAGGTGCATGAAAAATGAACCAAGAGAATCAAGTTCTACCTCTGACTTCGAGTCATCAAGATCTTCGTTATTGGTCGGCCCAGGGGACTCGGCGGTTCTCTTCTTCACAAAACACTTGGAAATTGCAGATATTGGACACAGAGTTCAGTCCAATGTCTTGAGGGCGGATTTGGAAGCTGGCTAGTACATCATGGAATTTTTTTGATCCGGGAGGGCTAAACCCTCAGTCCAGATGATGAACAAACACAACTACTTCTCCATCTTGGGGTTCAGGAGGATTCTCAGTACCCGGGACCCTCCAGTGGATGATTTCTTTGCTCGCTAAAGCGCCAGGCAAAACATACCCAGTCAGTTGTTCTTCAATAACCCGGGAGGGAACACAATTGCAAGCATAGAACTGTTTGGCCATTTCAAATGACAAGCTGGAAAGGAAGATTAAAACGGGTTTACAATTTATGACTGATATGCATAAACCGGTGCCAGGCCGGGGAAGGAGATAATGAAGCATATGTGCATTGATAAACCGGATTCTGACATTAAAGGTCGAGTTGGTGGTTTAAAGTGAGGGCTAATGGTACCTGGGGGGTTATTGTTGTCTAAAGATTAAACCGCCTATAATGGTGTGGAAATTACATATCTGAAAAAACTACTAAGTAATGTACGAACAGGTTCTGCAAGATGACATTATTATTCTGGATCTACCGCAGTTCAAGAAAAGGAAAAAATTTCAAGGCCATATGTTGTGACAGCGAAACAACAAAGGTCCAGATGGGATCTATTCACGGAAGAAGGGTTGCTATGACGAGGAAAAATAAATTATAGCTACAGCCGCGCAGGGAGGATAACAAGTTTTATCAAGATCTAGTATGGCAACAAGGTACAGCAATGAAGGACGATGAACACCGGCGAACACCATTGAATGCCGAAACCCTAGCAGTAGATCTTGGGAACAAGGAAAGAAAACTTACAGAGATTGAAGGGATAGCAGGAGAGGCACGCGTTTCTCTGGGCAAGTCAGGTTGATGCAGCGGCCAACGTTGATGCAGGGGCGAAGGTCGATGGCGGCGGTCATGCTCAAGTGCTGAGGCGACGCAAGGAAGAGGACGAGGCGAAGAGGCACGAAAGGGGAAAAGGAAAAGGCCTCTAGTCCTATTTATAAGGCAAATGGATAAGTGGCAGGCGCGGGAATTGAGGAGCCCAAAAATGGATATGGGACACAGCTGTCGTCTCGGTCTTCGGAGGTCAATTAATAAAGGGAAGCATTTACATGTTTTTTATAAAGCAGATGACGTCATGGCGATTTATTGCGATTTCAAAATATGACGTCATGGCGGTTTAAAGGTTTACGTGAAGATGATATCATGGCGGTTTACAAGGATAAACACGAAGGTATTCAAGTTAGAATTTTTCTAAAGTTGAAGATTGACATGAACTAGTTCAAACCAATATGGGGCCTTATGTTGGGGATATGACTACTGAGTATAAACCGCCCAGGAGGGGCTGGATTATACTCACCAGGAATCATCTGTATAAAAGCCCATGAATACAAGGAGTATGGCGCTTTACTACAGAGACTAGAAGGCCCAGAGCCCAAGGGCGGATTAGGGCCCATAAACATAAACCGCCATGAGATGTGTAACTTGTATTGTAAGTTAGGGAAAGGAAGAAACCGAGTCGGACACATGTATGAGCCGACCTCGGGATTCAGTAGACCGCCGAGCATCAACCTGTTTATATAAAGGGACGACCCGGTGGCGGTTCAGGGACAAGAAAAAACAACTCGAGAGCTAGGAAAAGTGGATTTCCTCCCTGGTTATCGAAACCCCATCAATTCCACAACAACTGGATCGTAGGCTTTTACCTTTACCGCAAGGGGCCGAACCAGTATAAACTCCCCATGTCCTTTGTCCAGTTTAACCCCTCTAAGCTAACCTAGTCGCGATGGCTCCACGACTAAGTCCTCACACTAGGACATTTGACGTGATAATTCCACGACCGGAGGCGTCTTGCGGAGTGAACTAGGCAATCAGACTATGCGGCATTTGTACTTTCACTTAGCCATAAGAGTCCATTGGTGGCACTAAGTACTAGCCCCTCGTTGCATGAATGGCAATTCGGAGTGCGGCGCCTTTACAACGCGACTGGTCAAAAACCCAGCCCCTCGTATAACACGGCATAAATCGTGAATGATTCATAGTATAACACTAAGTCAGCGTATCGCCGACCCACTCTCGCTCATCATGACAGTCAGTTTTCGGCTTTCTCTACTGAGGTACTTCACCGGACGAACCGGAAATACAATCACAGTAGTTCTCCCTTTACTACCTTAGCCGAACTTGCGGAACATAAGGTGGCAAACACGGGAGCTGGACAACCCAACTATAGACAAAAGACATGATTGAGAGCCGATGCATATAGTGCCATATCCGGGACGCCGAAGAGTTCCCTATAGGTGTTCGGACTTAGGAATTTTGCGGGGCCGAATAGAGCCCCTGATATGATGACCGTGTCGAACCACGTGTGTCAGTCGAACGTAAGGGGGAGCACAGATGACAAGGAAAAATCCAAGACCCAACTGAGAAGGTACTAATCATCCGCGTCCCTTATATCTTTATTGATACATCGATGACAGGCAACACCATTCAATATTAAGGTCATACTACATGCCCAAAGAGAAAAATAAAAGATTTTACATAAGGGAAAGTCTAACACGGGGCCCAAAAATCATAGTTCGGGAGAGAACCTCCGATGATGCCCTGCCGCACGTCTGCGCCTTTTCTCCTTAGTAGTAGGTCCTTTGAGAGGAGCGTTTGACAGTTGGGACATGCCAGCCTTAAAAGGATCTCCTGCGACAACCATCTTGTAAGTAGGGCTCTTGATGAACCTGCGTTAAAAGGAAAATGATATATGAAGTCCAACTACGGTCAAGCCACGCAATGGACCTATTCCAAAATGTGCCTCCGGCGCCGCCCAAGGTATTTATAGTGCGTAATTATGTATGTGCGGTACATAAGCCGCAACCTAGTGGGGCGATCGGCGGAGGTCCGGATCCATTTATTAATTGCTATTATGCATGGACCGGACTCGTTTGGATACGGCATTAGCTTTGTTGGTCGGTGAAATATTCGGCTTGATAATGCCGCCATATACTTCGGCTACAAGGGCTGCAGTGTGCTCTTTGGTATGGAGTGAGCGCTCCATATTACCATTGACTTTAATAACACCACGAGGTCCAGGCATCTTAAGCTTCAAGTAAGCGTAGTGCGGGACTGCATTGAAGCGGGTGAAAGCAGTTCCTCCTAGCAGTGCATGGTAGCCACTGTGGAAAGGGACGATGTCGAAGATTAACTCTTCGTTGCGAAAGTTGTCTGATGAGCCGAATACTACCTCCAGTGTAAGTGAGCCCGTACAATGGGCCTCCACTCATCATATCACACCTTTAAAGGTAGTGTTACTAGGCTTGATTTGTGATGGGTCGATCCCCATCTTATGGACAGTATCTTGAAAAATCAAGTTGAGACTGCTTCCTCCGTCCATAAGGACTCTAGTGAGGTGGTATCCATCAATGATTGGATCAAGAACCATGGCGGCCTAACCCCCGTGACGGATACTAGTTGGGTGGTCCCTGCGATCAAAGGTGATCGGACAGGCTGAGCATGGGTTTAACTTGGGGGCAACAGGCTCTACGGCATAGACATCCCGTAGTGCGTGTTTGCGCTCCCTTTTGGGGATATGAGTGATGTATATCATGTTCATTGTTTTCACCTCGGGGGGAAACTGCTTCTGACCCCCGGTGTTCGGCTGACGGGGCTCGTCATCGTCTTCGCTTCAGGGCCCTTTTCCGTTATGTTTGGTATTTATCTTACCGGCCTATTAGAAAGCCCAACAATTCCTGTTGGTGTGGTTTGCAGGCTTATCTGGTGTGCCATGAATCTGACAGGGCCTCTCAAAGATTTTATCTAAGCTGGATGGCCCGTCTTTGTTGCCTTTGAAGGTTTCTTATGCTGACCAGACTTAGGACCGTTGAATCCGGCTTTCACTGTCGTATCGTATGCGTCGTCATTATTGTCGTTCCAACGTTTGTTTTTATTTCGGCGAGGTTTACCATTGCCGTACCGCACCTCAGAGGTGTCGGGGTCACCTGAGCTGCTGCTTCTACGAGCCAACCAACTGTCTTAGCCCGCACAGAAGCGGATCATGTGTGCCGTTAAGGCTGCCATGGTCTTCGACTTCTCCTGCCCAAGGCGTCGGGCAAGCCATTCGTCTTGGACACTGCGTTTAAAGGCTGCTAAGGGTTCGGTGTCTGGACAGTCTACGGTATGGTTCTTTTTAGTTAAGAACTGATTCCAAAGTTTGCGGGCTGATTCGCCTGGCTGTGGAATAATGTGACTCAAATCGTCAGCATCCGGTGGCCGGACATAAGTGCCCTGAAAGTTAGCCCGAAAGGCATCTTCCAAGTCCTCCCAGGTTCCAATGGAGTTTTCTAGGAGGCTGTTTAACCAGTGCCGTGCTGGTCCTTTCAGTTTTAAAGGAAGATATTTGATGGCGTGAAGGTCATCTCCTCGAGCCATGTGGATGTGGAGAAGAATGTCTTCAATCCAGACGGCCAGATCCGTCGTTCCATCGTATTGTTCGATGTTTATGGGTTTAAACCCTTCTGGAAATTGATGTTCCATGACCTCATCGGTGAAGCATAGGGTGTGTGCGGCCGCTCTATATCGAGCAATGTCACGGCGGAGATTGGCTGACATCTGAGTTCGTTTCTAATCCTGAACATAGTAACGGTCGTCACGCCAGGCTTCATAGCCATTGTCTTGCATCAGGGCACTTTTAACAGGTCGCTCGTGGTCGTATTCCTCAGCGGCCAGGACCTTAGTCCACCTTTCATTCAACGTATCTTGCTCTGCTTTGAGCTCATGCTGCTTCTTCTTCAGGCTCCGGGTTGTGGCAATGAGTTGTCGCTTGAAGCATACTTGGTCGAGGGGTTCCTTTGGGACAATGAAGTCTTCGTCACCGAGGCTAACCTCCTCTTCGGATTGCGCCATATAGTTGTTGTCCTCCGCATGTTCGTTGTCAGTGTGTCCGGGATTATATTCACCCTCGTCCCTTTCATCCTGTTCGGACGTGGGCTCGACGGGGTATCCGGGATCTTCGGCATCATCCGGAGTCTCATTATCTCTGGTGCCGGTATTGCTATCCCTCGCCCGATGCGATCGTGAGCGGCGCCACTGACGTTGGCGCTTTGGTGGTTTATCGACGGGTTTGTCCTCATCCGCGCTCGGGTTATCCTCGTCATTCTTGTTATCCGGAGTGTCCACCATGTACACATCATAGGTGGAGGTGGCCGTCCAACGCCCCGTGACGGGTGGGTCTTGGCTTGGTTCGGCGTTGGCATCATCGTCCATGCGGTCGATGTCTTCAGACGCATAGTCCATCATGTCGGTTAAGTCCTCGACAGTGGCTATCAAGTGGACTGTGGGTGGGGCATAAAATTCCGCGCTCTCTGTCAGGACCCCGATTCTATGCCACACCGATCTAGCATGTAACACCTCATATCACTTTGCGGCCTCACGCACGGTATTCCCACGGGTGTCGCCTTACCATGCCCGGGACCATTTGCGCCTTTTGGCACACGTATATCATAGTGTCGCTAGCATCCATATGACAAAGAACCCGGGCTGACATGGCTAGTCGTGAACCCAAAGTGGCACTAACTTACAGGGACAGGCATACATGACCCAGCATCGAACGTGTCGGTCATCAGCGAGTGAATCCGGGCTGTAGCAACTGGGCTAGAAGGACTCCGGTAAACCGGGCTGTAGCAGGCTAACAGAACTCCGGTAGACACCACGTGACATTTCCCCAAAGGGACAGACACAGGAATGAAGAAGGACACATGCCGGCCAACCTAAGTGTGCCGGAGCAGTAGCAAGCTACCAAGGCTCAGTGGAAGCACTAGGAGACATTTCCCGGTAAGAGAGGCTACTAAGGATAAACAAATAGATAGTCAGATCCCACACATAGCAATACACATTACACGTACGCATAACATGCAAGTATGTGCTGTACAACATGGCATCACAACATAACTCAACAACTCATATAAATAAGGCTCAAGAGCCAACATAGCATTTATTGCAAACAGGGGTCACAGGACCCATCATACAGAGCATACAAGCAACAAGCGGAAGCATTACCTGTCTGGGTACAGACATCTACAAATGAAAAAGGCTAAAGAGCCTGACTATCTACAACATCCGATCAAGATCGTAGCTGAGGTACAAGCTACTCGTCGAAGTCCACGAGAACACTAGAAAGACCGAAGTCTCCGCTGCAAAAACATAAATAAAGCAACATGAGTACAAAGGTACTCAGCAAGACTTACATCAGATCCTATCATACATGCGTTTGTATCAAGAGGGTAATGTGGGGTTTAGTTGCAGCAAGCCAGCTTTGACTCTGTGGCTATCCTGTTCTACGACTACCAGAACTTCTTTGAGGTGATATGGCGCACACGAGTCCACTAATCACCACACAATACACTACTATGGATTCATTCCGTCTCCCTACGAGAAGGCCATCCATAGCACTCACACTTGTCTTGAGCATTTTAGAGTATCCACTTCAAGTTGTCTATGTACCATGTAAGCATCCAAGAAGTCCATAACCGCGGACCCGGCTATTCGAATAGATCATGTTAACCCTGCAGGGGTGTACTTCTTCACACACGCTCTCGCCACTTACCGCCATGTACACGTCATGTATCTCGGCAACCTTCAAGCGGAAGCCTGGCGAGGGTGTCGGCCACGACCTGACTAACCACACAAGACTCTAGCCCAGATTTATCGCCTATTCGGGTTCACAAGAGTAGGTTTCGCCACCAAGGTAGAAAGGAATCCGTGAGGAGCAATGTGAAGGTTAAGCTTACAGAATTCCTCATGGAGAAGTGGTTGGCCTTGCTGCAACCTGACATTGTTGCAATAGGATTTGCGGCTTAGAGCATCAGGCATGACATTGGCTTTGCCTAGGGTGTAGGTAATCCCTAGAACATAATCTGTGATTAACTCCAACCAACGTCGTTGCCTAAGGTTCAAATCTGGTTGTGTGAAGATATACTTGAGACTCTGGTGATCGGTGTAGATCTCGCAACGTTTACCAAGAAGGTAATGTCGCTAGGTCTTGAGTGCATAGACTACGGCTGCAAGCTCTAGATCATGTGTAGGATAATTATCCTCATGTGGATGCAACTGTCGAGATGCATAGGCAATCACATGACGATCCTGCATAAGAATGCAACCTAGTCCCTGTCGTGAGGCATCACAGTAGATAACAAAGTCCTTCGTGAAATCCGGTGGCACAAGTATGGGAGCAGAAGTCAGGCGTCTTTTCAGTTCCTGAAAACTGTACTCACACTGTGGGGACCACTCAAACTTTTTATCTTTCTTGAGAAGTTCCGTGAGGGGTTTGGCTACTTTGGAGAAGTTTTCAACAAAGCGGCGACAATAGCTGGCTAGACCAAGGAAACTCCTAACTTGTTTAACGGTTTCGGGTGGAGTCCAATCGAGAACGGCCTTAACTCTCTCGGGATTGACAGCAATGCCCTTACCAGAAATCACGTGGCCTAGGTAGGTCACTTCTGGCAACCAAAATTCGCACTTGGAGAACTTGGCATAAAGGCGGTGCTCTCTGAGTTTTTCTAACACAAGTCTAAGATGTTCGGCATGCTCTTCCTTGTTCTTCGAGTAAATAAGGATATCATCGAGGTAAACCACGACGAACTTATCTACGTACTCCATGAAGATCGAGTTCATCAAGCGGGAGAAAGTGGCTGGGGCGTTGGTTAGACCGAAAGACATGACGGTGTACTCGTACTGGCCATAACGAGTGACAAAAGCCATTTTGGGAATGTCCCCATTTCTGATCTTGATTTGGTCGTAGCCTAACCTCAAATCCATCTTGGAGAAGACTGAGGATCCAGCGAGCTGATCATACAGGTCGTTGATCCTGGGGAGCGGATACTTGTTCTTTATCGTGACCAAATTAACGGGATGATAATCTACAACCATCCGGTCCGTACCATCCTTCTTCTTAACGAAGAGGACGGGGCAAGCCCAAGGAGAAGAACTAGGACGGATGAAACCCTTTTGCAAGGACTCATCAAGTTGTTTCTTAAGCTCGGCTAGTTCTAAGGGTGCCATTTTGTAAGGTCTCCTGGAGATTGGAGCGGTTCCTGGGATAAGATCTATGACGAACTCTACATCTCTGTGAGGTGGAACACCTGGCAGTTCCTCTGGAAAGACATCCGGAAAGTCACGGACTACCGGGATATCTTCAAGGTCTGGAAGAGGGCTGGCATTAAGAGAATAGAGCTGACGCTTTGCAACTCTAGTGGAGACAGTGACTATATTGCCGGATGGGTGTGTAAGCTGAACAGAACTTGTGTAACAATCAATCTTGGCATGATGAGCTGTCATCCAGTCCATACCCAAGATGATGTTAATATCTGAGGACTTGAGAGCTACAAGTGATGCAAGGAATACAAGTCTATCAACAAGGACTTCATTACCATGGCTGATTCTGGTGGTCTGCCATCTAGACCCTGGGGTTTGGATTTCAAGTGGAGTTGGCATATCACAAAATGACATGTCGTGCAAACGAGCATAGCCTTCAGAAATGAAGGAGTGAGATGCTCCAGTATCGAACAGAACCGATGCTGGGTGACGGTTGACAAGGAGTGTACCAAGAACGACATCCGGATCATCATGAGAGTCTTTAGCTGAGACGTGATGCACACGTCCATGTTCAGTGGGGGCTGACTTGACACTGATCATCTTGCGTGATGGCTTACCATGGCCAACAGACTTCTCGGGTGGAGGTGGAGCATAACTAGTTTGAGAGTAGTCATGTGCATAGTGTCCTGGCTTCCCGCATGTGAAGCAAGTCCCTGAGGTTGGACGTGGACCAGCACTGACAAGCGGTCTACCAGTAGGCCTGGGTGGAACATATGACTGAGCTGGTGAAGGCACCACATAAGATGGTCTCGGTGCATATCCGGAAGGAAGAGCGGAGTTTGGAACCCAAATCCGGCGTTTCTGAGGACCAGAACTGGAAGAAGATCCCAAATCACGGGTGTGCTTACGAGACTCCTCGTAAGTGAGTTGAGCTGTCTCTGCATTAATGGCCTTGTTCACAAGAGCTTGGAATGTATCACAATGATGCAGGTGGAGATCACGACGCAACTTGGGGTTGAGACCCTTCCGGAACCTAGCCTGCTTCTTGGCGTCCGTGGACACCTCTTCTGTGGCATAGCGGGTGAGGTTCTCAAACTCTCTACTGTAAGCATCAACAGCCATCTTACTTTGGGTGAAACTACAGAACTCTTCTCTCTTGCGATCGATGAGGGCTTCAGGAATGTGATGCTCGCGAAAAACCTCAATGAAATCCCTCCAGGTAGGAATCTGACCAGCTGGAAGCATAGCCTCATAGTTCTGCCACCAAAGACTAGCAGGACCTTCCAGGTGGTATGTGGCATAGGTGACCTTGTCATCTTCAGCTACGTTCGCGGAACGCAGCTTATGAGTGATGCTACGGAGCCAGTCATCTGCATCGAGTGGCTCGATGGAATGATGAAAGGTAGGCGGGTGCAAGCGAATGAAGTCATGAATGGTTACAGACCCTTTGAACTGATGTGTTGTGTTCTCCTTGATACGTGCCAACAAGCGGTTGGACTCACGCTTGTTCCTCTCCATCTCTAACATGAACTCTGCCAATGAAGGTTGGTCGGGAGAATCCTCATCCCTACCATCTCTGTGGTTCTGGCTACGAACAATAGAACTTGATGACATCCTGAGAAACGAAACCAGGGACGGAATCAGCATCAATTATAGGCTATAGAATGTAGGATAAGGAAATTAGTATCTCTCGAACTCCTAGGGCAATTCTGGTAGCATAACGGTTGTAAAATGCTCAAAATGAGACATCCTGCCAACAATGGGGTAGCAACATACTCAACGTCACCACTCAAGGTTTTGAGATCATACTAAACAGGCTACACCGGAAGTACTCGAAAACTGGGGTATGACTCTGATTAATCAATCCTATGGGACTGCGGAGTAGTAACACCTGATCCTGATAGACGGAAGAGAGAGCCTAGTTCCTTAACCCCGTAGGAAAGATAGGATGACTCAGATCAGAAGGCCATGAGGTATTAGGAGTAAAAAGAGCCTTACGTTCCTTCCCACAATCAATTCCCTTACATAACTAAAGAATTTCTAGACTCATCTTCGATCAGTTTGGCTTGGTAATCCTACAGGCAGTCAGGCTCTGATACCAATTCTATGCCACACCGATCTAGCATGTAACACCTCATATCACTTTGCAGCCTCACGCACGGTATTCCCACGGGTGTCGCCTTACCAGCCCGGGACCGTTTGCGCCTTTTGGCACACGTATATGATAGTGTCGCTAGCATCCATATGACAAAGAATCCGGGCTGACATGGCTAGTCGTGAACCCAAAGTGGCACTAACTTACAGGGACAGGCATACATGACCCAGCATCGAACGTGTCGGTCATCAGCGAGTGAATCCGGGCTGTAGCAACTGGGCTAGCGGGACTCCGGTAGACACCGCGTGACATTTCCCCGAAGGGACAGACACAGGAACGAAGAAGGACACATGCCGGCCAACCTAAGTGTTCTGGAGCAGTAGCAAGCTACCAGGGCTCAGTGGAAGCACTAGGAGACATTTCCCGGTAAGAGAGGCTACTAAGGATAAACAACTAGATAGTCAGATCCCACACATAGCAATACACATTACACGTACGCATAACATGCAAGTATGTGCTGTACAACATGGCATCACAAGATAACTCAACAACTCATATAAATAAGGCTCAAGAGCCAACATAGCATTTATTGCAAACAGGGGTCACATGACCCATCATACAGAGCATACAAGCAACAAGCGGAAGCATTACCTGTCTGGGTACAGACATCTACAAATGAAAAAGGCTAAAGAGCCTGACTATCTACAACATCCGATCAAGATCGTAGCTGAGGTACAAGCTACTCGTCGAAGTCCACGAGAACACTAGAAAGACCGAAGTCTCCGCTGCAAAAACATAAATAAAGCAACATGAGTACAAAGGTACTCAGCAAGACTTACATCAGATCCTATCATACATGCGTTTGTATCAAGAGGGTAATGTGGGGTTTAGTTGCAGCAAGCCAGCTTTGACTCTGTGGCTATCCTGTTCTATGACTACCAGAACTTCTTTGAGGTGATATGGCGCACACGAGTCCACTAATCACCACACAATACACTACTATGGATTCATTCCGTCTCCCTACGAGAAGGCCATCCATAGCACTCACACTTTTCTTGAGCATTTTAGAGTATCCACTTCAAGTTGTCTATGTACCATGTAAGCATCCAAGAAGTCCATAACCGCGGACCCGGCTATTCGAATAGATCATGTTAACCCTGCAGGGGTGTACTTCTTCACACATGCTCTCGCCACGTACCGCCATGTACACGTCATGCATCTCGGCAACCTTCAAGCGGAAGCCTGGCGAGGGTGTCGGCCACGACCTGACTAACCACACAAGACTCTAGCCCAGGTTTATCGCCTATTCGGGTTCCATCCGCAAGGAGATCCGGCCGGGGTGTCGCTCATGGCCCCAAACGATGTGTGCAGGGTTCCCGAGCCCACCATCCGGGTGCCACTCGGTACACCAGGCCACGTGTGCCTAGTCTGTCCCAAGCCCACCCTGCCGGGTGCCACTTGGTAGAAAAATAGCACTACCTACAAACACCAGAAACTAGTTGCGACTCCTGGACAGAGATCGAGTTGGTTAATAAGTCGAGAGGGGTCGAGTTACCGGAACCCAATGTGTGGTAGTATCGAGTCATTGGACAACATACATAGAACTCAGTGCTTAAGGACGATTCCAGTGAGACAACCCACCATGTACTCCTACATGGCCTCTCGGCGCTACCTTTACCAAATCGTGTTCACACACTTCACTCTCAGCATCAGAACATAGCACTGTACTCCAATTCATTCCCAATGAATCAGACCTGACACACTCTAAGCAATAGCAGGCATAGCATGGTAGGAACACAACATGGCTCAATCAACTCCTACACATGCTAGTGGTTTTCAACTATTTACTGTGGCAATGACAGGTCATGCAGAGGAATGGGTTCAACTACCGCAACACAAAGTAGTAGATGAATCGTTGTTATCCTAATGCAATAACTGAGAGCAGGAGCGAGAGAGTAGGATTTTATCGGAATGAACAAGGGGGTTTGCTTGCCTGGTAGATCAACAAGAGGAGGCACTGCTTCACAGAAAGGTACTCTGGAACGGACTTCGGAGCAGGACCTATCGAGAAGGAACAGTGTCGGCAATCAATACACAAACATATGCAACAATATGATGCATGAACATGGCATGTAGATGTGATGTTGTTTGAGATAATGCAACTAGTATCATTTGGGTGAAATCCATTTGAACCAAAGATTCAAATGCATCTCCAAAATAAGCTCTTATATAAGCCATTTATATGTTTTCACTTATACCATAGGTATAAGTTGTTTTGTCATGCATGAACCTAGTACATATGGAAAGATTGCCTTTTTCTGATAATTTTTCATATATAAATTATTTCAATCTGAGTTACGGTTGAATTTCTATGATTTTTTGAAGTTTAAATCATTTTCTGGAATTTCCTGATTTAATTTAAATCCAGAAAATGGCTAACTGCGTCAGCATGATGTTAGCAGGTCAACTGCGGCTGACTAGGGACAAACCTGACGCATGGGGTCCACAACGTCAGTGACCGGCTAGTTAACAGGTGGGTTATATTATCCTAATTGTAGGATTAGTGGTGCTGGGGCCCACTCGTCAGTGTCAGGGGTTAATTAAGCGGTGAGGTTAGCAGCTAAACACGCGCCACGTCAGTCGCCGGAGTTTCGCCGGCGACGACCTCGAGCCACGGTGGAAGTTCGCCGGAACGAGCTGGAGGCCACGGTTTGGCACACGGAGGCCACCGGCGGGTAGCCCGTGCACGGGCGCATCCAGCCGCGCTCAGGGAAGGCCGTGGGAACGACGGAGCTCGTCGGAGCAGAACTTGCGGCGGCGGCCAGAGTCGGGCGCGAGCGGGGATGCGGCTGCGGTGTGCGAGGGCGAGAACGGAGAGGGGGAGGAGGAGCAGCAGCTCACATCGATCTCGATGGGCTTGACAGCGAGCTCGGGGACGCGCTGTGGTCGACGGGGCGGCGATGGGGATCCATGGCGGCCGGCGGTGAAGAGACGACGGTGACGACGATGGGGCCGTCCGGAGGTGCGTGGCTCGACGAGGAGGTAGAGGGGGTCGCGGCGGAGCTGGGGAGCATGTCGGGGAGGTGAGGGGCAGGCGGTGGCTACGGCTACGGCGAGCGGCGGCGACGGCGCGTTCGGGCGGTCGCGTGTGGGAGAGGGACCAGGGGAGGGGAGGAATGAGAGAGAGGGAGAGAGGTGCGGGGCGTCATGGCGACGCGCGGGTCATCCAGAGCGACGAGGGGGAGGACAGGCAGGCAGGGAGGAAGGAGGTGGCGCGTCGTGGCGGTGCGCGCGTCGGGCACGCGCCCGTCCTCCTGTCGGGGAGGAAGACGACACAGGAGGGGGCCCAGGTGGGCTGGGCTGGCCAACTGGGCCGGCCAGGCCGCACAGGACCGGGCTGCACAGGAGCTAAGCGCCAGGTAAGTTTTCTCCTGTTTTGTTTCTCTTTTCTATTTTCTGACATTTGTTTGGTTTAAAAAAAATACTAAACCATTTTATTTCCTTATGCCAATTTTTATGGAAGCTAGTTATATTATTCCAGAGCTCCTTTATAAATGGCATAATTTTTGGACATATATTATGTATATAACAAATATATATCCAACGCAAATAATTATGCATTAATTCCAAATGCCCAAAATAAATACTTATGAGCTCCTAAAAATATTGGTTTGATTTATATCTTTGTCCAATATTTTCGGAGAGCAACATGAGCATTTTCTTGGACCTTTTTGGAGCAATTTTTATTTGGGTCATTTTCAGAGATGATTCTGAGGGTTTCACAAATCCTCATTTCAGAATTAAATGGAATTTAAACATGATACACACATGACTAGCTAGTCTAGGTCATACCAGAACTAGGGATGTGACACTCTCAGCCCCCACCCAAGCTGGGTATAGTTCAGAGGCAAAGCCTCGATGATGGCGAGAGACTACATTAAGTCCAATGCTTCATCTAGGAGCAAAAGTGGGACTAGACACTTCGGAACCGCTGGGTTGAGTTCGGCATGGGACACCTGATCGGACACACTAAGTGCAGACCTCGGCAGTTCGGAATGGTTGCCCAGAGCCAAGTCTAAGATTGCATCTGGGTTTGCAGTCGGGAGTTCCACAATGGGAAGAAGTCCGGCAGGGCTCGCGCCCCCATCTTCGGACAGCGAGATCTGCCCCAGATCTAGGGCCGAGGTGGGTATGTGTGTTAACCCCTGTGTGGGTGTCAAAACCGGTGGATCTCAGATAGGGGGTCCCGAACTGTGCGTCTAAAGTTGATGGTAACAGGAGGCGGGGGACACGATGTTTACCCAGGTTCGGGCCCTCTCTATGGAGGTAATACCCTACTTCCTGCTTGATTGATCTTGATTAATATGAGTGTTACAAGAGTTGATCTACCACGAGATCATAATGGCTAAAACCCTAGAAGTATAGTCTGTATGATTAAGATTATAATTGCCTCTACGGACTAAACCCTCCTGTTTATATAGACACCGGAGGGGACTAGGGTTGTAGAAAGTCGGTTACAAAGAAAGGAATCTACATATCCGAACGCCAAGCTTGCCATCCACGCAAAGGAGAGTCCCATCTGAACACGGGTGTCGGTGTCAAAACCGGCGGATCTCGGGTAGGGGGTCCCAAGCTGTGCGTCTTAGGATCAATGGTAACATGAACACATGATTTTACCCAACTTCGGGTTCTCTTGATGAGATAATACCCTACATGCTGCTTGATTGACTATAATGAGTATAGGGGTTACACGAGTTGATCTACCCCGAGATCATATGTTGTGGTCTAAACCCTAGAGGTACGATGAGTAATGTTATCATGATCTATCGACTAGCCTGGCCTCGGTTTATATAACTAGTCGTCAACCCGTGCGATTGCACGGGCTAGTTATTTAAACGATAGCTTAGTGGAACAATTTTTAAAAATATTGTTTATACATAAAAAGGAAAAGTAATAATGAATTCCAAGATTTTGTATTAATCTCTTAATATTTTATTCTTTAAAGTACACCATTCCTTATACACTTACCATTTAAGTAACATTTATATGTCATATAAAATCGTAATAGTTTGTCTTTCTTACCCCGGGAAATGTTAATATTTTTTCTTCGGCGTCTGCAAAATGCTCCCAAACAAATATTGAAAAATTCTTTAACTTGCAAAGAAGTTCATCCTTTTGTTAACTCCCCCAGGCGTATTATTTACCTTCCCTCAGTAGGAGCCATTCACTTATTTATCTAATAATGCCATAAATCATGTGGAAGTGATATTGAATATCCAAATGGGTAAATAGATGAGACACATGACTATGGATCACTCATACCATGTGATGCAAACCACTGTAAAAAATATAAAACAAAAATAAATATATAACTTCATGAAATGTAAAACAAAACTGAACTATATATATATAGTTGAACCGAGAACCTTTTGAACATGCACCAAAATTACGTGCTGTTTTTAGTTAGAAGGGGAAGCAAAAGTTACGTATGTACAGGAAATGTTCCTGTATAGATAAATGTCTCCTTGGTTTGAAACTCCAAGGAAAAACAATCTGCCAAATTATAAGCTGAAGTTTGCAATCCTACTTCCATGTAGGTTTGTCCCTTTTTATCGCCTTTCTTGAAACGTAGATGGGAGAACTGAGTGCTATTGGACATCAAAAGCCCATGCCCAAGGTGGAATTAGTACCATCGAAGCTAGTCTTTCTGTGGTACTGACGACAATTTCAATTGTCATGAGGAAAGTTAATATATTGTTAATGGCTAATTTTCTTTGTTTTATGCTACAACACCAGGTATATATGTCGGGGTTGCAGTAGTGTTTGGGTCACAAACATCATTTTATAATCTGGAGATGCTAAATAACGTTGACTTCCCAACAAAAAAATTTGACTGAGCTGCAGCATGCCTGTATACTGCATCAAGTACAGAGGAGAACTTTCTCCCAAAACTGGCACTTTTGGCCAGATGGGCAGACAGCCGCACTGCAAATGTAAGTGAACCCGCTCAGTTTTTTCCTAGGAAATATACAACTAATGTCATGCCCGTATACAATATGAACGAACATGTACGTTTGTTGATCATGGTGCACATCTGTTGTGACCTTTGCTGAAGCGTCATTGCCCTGGCGTCCGGCAATTTTTTCCTGCAAGTAGTGAACAGCTGACAGAGAAGATCAGGAAACAAAATTTACACCATGTTGGATATACTATAAAATAACTATTTCTTTACACAGGATTTAGCATCCAATAACTCGGGAGGGTTTCCAAGTAGGAGACAATGCTCAGATTCATATCCTTTCTTTTTCGAGGGAAACATGAAGAGGCAAAGGTGAGCACGACTCGCAGACCATAACAAAACATATAAAAATCATGAATTTATAACATGTTCTTAGGACAAAACTGTTGAAAGCCATTGCTCGACACCTTCAATTCGAGGCAAGACTAAAAAGTTGTGATTTTAGATAAGACTTCGAATGGGGAGAAGAATGGGCAGTAGTCTGAGGTTTAATGCACATATTGCATGGGTACTGCATGCAATGTTCAATAATAGTGGCTGTAGAAAAGTTGAACCTGACTGGTCAAATGTGAGCTTGAACTGGTATTGTTAAATTCCTCCTCCTTTTATGGCATACATACACACGAAGATTAGCAGCTCAAGTGAACATCTGTTTTCGTTGAAGCTGAAATAACCATAAAAAATAGTTGATGAAAATACCATACCAAAACCATTGTTTGCACTGATACTTGTTGGCATCGTACTATTGCTCTAATATGGACGATCGTGATTTCTGACTACTGCTCTATGGCATCAATCAACACTGGTCGTGCTAACATACCTGATCGGAAAACCATGTTAACATTGTTCTAGTACTGATGATCGCGATTAACACATGTATATCAAGATTACTGACTACTGCTCCGGAAACCACGGATGGAAGCTGCCGGTGTTGCCATCAATCAGCAGTGGTTGAGTTCTCGCGTACCTTAACGGAGAGAGGAGAATACGTAAGTACATATCGCTGCATCCAAGTTGAGGGCAGAGTACTGTTGTCCCATGCTGCAAGAGATGTCTGGCTTGCTCAGATATTGATCACTGCTACCGGCGAGAGTTGCCCCCTTGCACCGGCCCAGCATGAACCAATCTGAAAGATAGGCAAGCATGGCGGCCAATATGATCATCCCCGCCAGATTGGTAGTTTGAGGGACGGTGCATGTGGGAAACAGGAGCTCGATCAGGTAGGGCAGCGGCATGGAAATTCAAGAGAAAGAGCAATCGGGAGAAAGATTGAGAAGATGGAAACAAATGGGATGGAAATCGTAAGACAAAGAGGTGTCGGGAGAGAGATTGATAGGTCTCGCCAAACCCGGATGCATGATGCTTTCTTGCGCAGGATGGGGGGTTGGGCTTCCCTTGTTGAGCGTGGCCATCGTCCGGCGAGAGTATAATCCATGGGAGGATGTGGGGTAGGGCTTCCCGTGGTGAGCACGGCCATCCTCCAGCGAGATCGGAATCCATGGTAGTAGGTGGTTGGGTTGTTATTTTTTAATTTGGGTGTGTTCCTTTGATTATGGACAGACCAGAGGCGTGCATGTACAGGTTAAACGCGATACTTTTTTTTTGAAAGGTCAAACACCTTCAACGTAAGGATTAACACGGACCCTCCTTTGGTGCCTCCGATCAGTTGGGTAATTTCTCGGGATTACGTGAACGAAGGATAGGTTAGGTGTCCATGAGTTTTTTTCTTTTGGGGAGAGATTCAAGTGAGATCTATACCGTAATAATTTGGACCCACCAGATTAACGGCTCCTAATTACTGATTAACGTAGGAATTTCTAGGAAGTCTGTAATTAGTATAGGTAGGTATAGATAGATATACCAGAGGCCTAGGATAACAAGAGTCCTAGCTGAATACGTCGGTGGGGAGGAATCCTTGTCTTGATCATCAAGTCTTGTGGAACCTCCCTTGTATGCGGCAACTATCCGAACTAGCCCATGAGTATACGGCCATGGGGGTCCTTGACCCAATCTAACTGATCGGGAGACGACGTGGTGAGTACCCCCTAGCCCAGGACATCGTTAGTAGCCCCCTGAACCGGTCTTCAAGTTGGGGACGCTCCTCGATTCTTCCGAACTGTTCTTCATCTTCGGTCGTCGGTCTTGAAAACTGGTTCAACAAATCTCCTTATCTTTGATCTTGAGGATCGCCAAAGTGCATCCGAAGAGTTTATACGTCGGGTATCCGAGGAGCCTCTTTAAGTTTAGGGCCTTTATCAATGCCTTGTTATTTTTATGCCACACCTCGGGTTTTGAGTTATTCCCGGGCGGTAGTATCCTCTTGCATCCGAGCTCCAACGACGGATTGCATTCGAGGTATCTTTTGCAGCCAAGCACCAACGCCGGACTGCTTCCGAGCTGCAATGCCGAAATGTATCCGAGCTCTAACGCCGGAATGTATCTGAGCTCCAACGCCGGACTATGTCCAAGCTCCAACGCCGGACAGTATCCTAGGTGTCATAGATCA
The DNA here is from genome assembly GCF_002162155.2 of Triticum dicoccoides. NCBI lineage: Eukaryota > Viridiplantae > Streptophyta > Magnoliopsida > Poales > Poaceae > Triticum > Triticum dicoccoides. The sequence goes on along the minus strand of NC_041391.1, from coordinate 41,368,053 downwards.
CCTTGGTTCAAAAAAGTTGAAGGAGTTTAGCCAAGCTTAATGCCGGAAATGCCCTCTACGGAGCCAGCCACTAGCGCCCGAGATTTATGCCGGACTGCTTCCGGGGTGTCTATTGTAGTGGAGCACCAATGCCGGACTGTACCCGAGGTGGTGCACCACCTCGGCCATGGGCTGATTTTTATGAATTTAATTCTGAATTATGCAATGTAATATCTGTCGAGATGTATAGCCAGTAGCCCTCAAGGTGCGTGTTCGCCTAATATCCGAGATGCACCTGAAGGAAAAAATCAAAGCGCTGACCCCAGTAGCCCCCGAGACTCAGGTTGATTCATAAAATCAGCCTGAGGATCAATTCCCAGCTCGGCAGCATACTTAGGAATAGAAATGCGGTGTGCAAATTCCTCGAGACTCAGGTTGGGTGCGGCCGACCAACCTGAGGATAATAATCTCCTCGAAAACTATATGGCACTTTAAATTTTCTGCATTGAATTATTAATGCAGTAGCCCCCGAGACACTGGTCGGGTGGGGACACGAGATCAGGGGATCGATGTACCCCTTTAATATTTGTAAATAATAATCACGAAGCCCAGTAGCCCCCGAGCCTTAATGTGCGCACGGGTGGCCGAATTAAGGATCGATATCCAACATAAAATCAAAAATTATGTGTAATGATTCTATGTATCCAAGTACTTTACATCATCAATGCTCGGATCCGCATTGTACAAAACTTTGTTGACCGGCCATCGGCTTCAACTTCCTCGGCCAATAGCCGGGGAGTGTTTGTCCCACTTTATAAAGCCTTTATGAGGGCAAAGATTTACGGCAAACAAGGTGATCCGGCCATACGGTTTTCATAAACAAAGGTACACAGAGAGAAATGTTATATTATTGTTTAACATAAGAAACATCGTCCAAAGAAAATAGTCCCGCTATCGGTTCCTTTCTTTGGGTTGTCTTGCTAAGCATGATCATGAAACCTCAGCTCCGATCAATATGGGAGGAAAATAGTGAGGATTTAGTTCGGGGAAAGCTTCCAAACTCTATGGTTGAGATGAACCCAAATTTTTACTTCCGTTGCTACCGTTTATAATCTGAAAGTGGCCCATCGTCGGCTTCTACCCCCTTGTAGATGCTATGCAGGGTGTTTCTGAAATAAAAAACAACCCTTAGCCGATGTCTCGGTGCCCGAAGGCGGCTGTGTTGGCAGAAACGAGGCAATCAGATATGCGGGCTTTATAACTTTCTCTTAGTCATAGGAGGTTAAAGTTGGGAGGCCAGCAAGTATCACCCCGCTTAGTGTTCGGTGACAGCCAAGGCCAAGCCATAAACACTTTGGCCAATGTTATGAATGGCCCGTCATTTAATACAGTCATCGGACCGCTGACCAGTTTACGCTTATTGTGATAGTCAGTTTTTGGCTTTCTCCACTGAGGTGCTTAACCATGCGAGCTGGAAGCACAATCGCAGTGGTCCTCCCTTTGCACACCTAGCCGAACAAAGCAGAACGTAGGAGGCAAGCACAAGAGCCGGGCAACCCAACTATTGACCAAAGACACAATTCGAAACTGATGCATATATAGCAATATCCGAGAATCTTTGCCGAATCTCTAAAGGTGTCCGGCGTTGCACGGCGAGACTTATGCGGAAAACACACAAATAGCTGAAAAGTGCCGTAGGATTGGAAAACCAAAAAACGTCAGGAAAAACTCGACGTCCGAACTAGATCTATTGTTCGGTGCCAATAAGAAATTGGTCTTAGAAAAAAAAGAGTTGTGCTTCTGTCGTGCTTTAACATGACACATCCTATCTCAAGACTTCAAGCAGGTCAGCCTACGGCTTCAACCTCCTATCCCGAAGGCGGAGTACTTATCATTAGGCCAGTTTAGCAAACTTTAACGGCTTTGAGAGAGAAATCAGGCTCCCCGGCTATTGACCGCACAATCGCATCGAAAAAAGGAGTGATAGAAAAAAAAAGCTTTGCAACGAGTAAGAAGAAGAACACTTATTATAAAACAGCTCACATAAATTTAAGAGCCCCCGAGTGACTTGGGTAAAAAGAATTTTATGTATAATGATTGTATGTACCGAAGTACTTATATCATATATGTGTTCACCCGAACTTTGAACGCGTCTTAACCGACCGTCGGCTTCTCTCTCTTCGGCCAAGGGCCGAAAAGTGTTATGTACTCCATATGTCGAGAATATCGACGGTGTTTCCGATAACCAGGCAATCAGGCCATAAGGCTGTAACAGACAAAGCGCGCTCAGGGAACTTATGCTATATTACTAACGAAGTGTAAGAAGCATCTTCAAAGAAAATAGTACCCCCACGGATACCTTTCTTTGGCTGCTCATTGTTATTATGAGACTTGTGCAATAGATTTTTTGTACTCATGAATTCTGTTGTGTGCCAACCATGACTGAAAACAATAAGAGCGCTAGATTTTGGCTTCACCCAGTCTGAGGTCAGAGCTCGGAAGAACCGGTCGTGACAATCGCAGAGGTGCTCCCTTTACTCCCTAGCCGAACAATCGGGAACGTAGGGGTAAGCATAGAAGCCAGGCAACCCAGCTTGCAAATCACTTAGGTCAATATGGTGCATATTGTGGCGTAATACACGAACAAGGAACGAATCCGTACAAGTATAACCATATGCAAGAGGAAAAGCTCCAGCAAGGGAGCCCCCAAATAAACGGGGTATTTGAATATGTGTGTCACAAACAAAGTTATGACAAGGAGTTTTTTCGCAAACATATTTTTTCCAAAAAAGTTATAATGCTTGGTCGAGCCGAACAAAAATTGAAACTGGAAGTTTTTGAGCAGAAGAGCGACTTAGCTGGTTAATGTGTTCGGCATTGATGACGCGGTCCGAGCTTGATGCGGGACAAGGTTCCAGCTTCTCAGGCTGGTCCCCAGGTGGCCGAGCCGAGAGTACGGCACTCCGAGAAGATGAGGCCCTCAGTCCAGCCACGGTAATGGAGCAGGTCGGCGCGCCAAGGCGACAACACCATTCGGTTGAAGGAGGCGACAGCGCGGCTCAGTCTGAGTCAATTGGCTACACAGAAAAAATAGTGCAAACCAAAAAGTAATGACAAATAAAGATAATAATGTATATATATATAAAATAATTCTTCTACTTGTTTAATACAAGTGAAGTAAATAATGAAAGAGATATGGCTGAGCGTCGAGGTCAATGTCGATGCAGGGCGTGATGTGGTAAGCGCGTGGCAAAGCCCGAATTCACAGGCCCGTCCAAGTTCCAGATACGGCGTTCGTCGAACTATGTACGGAAACTGACCGAACCACCACGCGACCGTCGTTAATGCGGCCACCATTTGATAGGCCTGTGTATAGATGATGGAACAAAGCAGAGTAACAATTCCTTGGAAAAAATAAACCCAAACAAGCAAAAATTGCTGGGATTAATAGCACCTGGTTTATTTGTTGTAGCGGTCCGAAGAAAGGTTACTCCCAAAATTGGGACTCGATCCGCACACCCATTGCCTGATGGGTGATGAAGCGAAGGCATGACGATGCCGGCAAAGGCTGGCTCGCCGAGGCAAAGCCCGTGGTCCAGCTAATGTAATGAAGTGAGTCGGCTGGTGACGCCGGAGTCTCTGAGGTAAGTTGACGAAGGGATGATGAAGCCCCCAGTCCAGGCGAGGAGACGGAGCAGGTCGGTGAGGAGATGTGTTAGCCGAGGTGTTGAAGTAGTTCGGCGTGATGGACATCGGCTCGATGAAGCAACAGTTCGGCCATGCCGATGCAGGTCGTAGCTTGTGACGTGATCAATGCTGGCTTGATGAAGTGACCGTGCGGCGATACCAGTGTGCCCGCTTCGTGTAATCCGTGGGGCGGCGATGTTGGTGACGATTTATCCTTTGCGATGCCGAACTATTGTTCAGCTGGCCGAGATGACCATACGAACAAGTTGAGCTCGGCTCAACAAAGCGACGATGTGTCTAGCGCGGGTCGGCCGCCGTGGAGTGATGTTGTCGGGCCGGTTTGACACCGGCGCGATGGTGAAGCTCGTATTGTTAAAATACTTTTAATAAAAATGGGATGTGTTTGAGAATAAAACACAATACCCCATACGAAAACGTCCTTCAAAAAGGATGTCCGAAATCCTGTTCGTAAAGAAGATGAATTTGGGTCGGATTCGTTCTCGCGCAGAAAACAGATCCGAAAAGTGGTGCACTAATCGGAAGGTTCCCGGAGTTTGGACGGTCGGATCGAGCTGAAATTTTGGCAGGTGGTAGATATGCGAATTCCGCAGCCGATCAACGGTTGGATCTTCCAAAGGACGTCCGAGCTAGATGCTGGACACCCCGCTACAAACTCCTCCGGATTCTCGTCCAGATTCAACAGGGCTCCGGTATATTGGAGATTGCCGGAGATTCCTCCATTGGAACTCGATGAAATTTTCACACGGTTGTTGTAGACTTAATTTCGCATAATTTCACTGAAGCAATCATTTAGGCGACACTCGAGGAGGCGGTGGCGGCGGATACGATTATTCTGTCCAGAAAAACAGCACGGTCGCCCGAGGGCAATGTTGATGTTGAGCCCCCGAGGTCCATGGATGACTCCTCCATGATCTTGATAGGGATCGGAGTTGATGTTACTGAATGCCCTCATCCAAACATGACGATCGGAGGTAGGGCGCAGCCGTCGGTCAACCCAAGGTGACCAGTCGAGCTGGTGACGAAGAAACCGACATCGCAGTTGACCTGCATTCGAGCCATTGATCCTTTCGCCGATCACACAGCGGAGCTCTCAATGAAAGCACCTATGTCGGTGTCAGAACCGGTGGATCTCGGGTAGGGGGTCCCAAGCTGTGCGTCTTGATACGTCCATTCTGCATCATGCTTTTATGACAATATTTATTGCATTATGGGCTGTTATTTCACGTTATGTCACGATACTTATGGCTATTCTCTCTTATTTTACAAGGTTTATATGAAGAGGGAGAATGCCGGCAGCTGTAATTCTGGGCTGGAAAAGGAGCAAATATTGGAGGCCTATTCTACGCAACTCCAAAAGTCCTGAAACTCCATGGAATACCTTGAAATAAATAAAGAAAAATCGTCGCCAAAGATGAAGGCCAGGGGGGCCACACCCTGCTCACGAGGGTGGGGGCGCCCCCCCCTGGGCGCGCCCCCTACCTTGTGGTCCCCCTGGTGGCTCTTCGATGCCCATCTTCTCCTATATGAAGTCTTTCGATGAGAAAAAAATCAGGGAGAACCTTTCGGGATGAGACTTCGCCGCCACGAGGCGGAACCTTGGCAGAACCAATCTAGGGCTCTGGCAGAGCTGTTCTGCCGGGGACACTTCCCTCCGGGAGGGGGAAATCATCACCATCGTCACCACCAATGCTCCACTCATCGGGAGAGGGCAATCTCCATCAACATATTCACCAGCACCATCTCATCTCCAAACCCTAGTTCATCTCTTGTATTCAATTCTTGTCTCCAAGTCCGGGATTGGTGCTAACTGGTTGCTAGTAGTGTTGATTACTCTTTGTAGTTGATGCTAGTTGGTTTATTTGGTGGAAGATCATATGTTCAGATCCTTTATGCATATTATTACCCCTATGATTATGAACATGAATATGATTTGTGAGTAATTACGTTTGTTCCTGAGGACAAGGGAGAAGTCTTGCTATTAGTAGTCATGTGAATTCGGTATTCGTTCGATATTTTGATGAGATGTATGTTGTCTAACCTCTAGTGGTGTTATGTGAATGTCGACTACATAACACTTCACCATTATTTGGGCCTAGAGGAAGGCATTGGGAAGTAATAAGTAGATGATGGGTTGCTAGAGTGACAGAAGCTTAAACCCTAGTTTATGCGTTGCTTCGTAAGGGGCTGATTTGGATCCATATGTTTCATGCTATGGTTAGGTTTACCTTAATACTTTTGTTGTAGTTGCGGATGCTTGCAATAGAGGTTAATCATAAGTGGGATGCTTGTCCAAGTAAGGGCAGTACCCAAGCACCAGTCCACCCACATATCAAATTATCAAAGTACCGAACGCGAATCATATGAGCGTGATGAAAACTAGCTTGACGATATTCCCATGTGTCCTCAGGAGCGCTTTTCCTATTATAAGAGTTTGTCCTTTGCTACAAAAAGGATTGGGCCACCTTGCTGCACCTTATTTACTTTTATTACTTGTTGCTCGTTACAATTTATCTTATCACAAAACTATTTGTTACCACTTATTTCAGTATTTGCAGAGAATACCTTGCTGAAAACCGCTTATCATTTCCTTCCGCTCCTCATTGGGTTCGACACTCTTACTTATCGGAAGGACTACGATAGATCCCCTATACTTGTGGGTTATCAAGACTCTTTTCTGGCGCCGTTGCCGGGGAGTGAAGCGCCTTTGGTAGGTGGAATTTGGTAAGCAAAAATTTATTTAGTGTGCTGAAATTTTCTGTCACTTGTTACTATGGAAAGTAATTGTCTGAGGGGCTTGTTTGGGGTATCTTCACCCCGTCCAGTAGAGCAAAGAGTTGCTCCTCAACCTACTCAATCTACTGAACCTATTGAAAATGAAACTCCCTTTGAGATTCCTTCGGGTTTGATGGTAAAACTGCTAGCTAACACTTTTACAGGAGATAGAACAAAGCATCCTGATGAACATGTACGTTATGTGGATGATGTTTGTGGACTATTTAAGCTTGCAGGTATACCCGATGATGCGTTAAGAAGAAGGCTTTCCCTTTATCTTTGAAGGGAGACGCATTGACATGGTACAGGCTATGTGATGATATGAGATCATGGAACTATAAAAGATTGAAATTGGAATTTCATCAAAAGTATTACCCTATGCATCTTGTTCATCGTGATCGCAATTATATATATAATTTTTGGCCTCGCGAAGGAGAAAGCATCGCTCAAGCTTGGGGGGGGGGGGCTTAAATCAATGTTATATTCATGCCCCAATCATGAGCTCGCAAGAGAAGTAATTATGCAAAGTTTTTATGCTCGGCTTTCTGATAACAATCGCTCCATGCTTGATACTTTCTGTGCTGGCTCTTTTATGATGAAGAATATTGAATTCAGATGGAATTTACTGGATATAATTAAATGCAACTCTGAAGATTGGGACCTCGACGAAGGTGAGGAGTCAGGTATGACACGCAAGTTTGATTGTGTTAAATCTTTTACGGATACCAATATTTTCCGTAAGTTTAGCACTAAATATGGACTTGACTCTGAGATAGTAGCTTCTTTCTGTGAATCTTTTGCTACTTATGTTGATCTTCCCAAGGAGAAGTGGTTTAAATATCATCCTCCCATAGAAGTGAAAGTAGCTGCAGTTGTTAAAGTTGAAGAAAAGATTGTCACTTCTAATGATCCTATTGTTCCCACTTCTTATGCTGAGAAACCACCTTTCCCTGTTAGAATGAAGGATCACGCCAAAGCTTCAACTGTTGTTCGTAAAAGCAATATTAGAACTTATACACCCCCTGAACAAGTCAAAGTAGAACCTAATATTGCTATTGTTAAAGATCTCTTGTCTGATAATATCGATGGGCATGTTATTCAATTCCAGGGTGAGACCGCTAGAATTGCTAAACCTTGTGATAAAGATAAACATAGACCTATGGTGGGCGTGCCTGTTATTTCTGTTAAAATAGGAGATCATTGTTATCATGGCCTATGTGATATGGGTGCTTGTGCTAGTGTTATACCTTATGAATTATATAAAGAAATTAAGCATGAAATTGCACCTGCTGAGTTAGAAGAAATTGATGTCACAATTAAACTCGCCAATAGAGATACTATTTCACCAGTGGGAATTGTTAGAGATGTTGAAGTCTTGTGTGGGAAAACTAAATATCCTGCCGATTTTCTTGTTCTCTGTTCCCCACGAGATAGCTTTTGTCCCATTATATTTGGTAGACCCTTCTTGAGTACTGTTAATGCTAAGATAGACTGCGAAAAGGATGTTGTTACTATTGGCTTGGATAATATGGTTCATGAGTTTAATTTCTCTAAATTTAGTAAACAACATCGTGAAGAAGAATCGCCTAGTAAGGATGAAATTATTGGTCTTGCTTCTATTTCTGTACCTCCTAGTGATCCATTAGAACAGTATTTGCTAGACCATGAAAATGATATGTTCATGAATGAAAGAAGGGAAACAGATGAAGTATTCTTTAAACAGGAACCTATTCTGCAACACAATTTGCCTGTTGAAACCCTAGGGGATCCCCCTCCACCCAAGGGTGATCCCGTATTTGAGCTTATACCGTTGCCTGATAATCTTAAATATGCTTATCTTGATGAAAAGAAAATATATCCTGTCATTATTAGCGCTAACCTTTCAGAGCATGAAGAGGAAAGATTATTGAAAACTCTGAAGAAGCACCGTGCCGCTATTGGATATACACTTGATGATCTTAAGGGCATCAGTCCCACTCTATGCCAACATAAAATAAATTTGGAAGCTAATGCAAAACCAGTTTGTGATCCTCAACGACGTTTGAATCCTAAAATTAAAGAAGTGGTAAGAAAAGAAATACTTAAGCTTCTGGAGGCAGGTATAATTTATCCCGTTGCTGATAGTCAGTGGGTAAGTCCTGTCCATTGTGTCCCTAAGAAGGGAGGTATTACAGTTGTCCCTAATGATAAAGATGAATTGATCCCTCAAAGAATTATCATAGGTTATAGGATGGTAATTGATTTGTGTAAATTAAATAAAGCTACTAAGAAAGATCATTACCCCTTACCTTTTATTTATCAAATGCTAGAAAGATTATGTAAACATACACATTATTGCTTTCTAGATGGTTACTCTGGTTTCTCTCAAATACCTGTGTCAGCTAAAGATCAATCAAAGACTACTTTTACATGCCCTATTGGTACTTTTGCTTATAGACGTATGCCTTTTGGTTTATGTAATGCACCTGCTACCTTTCAAAGATGCATGATGGCTATATTCTCTAACTTCTGCAAAAAGATTTGTGAGGTTTTCATGGATGACTTTTCCGTCAATGGTTCCTATTTTGATGATTGCTTAAGCAATCTTGATCGAGTTTTGCAGAGATGTGAAGAAACTAATCTTGTCTTGAATTGGGAAATGTGCCACTTTATGGTTAATGAAGGTATTGTCTTGGGGCACAAAGTCTCTGAAAGAGGTATTGAAGTTGATCAAGCCAAGGTTGATGCTATTGAAAAGATGCCATGTCCCAAGGACATCAAAGGTATAAGAAGTTTCCTTGGTCACGCCGGATTTTATAGGAGGTTCCTTAAGGACTTCTAAAAAATCTCTCGGCCTCTGACTAATTTATTACAAAAAGATGTACCATTTGTTTTTGATGATGATTGTGTAGAAGCATTTGAAATACTTAAGAAAGCATTAGTCTCTGCACCTGTTGTTCAGCCACCTGATTGGAATTTACCCTTTAAAATTATGTGTGATGCTAGTGATTATGTTGTAGGTGCTGTTCTAGGGCAGAATGTTGATAAGAAATTAAATGTTATCCATTATGCTAGTAAGACTCTAGAGAATGCTCAAAGAAATTATGCTACTACCGAAAAAGGAACTTTTAGCAGTGGTGTTTGCTTGTGATAAGTTTAGACCTTATATTGTTGATTCCAAAGTTACTATTCACATTGATCATGCTGCTATTAAATATCTTATGGAAAAGAAGGATGCAAAACCTAGACTTATTAGATGGGTTCTCCTGCTTCAAGAATTTGATTTGCATATTGTTGATAGAAAAGGAGCTGAGAACCCCGTTGCAGATAACTTGTCTAGGTTAGAGAATGTTGTTGATGACCCACTACCTATTGATGATAGCTTTCCTGATGAATAATTAAATGTCATAAGCGCTTCTCGTAGCACTCCTTGGTATGCTGATTATGCTAATTATATTGTTGCTAAATTTATACCACCTAGCTTCACATACCAGCAAAAGAAAAAGTTTTTCTATGACTTGCGACATTACTTTTGGGATGACCCACATCTTTATAAAGAAGGAGTAGTTGGTGTGATTAGACGTTGTGTACCTGAGCATGAACAGGAACAGATCCTACGCAAGTGTCACTCTGAAGCTTATGGAGGACACCATGCTGGAGATAGAACTGCACATAAGGTATTGCAATCCGGTTTTATTGGCCTACTCTCTTCAAAGATGCCCATAAGTTTGTTTTGTCTTGCGATGAATGTCAAAGAATTGGTAATATTAGTGGACGCCAAGAAATACCTATGAATTATTCGCTTGTTATTGAGCCATTTGATGTTTGGGGCTTTGATTATATGGGACCTTTTCCTGCCTCTAATGGATACACACATTTTTTAGTTGCTGTTGATTACGTTACTAAGTGGGTGGAAGCTATTCCAACTAGTAGTGTTGATCATAACACATCTATTAAAATGCTTAAGGAAGTTATTTTTCTGAGGTTTGGACTCCCTAGATATTTAATGACTGATGGTGGTTCACACTTTATTCATGGTGCTTTCCGTAAGATGCTTGCTAAATATGATGTTAATCATAGGATTGCATCTCCTTATCACCCTCAGTCTAGTGGGAAAGTAGATTTGAGCAATAGGGAGCTCAAATTAATTTTGCAAAAGACTGTTAATAGGTCTAGAAAGAATTGGTCCAAGAAACTTGGTGATGCATTATGGGCCTATAGAACTGCATATAAAAATCCTATGGGTATGTCTCCGTACAAAATGGTCTATGGAAAAGCTTGTCACTTACCTCTCGAACTAGAACATAAGGCATATTGGGCTATTAAAGAGCTCAACTATGATTTCAAACTTGCGTGATATTAGCTCACTTGATGAATGGAGAGCCCAAGCATATGAAAATGCCAAGTTGTTTAAAGAAAAAGTTAAAAGATGGCATGACAAAAGGATACAAAAGCGTGAGTTTCATGTAGGTGATTATGTATTGCTATACAACTCTCGTTTAACAATTTTTGCAGGAAAACTTCTCTCTAAATGGGAAGTCCCTACGTTATCGAGGAGGTTTATCGTTCCGGTGCCATAAAAATCAACAACTTCGCAGGCACAAATCCGAAGGTGGTAAACGGTCAAAGGATCAAACATTATATCTTAGGTAATCCTATAAATGTTGAAACTAATATTATTGAAACCGTGACCCCGGAGGAGTACATAAAGGACACTTTCCAGAACGTTCCAGACGCCGAAAAGGAATAGGTATGTGGTACGGTAAGTAAACCGACTCCAAAACAATTTTAAGGCAATATTTCTCCGTTTTGGAATATTTAGAAAAATAGAAAAATAAGCAGCAGTCCGGGGAGGACACGAGGCCTCCACGAGGGTGGAGGGTGCGCCCTACCCCCCTCGTGAGCACCTCGTGTGTCCTACGGACTCCGTTTCCTTGCACGACCATATTTTGGTCGGTAAAAATTCATTATATATACTCCCGAAGGTTTTGACCACCGTATCACGCAAATATACTCTGTTTTCGTTTCGAGCTATTTCCGCTGCAGATTTAGAGCACCATGACTTCTCCCTCTTACAGCAACGAAGACAAGGATGCTTGGCTATTGAAGATAGTGTTGAAGAGAGAAGAACCAGAAGAAATCAACAAGGATGAAAGGATCAAGAAGTCCATGGAGGTTCAAGCTCCGGTGGTGAACCACGAATACATCCCTCAACCCTTACCTAACCTTTTCACTCCAACAGAGATTGAAGCTTTCAAGATGATTGAGTTAGCCCGCATACAGAACAAGTATCTTACACAGGAGAATATTTTGTTGAAGGATCATATTGCTGGGCTCAAGGGCATTATCCGCAAGTTGGAGGAACTTTTACGCTCGATGTGCGATTATCCACCGTCATCATCACCACCTCAATCACCTCTGAGGATATAATCACATGGGTATGGGCACTCCCCTTGGCAACTGCCAAGCTTGGGGGAGGTGCCCTGGTATCGTATCACCATCAGAACTCCTATGTTTACAATTTTTCTTAGTTCAATCCTATTAGTAGTATCTTGATTTAGAAGAATAAAGTCATGGCATGATCTAGTTTTGAGTTTTGCTTTATGATTCTTCTTTGTAATCGAGTCCGTGAGCTATATAATAAAGATTAGTGTTGAGTCAAGGGTTTGATTGTTTTGCCATGATCTTGGGTAAGTAGAAGAAAAGAATAAAAAGAATCAAGGAGCTCATATTGATCTTCGTGAAAGTAATGACTTCACATAGAAAGAGTATGATGATAAAAAGTTGTTGGGAGTTGGCAAATAAAGCTTTGGTCATCGTTGCAATTAATAGGAAGTAATAAGGAAAGAGAGGTTTCACATATAGATATATTATCATTGATATATTTTATGATTGGGAGCACTCATTAAAATATGACATGCTAAAGAGTTGAGGTTGGACAAGGAAGACAACATAATGAGTTATGTTTTCTTACATTCGAGATAAAGTATGTTGTCATGGATCCTCTACCGTGTTGAGCTTGCCTTTCCCCCTCATGCTAGCCAAATTCTTAGCACCAAGTAGAAATACTACTTGTGCTTCCAAATACCCTTAAACCAGTTTTGCCATGAGAGTCCACCATATCTACCTATGGATTGAGTAAGATCCTTCAAGTAAGTTGTCACCTATGCAAGCAATAAAAATTGCTCTCTAAATATGCATGACTTATTAATGTAGAGAAATAAGCTTTGTACGAAATTGTTGTGAACGCAATAAAAGCGACGGACTGCATAATAAAGGTTCACATGCAACGAGCAATATAAAGTGACGTTCTTTTGCATTAAGATTTTGTGCATCAACCCTAAACGCGCATGACAACCTCCGCTTCCCTCTGCGAAGGGCCTATCTTTCATTATTTTCCTCTACCTTACAAGAGTCACGGTGATCCTCACCTTTCCTTTTTCATTTTATCCTTTGGCAAGCTCAGCATGTTGCATAGAGTATGATATACATATCTAATTGGATGTAGGGGAGCATGAATTATTATTTTTGACATTACCCTTGAGGTAAAATGTTGCGGGGCAAAACTATAAGCCCCTATCTTTCTCTGTGTCTGACTAAAACTCCGTAGCCACAAGTATCGCGTGAGTGCTAGCAATTATGAAGGACTAAATGATAGTTGAGTATGTGGACTTGCTTTTAAGCTCTGACATAGAATCTTTCCGATGTTATGATAAATTGCAATTGCTTCAATGACTGAGATTATAATTGTTAGTGCCCAATAATGTTTCTGATTCATGCTTTGGCTTTGTGAATAGGTCATCACTGGAACATGAGTAATCATATGACAAAATCTAATTATGTTGCCGTTATGAAATAATCATGATGCCTTCATGTCCGTATTTTATTTTTATCGACGCCTCTACCTCTAAACATGAGGACATATTTATTGTTATCGGCTTTTCGCTTGAGGACAAGCGAGGTCTAAGCTTGGGGGAGTTGAAACGTCCATTTTGCATCATGCTTTTATGACAATATTTATTGCATTATGGGATGTTATTTCATGTTATGTCACGATACTTATGGTATTCTCTCTTATTTTACAAGGTTTACATGAAGAGGGAGAATGCCGGCAGCTGGAATTCTGGGCTGGAAAAGGAGCAAATATTGGAGGCCTATTCTACGCAACTCCAAAAGTCCTGAAACTCCATGGAATACCTTGAAATAAATAAAGAAAAAGCGTCGCCAAAGATGAAGGCCAGGGGGACCACACCCTGCTCACGAGGGTGGGGGGCACACCCCCTGGGCGCGCCCCCCTACCTCGTGGGCCCCCTGGTGGCTCTCCCACGCCCATCTTCTCCTATATGAAGTCTTTAGATGAGAAAAAAAATCAGGGAGAACCTTTCGGGACGAGACTCCGCCGCCACGAGGCGGAACCTTGCCGGAACCAATCTAGGGCTCTGGCAGAGCTAGTCTGCCGGGGACACTTCCCTTCGCGAGGGGGAAATCATCACCATCGTCATCACCAACGCTCCTCTCATCGGGAGTGGGCAATCTCCATCAACATCTTCACCAGCACCATCTCATCTCCAAACCCTAGTTCATCTCTTGTATCCAATTCTTGTCTCCAAGTCTGGGATTGGTGCTAGTAGGTTGCTAGTTGTGTTGATTACTCTTTGTAGTTGATGCTAGTTGGTTTATTTGGTGGAAGATCATATGTTCATATCCTTTATGCATATTATTACCCCTCTGATTTTGAACATGAATATGCTTTGTGAGTAATTACGTTTGTTTCTGAGGACAAGGGAGAAGTCTTGCTATTAGTAGTCATGTGAATTCGGTATTCGTTCGATATTTTGATGATATGTATGTTGTCTAACCTCTAGTGGTGTTATGTGAACGTCGACTACATAACACTTCACCATTATTTGGGCCTAGAGGAAGGCATTGGGAAGTAATAAGTAGATGATGGGTTGCTAGAGTGATAGAAACTTAAACCCTAGTTTATGCGTTGCTTCATAAGGGGCTGATTTGGATCCATATGTTTCATGCTATGGTTAGGTTTACCTTAATACTTTTGTTGTAGTTGCGGATGCTTGCAATAGAGGTTAATCATAAGTGGGATGTTTGTCCAAGTAAGGGCAGTACCCAAGCACCGGTCCACCCACATATCAAATTATCAAAGTACCGAACGCGAATCATATGAGCGTGATGAAAACTAGCTTGACGATATTCCCATGTGTCCTCGGGAGCGCTTTTCCTATTATAAGAGTTTGTACAGGCTTGTCCTTTGCTACAAAAAGGATTGGGCCATCTTGCTGCACCTTATTTACTTTTATTACTTGTTGCTCGTTACAATTTATCTTATCACAAAACTATCTGTTACCACTTATTTCAGTATTTGCAGAGAATACCTTGCTGAAAACCGCTTATCATTTCCTTTTGCTCCTCGTTGGGTTCGACACTCTTACTTATTGAAAGGACTACGATAGATCCCCTATACTTGTGGGTCATCACATCTTAGGATCAATGGTAACATGAACACGGGATTTTACCCAGCTTCGGGTTCTCTTGATGAGATAATACCCTACATGCTGCTTGATTGACTGTAATGAGTATAGGGGTTACAAGAGTTGATCTACCTCGAGATCATATGTTGTGGTCTAGACCCTAGAGGTATGATGAGTAATGTTATCATGATCTATCGATTAGCCTGGCCTCGGTTTCTATAATGTACCAGAGGCCTAGGATAACAAGAGTCCTAGCCGAATAAGCCGGTGGAGAGGAATCCTTGTCTTGATCACCAAGTCTTGTGGAACCTCCCTTGTATGCGGCAACTGTCTGAACTGGCCCATGAGTATACGGCCATGGGGGTCCTCGGCCCAATCTAACTGATCGGGAGACGATGTGGTGAGTACCCCCTAGCCCAGGACACCGTCAACGGGAAGAAGTCTTTTGTCTTGTATCTTCATAGCCCATCAGTCCGGCCCACGTCACATAGGTCGGACGGACGAGGACCCTTTAATTCAGGACTCCCTGAGTAGCCCCTTAACTAGGCTTCAATGTCAAGGTGTCCGGCGCGCGAATTGTCTTCGGCATTGCAATGCGGGTTGCTTCTCCGAATACTTCAAAATAGTCTTTGAACACCACACACAACCGCAGAGAGTATAATATTTCACGAGTCCAATCCGCTGACAACTTTTTGTAGCATGACATCACGTCGCCGCCCTGCCATTATTTCAAACCGTTTTTTAGCCTGCCGCTCCATATTTTGAGATGCAGTTTCATTGGCACGTCTTGTCAAAGTAGAGACCGTGTCCCCTTATTGCGGGATTCTCATCAATACGGGCATGGGTAATCCCACCGTATCATCTATGCGGCCCTTGGGAGTAGGCGAGTTTTTAGGGAGAGTGGGGAGGCGCTTGATATTCACTGCCTTTATAAAGAGATAAGGATTCACCCCTTTCACCCACGCCTTCTCTCTCTCTCTCTGCCTCCCCCGTTCTCGAGCTCCAGCGCCCAAGTTCTCATCTTTTCCGTCCCAAGAAAGCACGCCAACCATGTCCAGATCTGGAGCGCAGGGCAAGTGGATGGTCTCCTCCGTCAAGGAGAAGGACATTACGAAGCTCCGGGAGGCGGGGTATTTGGCCAAAGAAATTTCCCACCGGTTCCCGGCCGAGGGGTAGATCATCCCCACTCCGGAGCCCCATGAGAGTGTGGTGTTCATCCCCCACTTCGTCCATGGGCTGGGATTTCCTCTCGAACCATTCATCTGTGGACTCATGTTCTACTACGGGCTAGATTTCCATGATCTAGCCCCAAATTCTTTCCTCAACATCTCACAATCATTGTCGTGTGCGAGGCTTTCCTCCGTATCCCACCCCACACTACTAGAAAAAGGGTTGTTAGTGGCGCACCTGTTTTTGCTATTAATGGCGCACTACAGGTGCGCCACTATTAACACGCCACTAGTAACAAATAGTAATGGCGCACCTCTAGTGCGCCACTAGTATCCGAGATAATAGTGGCGCACCACATAGTGTACCATTACTATGTCCACTAGTGTGCCATTACTATGTCCACTAGTGTGCCATTACTATGCCTCTTAGGGGGGCATATTTACCTTGTGCTCTGGGTTACTAATGGAGCACTCTTAGATAATGCGCCACTGGTGTGTTTATTTCAGTGCGCCACTAAAGTGCAATATGGTGCACCACTACTATGAATATTAGGATATTTTTTCTTTTCTGATATTTGCATAGGTTACAAAATACATTACTGCACAGAATATAAATAACACAACATATAAACAGCAGATTTATCGAATACTATAGAAGATTAGTCTCCGAATACAATTCATCATATTAGTCTCCGAATTCAAAATACCAAACAAAGTTAGAACATTACAAGTCTCGAGACAGCGAGTAGCGAGTTTGTCGTCACATTACAAAGTCGATATCGATCATCTAAACTACCATCACATAGAAGAGAGTTTCGGTCACGATTACCGTCATCCCGATGAAACTGGTTTTCATCCGGTTCCTCCTCCGCTCCCTCATCTCTCCCGCTAGATAGCGCGCGTATCTAGCTTCCGCCTCCGCCCTAGTGGTGTACCCTTTGTAACTGTTACCACTGAAATGGTGAACCTGTCTCTGACACTCCTCCCAGTCGTCGTAGACTCCGGGAACCTTACCCTTGTACACGACATACGACGACATATCTATGCACTAGACAAACAAAACGTTAGTAGCAATTCACAGACAATACATAAGCAATATATAAGTATGCAACAAAAGGATCGGAAGAGAAAATCAACACATTAATAGCACGATTCATGGTCCTACTAATAAATAGCATCGATTACATATAAGTTGAATGATTATCCAAACTAAAGAGACATACACGTTCATTAAAGTTTAATTACAACATTAGCTAATCGATATTCTAAAACTACATAGCATCAATACTTTTGACTCGACTCAAATCGGAGCATGGATGAAGCCGCCGTCTATCGTGATGGTCATGAATGTGCGGTCGTTATCGGCCTGCATTTGTAGCCTTGTATCTATTTCACTGTTGGACGGTTGATATATGAGGTAGAACTGCCCCGAGGTACGAAGGGCATCTTGATGGATGATTTCCGCAAACTCTGACTGGATGCGAAAGAATTCTTGTCTGATGTCCGCGCCCTGGATTGCCAACAAGTGTGCGGCCCAATCTTTGAGATTAGTTGGTAGCAGAAGGTGATTACGGTCCCGTACGATCGCTCGCATGTGATGGAGGGCGTAGTAGGCATCCTTCTGACCGCCAGGCGGCTGCTTGACACAGGGGAACGTCGTTACGTGAGTGAACACGTGCTTGCCGTACCAACAAATTTGCCTCCTGAAGGTGCCTCCAGATTTCGCGTAGCCAGGGAGAGCATCATCAAGAACTTTCTTGATATTTGTGTAGTCTTTCTTTGACTGACGGTCCGAGTCGAAATACGTGGCCATGGAATATTTCGGGCTTAAAAGGATGAGTGTGCAATGTGTGTCACTGCACAAAACACGAAATGTTAGAGAAAAAAAGAACGATCGAAATCTAAGAAATCATATGTTACGGGGCGGTGAGGGGATGACTTACTCGGGAAAGTAAGGCACGAGGAAGTTATCCTTATCTACGTTCGCCAGAATGACGACTTCGAGGTATGAACTCGCGACTTGCCGATCCGCAGCGCTGCCCAAGATCTTGGCACGCATGTAGAAGGGGTCGACAATCACGATGTCCGGGGTCTTGTATCTAATGATCCGCATCTCCATACTGAGCGAAAATAGCTGAATGAAGGTGTAGTGCAGCGGATGAAGGTTAAACATAGCGAAGATGTCATCAAACCGCAGGACGATCATACCCCCGATGGTGCTATCGACAAAGCCCTTGCCCTCTGGCACCTTGGCCATGAAAACCGGGTAACATCATTCTCGGAGAGACGCCGCTTCTACAAAGAAAGAACATTGTCATGCAGACTAAGCATAGCACCGGTTGCAGCATTGAGAAGATTAGTCGGTAGCATCGGCCTACCCGCCACATGCACCCTCCTCGAGATATCCTTAGGTGAAGGTGGCCTGTAATGAGAACGGATCATACTCGGTGCCGACTGGCTCGCACCCTTGTTAGTTTTTTCTTTTCCGTCCCTTCTGCTTCTTCTGCTGTAATGGGATCGAGTTCTGCTCAGAGACCACCTTCTTGAGTGTGTTGGGGCTAATAATATTTTGCACCTCAGCTATCTGAGGCTCGGTGAAGGCGGCAGCTGGAGGCGTCTCCTGAGAACTGAACGCCAGACGACGCCTGTTGCAATTGGGTTTCTCGTGGTACCAGCTAGATCGCGATCGTCTTTTGCAGGGTTGGGTTCTTGAGAAGGAGGCCCCAGGAATATGTCACCGTACCCATGTTCATTGAAGTACTTATCAACATTGGTAAATGTACCATCATCATCATCAGGATCCCGTGCCATATGCATGTCCGGATCAGATGACGGCGGTAGCGTTGCGGCGGTCTTGCCATGGCTTGGCGCCGATACGACTGGCGGTGTTGTCTGTGGGGTGGTGCCCCCCGCCCCCAAACGAATCTAGCTCTTCGGCCAAAGCATGTTCCAGCTTATGCAGGCGCCGAGTGTCATCACATCATCTTGGTCGGCCCCAGGGGGTCGATACGGAGGTAACAAGTTGTTGCAGCCCCGCAGCACCCAAACTAGTTGAACCCTATACACGGTGGGTGGCATCGGATTACCGTGAAACACGCGGCTGCCAGGTTGAAGGATTTTGGCCTTGGCGACATCGATCAACTCGTTGTCCACGAAGTGCAGGAGAGTGCATGGAACATCGGCGGCGCCCTGCGAAAACATGTAGTGCGTCAGGGCTGCCCAGTCAAAGGCAAGGAGATGAAGTCATCGGCCGAGGCTTAGTTACCGTGATGGCATCGAGCTCGGCTTATGTCGAGGCACCGCCAACTACGGGCGTGGAAGTGACGGAGGGGCAGCTTGCTGCCGAGGTGCCGGCCGGTGTATTCTTTCCACACCCGGGTGCATTAAGCTCCTATGCCGGCGTCGGCGCCGGAGACACCAATGCCGCCTCCGCCGGACACACCAATGGCACCGGAGCGTTGTGCGAGTTGCTGCCCGTGAAGCTGGGAATCAGGGGCGAACCCTGTTGGCCGCCCGCAATCCACGCATGTAGCCCCTAAACCAATGTAGGCATAATGGCGGTAATCGTCGCTCCCAGTTGGTCTCGCACTTGCTCTTGGACTATCTCCGGAATCCGCACCACTTGTGCCTTGAGTTCTTTAACCTCGCGCTCGTGGGTTTCCGAGCTGGTCTATCTCTCCTTTTGCCCAGCCGTATAGTATTCCCACCATTTCATGGACAAGCCTTTGCCGGCCACACGACCAGCTGATGACGGCTTACTCAACTTATCCTTGTTTTTCTCTATGTTCAACGCTCTATTTAAAGTGGTGTCCCAAGGGGCAGACGGGGACCCCGCACTGCTGCTTTAGGTTTCCCGTGGAAGGAACATGAACCATTTAGAAATTTGGCTTCATTAATTAGAATGCAACCATATGGAGCTAATTACACGGGAGTGTATTCCTTACCAGAACAAGCTTAAGCGCCTTGGTCTTCGGATCCGTGGTAAGATCCTTTGTTACTAGGTCCATCTTGTACCGGGCCGTGACATAGTTCCTGGTCTGCTTGTCACGGTATTTATCGAAGAGGGGCGGTAGGCCTTGCTCGGCACACTCCGCGTCCTCCTTGTCCCATATAGGTTCCGCCTCTTTGTAACTGCGGGACCGAGTTTGTGGACCCCTAAGTTCAAGTCCCACATATCTTTCCCCCCACTGACTTTATTTTGCGGATGCATTGCTCTCACACTTGATCTTGAACTCCCGGCAGTCAGCTTCGTTGATCGAAGGATTTTTCTCCTTGATCTTCACATAAATATCACCACGTAGAATCCTACTCCTCACCGCGTCTCTCCAAGTAGACAGGGCCGTGCTCATCTTCGTGAGGGCGGCATTGTTCACTTTATTCCCTGAGAGGCATGTGTTTGCAAAGTCACCGGGGAACTTGTATCATTCGTGCAGCTTTGTGAAGAGGAGGTTGCGTAAATTCCCTCAGTCATGATGCCTTAGGTTCTCGGTGTTGATCGAGAGAGTGCTCCGGAGAATGCACCCAAGTTGTCCCGCGTACCCACTAACTAATTCTTTGGGCGTCATTGGATACCACTAGAGGACACTTCAGTAAATTCCTCCTTGACAGTGTCGAGCACGTTCGGGCGCCCGTCCTTCCGTTGCCTCTTCAGTTTGCTGCCATCTGTGCGTGTGATGCCATCATTAGTGGTGGCATCCTGGGCGGCACCATCAGTGGTGGCATCCTTGGCGGCACCATCAGTGGTGTCATCCCTGACGCCACTAGGGGTTGTGTAGTCGGGATCGGTGTCTTCCACGGCGTCCTCGTAGCGGTGAGGTTCTTCCTCCATCTCCTGGGATAGCTCCCAGAATTTCTTGCTCGAACCACAGGCCTCATCGTTGTTGGCCATGTTCGCTCTAAATAGGAAAAAAAATGGTCAAAAAGTTGGTTATTGTCAAGGAACAAGATCTCTAAGTTGACCAAATAAGCTAATTCTCGAGGAATTTCGCCAAAAAGTTGGTTATTGTCAAGGAACAATTGAGAGATGTTTGTGATATTGCCTAGGTGTGACTACTAGATACCTGCAGTATAATTCAGAATAAAGGCTACTAGCATTTACAAGCATTTCCTTTCTGCTCGTCCAGAAAATATTTAACAGGAGTACACTACTAGAGTTAACAACTTGGGCATCTTCTAGGTCAAACTAAAAATGTTGATTAATTTTTGTTTTGGTTGAGAATCGGGCACCTTCTAGGTCAAAAAAATTGGGCACGACCTTTGCTAATTTTCTTGACCTAGGAGTGCCCCATTCTCAACCGAAACGAAAATTAATCAACATTTCAGGAGAAAGGGGTATGAACAAGCAGATTTTACTCCAGAGAGTTCTTGCAGGTGCGTATGAACTGCAGCATCTCAAAGCAGATAACAACACAACAACAAATGAAATTGCCAGAACTGAATGCTCTGCTTCTTCTCATACCCTCCAAAGAACTTTAACCAGTAGTAGCAGATAACAACACAACAACAGTAGAATAACAACTTGTTATTCCTCTAAAGTTGACAGCAACCAACCATATCTCGAGTCAGCATGAACTAGCTATTCAGTCAAAATTCTGATGCAAGCAAACATTTTGTTTGTGTCATGGAAAATCAACACTCAGTTTCAGTCTCTTGAAATAGAATTCGAATACACTCTGTTCCGTTGTGTTTGTGGGTGTTCTGTCAAAGTAATTTTCTTCTCTGTGTGCATATAGCTTAGTTAGCCGCTGCAGTGCTGCTAGTGGGTTTAGCTACTATACTGCTCAGGCTTATTTGAATATAGACTTATTATTACTTAATACTGGGTGTTCAAAAACCATTATAAGTTTCAATGCTACTGCTTCTCATGATCAAAATAAAAGACATGCTGATAACCAGCTTGAACATGTTTGCTTAATTGCAATTGAGTAATATAATTCAGGTGGGGCAAAATTAAAAAAAAATCAGGTGGGGCGGCTTGCCCCCTAGCGATTCATCAAAAAAGTAACAAGAGGGGGTCCCTAACTACAAGCATGCTGATAACTAAAATCAAGCAGAAAATTAACTATACTACACAAGGCATAAGGTATACCTAACCAAGATATATAAATAACAGAGGGAAAATAAATAAAGAAACAAAAGAAAATAAGTGATTAATAACACATACCTGAAGCCTCACCGAGTGCACCTCCAAGAAAGCAGAGAAAACCCTAACACTCACACCACCTCAAAATCAAAATCCCTACAAAAGATCTGAAAATCAACAAACAAAACTTAAAATCACTACAAAAAAGGACACATCCGTGACATTTTGGGCCGAACGAAAAAAAATTCTGTCATACATATGACACTTCTATGACGATAATTGTGACAAAACCCGGTATCATCGTAGATGTGCTGGGCTCCTACTTCTATGACAAAAAATCATGACAGAAAATGGGCTTTTCGTCCTGGGCGGGCCGGAGATGCAGCTGCATGACATTCTTTGGGCCGTCCATGACAGAAAAAACCGTGGTAGAAGCGAGGGTGAGGAAAATTTCGGGGAATTCCCGGTTACGGTGGGCAGTCGGGGGCCGAGCGATGTGCGTTTCTCTCGTACACGTACGCGCGTGTGTGCGAGGCGTTGGCTCTAAATGAACCCGATCGAGGCGTTGGGCTCTAACTGAAACCCGAGCGATTGCACTGCAGGCTACGCGTTACTGAACCCGAGCGATCGATTCCTTCGCTACTGCTGCTAACTGAAGCCGATCGATGCTGCCTCTCTGGATGAACAGTGAGCGTTGCGGGTGGTTTGGATGAACAGTGAGCTGTGGGAGTGGATGAACAGGACCCATGGCGTTGCCTCTGGATGAACAGGACCCCGATCGATCGAGCCGGTTGGGGCTGGATGAACAGGACCCCGTGGAGGGCTGGATGAACAGGACGACCCCGTGGAGGGGTGGATGAACAGTAGATGGTGGAGGGGTGGATGAACAGTAGCTGTGGAGGGGTGGTTGAACATGAGCCCGTGGAGAGGGGTGGTTGAACAGTAGCCGGTGGAGTAGCACGCGGTGGAGGCTGGATGAATAGGAGCCCGTGGATGAACAGTCGCAGGTGGAGGCTGGAGGAGGTCGACGGTGGATGAACAGTAGCCCGTGGAGGTTGGAGGAGGTCGACGGTGGAGATGAACAGTATCCCGTGGAGTCCTATTTTGCGATACGCCACACCCCTCCCGATGAACAGGACCCCCGTTTCGACCGTAGCACTCCAACACATGTCCGTTTCGTCCGTTTTGCGGTACGCCACACCCCTCCCGATCAACAGGACCCCAGTTTCAATCGTAGGAGGCCCGTTTCCTCCATTTTGCGGTACGCCACACCCCTCCCGATCAACAGAACCCCCGTTTCGACCGTAGGAGGTCCGTTTCCTCCATTTTACGGTACGACACACCCCTCCCGATTAACAGGACCCCATTCCGAACGTAGGATGTCCGTTTCCTCCGTTCTGCGGTACGCCAGGCCTCGTTTCCATTGCCTGTTCCGTCCAAGCCCTCCCGATGAACATGACCAAGCATTCCGTTCCGACACAGACGGTTGGCTCCCCATGAACACGACAACGACGTTGTTTCTCCGTTCCAACCCAGCCATGTACACGAGCCCTGGCCGTACGTATACGCGAGTAGGCGTTCGAAACCCCGCCCGTATGTACAAATACGTGGCCGTATTTTCTTTCTTGCACACTGGCCGCTGTACGTACGTGTACATGCTACGTGTGCGCCTCTACTACGACACGTGCGCGCCTCTACATCGACCAGTATATATGTATGTACACGTTCGCGACCAGAATGACAACGCTACGTACGCTTCGACCAGGTGGGTCCCGACTGTCATGCACTTCCTTGTGTGCGAAGATGTAGCTGGTGGGTCGCAGCAGTCAGGTGCACAAATCGGTTTTTTTTGCCCGGACGCACTTCCTTGCGTGTGAAGGTGTGGCTTGGGGGTCCCAGCAGTCAGGGGGCCGAATCATTTTTTTCCTGAACACACTTCCTTGCGTGCGAAGATGTAGCTGGTGGGTCCCAGCAGTCAGGGGGTGATACGTCTCCAACGTATCTACTTTTCCAAACACTTTTGCCCTTGTTTTGGATTCTAACTTGTATGATTTGAATGAAACTAACCCAGACTGACGCTATTTTTAGCAGAACTGCCATGATGTTGTTTTATGTGTAGAAAAGAAAAGTTCTCAGAATGTCCTGGAAATCCACGGAGGCACTTTTCAGATTTAATAAGAATTTTTGGCGAAAGAATCAAGGTCAGGGGGCCCATGGGCTGTCCACGAGACAGGGGGCGCCCCCCCCCCATAGGGGCACGCCCTCCTATCTCGTGGGCCCCTCGGACCTCCTCCGACCTCAACTCCAACTCCATATATACCGTTTCGAGGAGAACAAAAATCAAGGAGAACTTCATTGCATTTCACGACACGGAGCCGCCGGCAAGCCCTAATCTCTCTCGGGAGGGCTGATCTGGAGTCCGTTCGGGGCTCCGGAGAGGGGGATTCGTCGCCGTCGTCATCGTCAACCATCCTCCATCACCAATTTCATGATGCTCACCGCCGTGCGTGAGTAATTCCATTGTAGGCTTGTTGTACGATGATGGGTTGGATGAGATTTACCATGTAATCAAGTTACTTTTGTTAGGGTTTGATCCCTAGTATCCACTATGTTCTGAGATTGATGTTGCTATGACTTTGCTATGCTTAATTCTTGTCACTAGGGCCCGAGTGCCATGATTTTAGATCTGAACCTATTATGTTTTCATGAATATATGTGTGTTCTTGATCCTATCTTGCAAGTCTATAGTCACCTATTATGTGTTATAATCCGACAACCCCGAAGTGACAATAATCGGGATACTTATCAGTGATGACCGTACTTTGAGGAGTTCATGTATTCACTATGTGTTAATGCTTTGGTCCGTTCTCTATTAAAAGGAGGCCTTAATATCCCTTAGTTTCCACTAGGACCCCCCGCTGCCACGGGGGGGGGGGGGGGGTAGGACAAAAGATGTCATGCAAGTTCTTTTCCATAAGCACGTGTGACCATTTACGGAATACATGCCTACATTACATTGATGAATTGGAGCTAGTTCTATATCACTCTATTTTATAACTATTGCATGAGGAATCGCATCCAGCATAATCATCCATCACTGATCCATTGCCTACGAGCTTTTCACATATTGTTCTTCGCTTATTTACTTTTCCGTTACTACTGTTACAACTACTACAAAAACCAAAAAACATTTACCTTTTCTGTTGCTACTGTTACCATTACTATCATAACTCTTGCTACTAAATACTTTGCTACAGATACTAAGTTATCCAGGTGTGGTTGAATTGACAACTCAACTGCTAATACTCAAGAATATTCTTTGGCTCCCCTTGTGTCGAATCAATAAATTTGGGTTGTACTTCACCCTCGAAAGCTGTTGCGATCCCCTACACTTGTGGGTTATCAAGAGTAATTTCTGGCACCATTGCCGGGGAGCATACCTCTATTCTCTGAGTCACTCGGGATTTATTTCTATTGATCACTATGAAGAACTAGAAAGACGCTAAGACCAAGATTTTGCCCTCAACTACGAGGGGAGGTAAGGAACTGCCATCTAGCTCTGCACTAGATTCTCCTTCCGTTATTAGTAGGCTTGCGACACCTAAACGTGCTACTGCTATGAATTCTGATATGTCGCATGTTATTGATGATGCCACTTCTACTATGCATGATGAAACTACTTCTGTGTGTGATACTACTTTGCCATTAGGTGAATTTCTTGATGAACAACTTGCTAGAGCTAGGGGGAATGAAAATATTGAAGATGCTATTGATGATAGTGATGATGAACGTTCCCCCATTGATTATGTTTTACCTGTTGTTCCTAAGTGTTATGTTATGAATGAAAAAGCTGCTATGGAAATTCTTGCTTGCAATGATAGATCTGATCTTAAGACATTATTAGCTAAATGGAAGCAGCAGTCTCTTAATGCTAGAATGAAACCCGATCCTACTTTTGCTACTTCACCTATCTGTGTTACTGATAAGGATTATGAATTCTCTGTTGATCCTGATATTATTACTTTAGTTGAATCTGATCCTTTTTATGGCCTTGAATCTGAAACTGTTGTGGCACATCTTACCAAGTTGAATGATATAGCCACCCTATTTACTCATGATGAGAAGTCTCACTATTTATATATCCTTAAGATATTTCCGTTCTCATTAAAGGGTGATGCTAAGACTTGGTATAATTCTCTTGCTCCTGGTTGTGTGCGTAGTCCCCAGGATATGATCTATTACTTCTGTGTTAAATATTTCCCTGCTCATAAGAAACAAGCTGCCTTGCGGGAAATATATAATTTTGTGCAAATCAAAGAAGAGAGTCTCCCACAAGCTTGGGGGAGGCTTCTCCGGTTTCTTTATGCTTTGCCTGATCATCATCTTAAGAAAAATGAAATACTTGATATCTTTTATAATGGACTAATCGATGCTTCCAAGGACCACTTGGATAGTTGTGCTGGTTGTGTTTTCAGGGAAAGAACAGCCGACGAAGCTGAAATACTATTGAATAATATGTTGACTAATGAAAATAATTGGACTCTTCCCAAGCCAGTTCCTAAAGTAATTCTTGAACCAATTGAGCCAACTCCTGAGCCTATTCCTAAACCCACGGCGAAGAAGAGAGGTGTTTTATTTCTCAGTCCTGAAGATATGCAAGAGGCAAAGAAATCAATGAAAGAAAAAGGTATTAAAGTTGAAGATGTTAAGAATTTACCTCCTATTGAAGAAATACATGGTCTGAATATACCGCCTGAAGAACTACATTGTCTTGATAACCCGACACAGGTAGTGAAGGTAAATTCTCTCTATAGATACGATAAAGTTGAAATACCCTCTACTAAATTTCATAGCCCATGCTTAGATGAATTTGATGACTTTATGGCTAGACAAGAAAGTCTTAATGCTTACGTTAGTAGAGAGTTAAAGAATAATGCTTTCGAGATAGGACGTGTAGGTGATAATCTGGCTAGAGATAAAGATGAACTTCACCGCGTTAGCAAATATGCTTCTATGGTTGCTACTCAAGCTGAGCAAGTACTCAAAGCTCAAAACGATTTTCTTGATGAATTGAATAATAAAAATGACTTTGCTGTTAGAGTGGCTACTAGAACTGGTAGAATGACTCAGGAACCTTTGTATCCTGAAGGCCACCCTAAGAGAATCGAGCAAGATTCTCAAAGAAATAATTTAGAGGCACCTAGTTCTTCTAAGAAGAAGAAGAAGAAAAATGATAGAACCTTACATGCTTCTAGTGAACCTACTGTAGACACACCTGAGAATCCCAATGATATTTCTATTTCTGATGCTGAAACGCAATCAGGTGATGAACATGAACCTAGTAATAATGTTAATGATAATGTTCATGTTGATGCTCAACCTAGCAAAGATAATGATGTAGAGATTGAACCTGCTGTTGATCTTGATAACCCACAATCAAAGAATCAACGTTATGATAAGAGAGATTTTGTTGCTAGGCAGCACGGTAAAGAAAGAGAACCATGGGTTCAGAAACCCATGCCCTTTCCTCCAAAGCCATCCAAGTCAAAGGATGATGAGGATTTTGAGCGTTTTGCTGAAATGATTAGACCTATTTTCTTACGTATGCGCTTAACTGATATGCTTAAAGCAAATCCTTATGCTAAATATATGAAGGATATCATCACAAATAAAAGAAAGATACCGGAAGCTAAAATTTCCACCATGCTTGCTAATTACACTTTTAAGGGTGGAATACCAAAGAAACTTGGAGATCCGGGTGTACCAACTATACCATGCTCCATTAAAAGAAATTATGTTAGAACTGCTTTATGTGATCTTGGAGCCGGTGTTAGTGTTATGCCTCTCTCTTTATATCATAGACTTGAATTGAATAAGTTGACACCTACTGAAATATCTTTGCAAATGGCTAATAAATCAACTTCTATACCTGTCGGTATTTGTGAGGATGTGCCTGTTGTGGTTGCAAATGTCACTATTTTAACAGACTTTGTTATTCTTGATATTCCCGAGGACGATAGTATGTCTATTATCCTTGGTAGACCTTTTCTTAATATTGCATGGGCTATTATTGATTGCAACAAAGGCAATGTCACTTTTCATGTTAATGGTAATGAGCATACGGTACACTTTCCGAGGAAACAATCTCAAGTTCATAGCATCAATTCTATTGAAAAAGTTCCAACTATCATTTTTGGAGGTTTTGAATTTCCTCTCCCTACTGTCAAGAAAAAGTATGATATTCTTATTGTTGGGGATTTTCATATCCCCGTTGAGGTAACTTAGTGTTATTCGGAATTAGAGGTGTGACCCGCGCATTTGCGCGGCTTGACCAAACATGAATATACTTTTTGTTTACCAGATTCGGTAAACAAAGCCATTTATTTGTCTTGCTTGAAAACAAAGTACTTATTTTCCTCTAGTCTAGCCAACATAGTAATGAGTAATTTGCCATGTGAGGTTGCCCACTTTGGTGTACTGGATGAGCCTTGTTAAGTAGGTAGTAATACTTCACATTGTAAGTAGGAAAATGAGCAGGTATTTTTTTTGCATGACAAATAGGCGACTTTGCTGGTAACATAAATAGTGGAGCACCGTAAAACTCAATCGACCATACTTTGACTTGACAGGAACATTCAAGCTACTATAAATGGAAAAATGAAGTGTATATTTGAAAACAGTAGATGACATTACCTTGTCCACATACGCATGTATCTTCTGTTTCTTGCTTCATAAGTGTGAACAAATACCAAAAATCTTGAAGAAAAGACAGAGTTGGAGTGTCACAAACATAAATTAGCTGCACTTATTACATAGAGTTGTGGATATATGTGCTCTTCCATGTATAATAGTAGCTTCTTCCATGTACAGTGTGCATATGAAAGTCTCTGAGGTTCAGTTCAGAAGAATGATTTAGTTGGACCATTAAGAGAAATCTAAAATATAATACCAGTGTGGGTGGTAAATTTGGTTCTCTTACATCTAGTGGTGATCATAACAATGACTCGAGATTAGATAAAAGTGTCTATGCTGAAGAAATAGACTGCCATTAGAACTCATGATTTGCAACCTCTAGAATGTTCAAACTTCCTTCTACTTTATATGGATCATCTTGACCAAGAGGCCCACCTTAGTAACCATTTTACAATTCAAAATATATTATATACATATGGTCAAATGCAGTACCATTAGTAGCTCAAGATCTTGTTGGACAATGTCGAGGTGAGGACGTGTGAAGTTTTTATATTTAATATTTCTCAAGAATTCAGATAATTTGGGCCCAACTATTGCTCTGACATGGCGCGCGTATCCATTCTAGGTGTTTCCCTCCACCCCCTTTACCAAAAGGTGGGATTCTCTCTAATAAACTGTATGACATATATACAAACTAATGTTTTCTTTGATAAATACTGGTGTATTGAGTGAATTAGTAAAATTGTTATGTAAATAATTCACTATGGATGTGAAAATAAGATTAACCTGGATATATAGAAAACATGAGTGGATGATGCATTGGCAGATCGGCTAGCTAGACTTGCAAAAAGATGTGAGGAAAGCATTTAGCTAGCTTATGAACCGTACATGCTGGTGTATGCATGCTGTCGAACTTGAAATTCTATACAATCTATGCACACTAATCCAGAATCCAACTGCCCCGACAATTAATCCATTAGTTCTAGCATCTAGTAATTTTATCCGTAAAACCTATTAGAACTATATGGGATAAAGATATGTAAGTAAAGAATGACCAAACTTGAGTCCGGATAGAGCATAGATGCATCAGGAGCTGTAGCACGGCAGCCATCACACATCGTATTCGTCATTGCCCATGGTTACCTAGTTGGCAGATGTGTTGGACATCGTTTCCGCCGGCAACACAGTTCCATCAATGCATCATCGCCCAGAAGCAGTGGTATTGTGAGAGGGCATGCGCAAGGCAGATGCTGGACAGACCATCAACACTGGTTTGAACGTGTTTACATACTATAGAAAAAGTGAGGCCGTATAAAAAACTGGGAAGAAAGAACATCACATATTTACTGGTACCATACAGATTCATTAGAATCATTCGGAAGAGTTTTCAATTTTCTCCATAACAAACCAAGAACCAATTGAGGCAGCACGAATATTCAATAGGTGCAAGTATGTACACGTACGCTTGCTTTTAATTGATACGTGCAAGTATGTACAATACGTGCAAATCTCCCCCTTCTTTATTTGACTTTTTAGGGGGGAACACTTGCTACCTTTCACAATTGTTGATTGCGCTTTGTTGCTATTAGTATTAGTTGGTATGTTCTCTCCCTAAAAATGTAGAGACATATTATATGGAAAACTCCATGAGCTGTTCCACATAATCAGTGCAACGTTAAGGAATTGGATGCTCCCTCCAACTTGCGTCCCTGCTTGGCCTGCACTCAACAATACAACAGTATAGGGTGCAGTGGAACAGTGGATCAGAAATACATCACACCTTATACAGTATAAGGAGTACAACAGAAAAAACCCTGGTCGATTCCGTCACTATTCTCACATAGAGGATAATCTAACAGCGGGATCTAATTAAGAACAAACATATTGGAAAAATACTTATGGAATCAAGGCAGCAGGGACAGGTGACGGTGGCGCTAGTGGCACGGCAAAATGTCTTATTGGCAGGAGGTGATGCTCACACTCGAGCAGTCGAGCTAGGTGATATCTGTGACATGCAAATGCAGTACCATTAGTAACTCAAGATCATGCTGGACGATGTGGAGGTGAAGATGTGTGAAGTTTTCATATTTAATATTTCTCAACAATTCAGATAATTTGGCCCCGACTATTGCTCTGACATGGCACGCGTATTCATTCTAGGTGTTTTCCTCTATCCCCTTTACCAAAAGGTGGAATTCTCTGTAATAAACTGTATGGCATATATACAAACTAATGTTTCCTTTGAGACATACTGGTGTATTGACTGAATTATTAAAATGGTTGTACAAATAATTTACTATGGATGTGAAAATAAGATTAACCTGGATATATAGAGAACATGAGTGGATGATGCATTGGCAGATCGGCTAGCTCGAATTGCAAAAAAATGTGAGGAAAGCAATTAGCTAGCTTATGAACCGTACATGCTGGTGTATGCATGTTCTGTCGAACTTCAAATTCTATACAATCTAGGCACACTAATCCAGAATCCAACTCCCCTGATAATTAGTCCATTAGTTCTAGCATCTAGTAATTCCATCCGTAAAACCTATTAAAACTATACGGAATAAAGATATGTAAGTAAAGGATGACCAAACCTGAGTCTGGATAGAGCACAGATGCTTCATGAGCTGTAGGTTGTAGCACGGCAAACATCACACATCGTATTCATCATTGCCCATGGTGACCCAGTTGGCAAATATGTTAGACATCGTTGCCGCCGGCAACATGGTTCCATCAATGCATCATCTCCGGGAAGCAGTGGTTCTGTGAGAGAGCATGCGCAAGGCAGATGGTGGAGAGACAATCAATGATTGATATGCAGAAAGCGGCCGCATAGATAGTAGAGCTGGTGGCGCGGTCTTGGCATCTACAAAGTCCAACAGACTACCTCTAGCTACGGAGTAGAGACACAGCTTGTGTGGTCTCCCATTCTTGTCCAAGCCATCCACGTCCCCATGATCACCCTGATCGACTCCTCCCCCGAAAACATATCCATCGCCATGAACCCAGTCATCAAGATTCACCCATGATCAAACATATCAGCCATGATGTGGACCTTCCGTGATGAATATCTACCTGGTCTCAGCGGCGGCGCCGCCGGCCGCCGTGAGCAGGGTGTTGAGGAGGCACCGCCCACATAGTGCTCGTTGGTGCTGTACTTAATGGTCAACACCACCTCGTCCTGCTTCTCCGAGATCTTCAGCAGCTTCGCTAGCACCAAAGCTGGCTCCGGCCTATTAGTCTCCGAGAACTGTGTGCGGGAGCCAATGTTTGGACATCGTCAGCGAATTGAAACCCTAGCTGCGAGAGGTAAGCCATGGAGAGAGGCATATGACCTTCTTGACATAAAAAGAATCCTACATTCCTACTTGGACTCTCTTGCAGCGATCCGGTTACATCCATATGACTACCACGCGTCTATTTTTTCCAGTTGGACTACATGTCTATGTATACGTATCACATAGACGTGACAGTTTTTTTGGCATTGACAACGTGACAACTTAATCTGTTGGTGTGCACATGTGAATATATATGTTACGTAAAAACTTTTAAATCTCAGGCGTTATTTCTTTGATCAGATGGTGGAAATAGTATTAACATATGTGGACGAACGCGGAGGACCGTTTTTCTTTTGTCTTAATTATATAATAGATGTTTCCAACATCTTTTTGTGCAGTTCCACTAAAATATATGGTATCTTCAAAGAAGATTCCTGTTTGCACAAGTACAGATAATTACGTATTACATTAAGAGTGTCATCAAATCAGTGACAAAACAATTGCTCGTTCCATCCATAGCAATAAATTAAGATGCAATACTATATCATTACTTGTGTCATCACAGTTCCAGTGCTTCATTACAGCACCGGGAGTTGATTTTTGTTTTTCCGCTTGTTCTTCCCCTTCATCACTTGGTTCAATAACAGACAAACTTCGCCTTCAATGTAACATTTGGCATGTCAATTAGGGAGCACAAGTATAGCACTAAACAATGACATTAATTTTCTGATGAAAGCGGCAAAATACAGGCCAACAGTTGTGAAATATCCTTATCTTTCCTCAATGGGATATTACGGTGCACATACAGATTGGAAGTCTTGTCTCCATTTGTGCGGTTCACTAAAATCAAGCAACATTATCATACAAGTAGCACAACATATGAAAGCACACTGCAGAATCATGTGAAAGAAGGCTAGTACTGACCTCTCATGATGCGGAATTCAAACAACTCACAAGAAGAAGATCTGAACCAAATTTGTCAACACGGATGGGAAGTAAGATCTCCTCTTCTGCAGTTCCACTAAGATCAAGCAATCAAGCAACGCTGTCGGTGTGGCATTTTGGTTGAACTGCACAAAACACTTACTCTTAAAACAAAAGTGTTTTGTGCAGTGCAACAAAAGGTCACAATGGCAACAAGGTGAAGTAGATAACCCTGTTTATACAGAGGTGCAAAGGAAACAATTAGTGGTCAATAACGGTGGATGACACAGAAGCCAACAAAAAGAAGCATCTACCTTATCTAAATGGGAAAGAAAGCGACCATAGCATTTCTCAAACGGTGGCATTGATTAATATTAACATAGAGATTATATTAACAATAAAATTCATTGAACATGTAATTTGCATTTAACTGTGGCATTGCATCAATTTTCTAGCGACATTATTATAGGGTGTTTGTTTACACGGACATTTTGGTGTAGGGACTAAAAAAACTCCGTGTCAGTCCCATCCAAACCGAACAGGAGGAACTGTTAGGGACTAAAAGTGAGCATTTGGGACTAAAAAAGAAGACCCCGAGGGAGTCTTTTTGGGACTTTTTCCAACAGTTGCCCCTGCCACACATCGCACCTTGTCTCTATTAGTTCATTACTAGGGGCAACATGGTCTTTTAGCATGTCATTTAATAACCTCTAGTCCATGTTTAGTCCCTGGAACCAAGCAGGTAGGGACTAGGGAGTTTTTAACAAAACAGGGCCTTAGATTAACAACAGCTAATGAGTTGCACGGGACAGTGGACGCACCAGCACCATGTACATCTACCAATATACTGTGGTCATGCACAGTTTGTTGCAACAAAGTACGAACAACCAAGGAATTTGTGTTGGTCTCAGTTTTTTTATATTTAGACACATTTGCCTATGTGAGCGCAGCAAATCTAGTCCTGCGCAAACTCTACAGCCTTGTCCCCCAAAACAAAAGATCAGTTCGTTACAGATGTGCGTACTGCGTTTGTCAATGTTTTCCCTTTTCGACCAACGTAGGTGCTAGATAGCTAGTCTGTACTAGTACTTTCGCCCCTTTCTTTCCTCTTTGAACCACGTCCTAGATTTATGCGATACAACTTTCCCCACTACTTTCCCCCATTCCTTTCCTCTTTGAACCACATCCTAGATTCATGCTATACAACTTTCCCCCTTCATTTCCTCTTTGAACCACGTCCTAGATTCATGCTATATACAACTTTTCCCACTACTTTCCCCCACTCCTTTCCTCTTTGAACCACGTCCTAGATACATGGTATACATGCAGCTAGAGAAATGCATGTAGAGTAAGTAAATTATACCTTAAGGTTCTTGGGGCGTGGTTCGGTGGGCGATGGGACGGCGGCGAAGAAGAAGGGGTCGGAGGCCCTCCCGCGGCGCCGTTGGGTGAAAGTGAACAGCTGCGCCGGTAGTAGATTCCCTCCCTCGCCAATGGCGACAACGTTAAGCCTCCTTCCCTTCCCAGCGGACGGATCCTGCCGGCTCTTTGAGCAGCAGTGAGGGGAGAGAGAGGCCAATGAAGTCTTGTTTAGATCTGGAGAGGGCGAGAGAGTTTGAAGAGAGCAACTACAAGCGTTGAGGCTCCAGCGTGTATATATATACTGGAGAGAGAGTGTGAAGCGTGCAAACCCTAGAAAACAAGTGCCGAGGCTGCAGCTTATACGTGATGAAGTGATTATACGGTCACTACGGTCACTATGAGATCGTATAGCTCCGTATCCATCCATTTTGACAAGTCAAAGAATCCTCCTGGCAAAAATTATGCTGAAGTGTAGTTATCGAACCTGAGACCTCAAGTTTGATGAGCGAACAGGCTAACCAGCTACACAACCTCCCGTTATGTTCAACGAGAGGAAAATAACCTTTTATATATTCCTGCATTCGTGTGACAAGCATGCCGTGTTTTTTGTGTGTGTGTGTGTGGGAGTCATTGGGATTTCAATCATAATCGTGTCATGTGGCTTTGGTGGTAAGACTATCCACAGTGGTGCAGAAATAATGCAGCCTTAGTCACCTTACCTCTCTCCATGTAGTATGTTGGGTCCTACCAGTCAGAGGGTGAAACAAACAAATTAATAAGAAAAATTAAAAGCGCCAGCGGTGTATCTTACCTCACGCATCTCGCTACTGCTCGAGAACACTGTCCAATTGATCCATCTATTCGCTCATGTACTATTTTAAGTGAATCCTTATTATAACATGCACACAATTTTGGGCACTTGTATTCAACTTAAGTTAGTGTGCCACCGTATCTCGTATACTTACTACTCCCTCCGTCTAGGTGTAATAAGTCACGTTAGCAGGTGCAACGGGACCAAGGTGTGTGCGTGTGCGTGTGTGCATGTGTGTGTGTGTGTGTTTAACAGCATGTGTGTGTTAGAGAGAACGACAGATCGACCTACTCATACAAAGAGATGGTGTGTAGTGTATGATTTTAGCCGCGAGAGTTGGTGCATCCTCTCATTTGCGGGCGTGTCCGGTAGGGACATGCGGACAGCTGCCACGCCCGCTTCTGACCATCTTGGCCCACCCAAAGCCCCTTCATCGCCCGCGCGCGCTTCCCACCCGAAACGGTTAGCGCCGCTCCAAAGAATCGGTGCCGCATTCATGCCCGGGCAGAGCGGACGCGACCTCTCACTGGCGCAAGAGTGATGGTTGCTTCGTCCGTCCAACTTACTGCTGGGTCTATGTGATTTGACGGCTCATTGGTCTTTATTACTGAGGTGGAGGGCCTGCTGGATGTGCCACGCTTTCGGCGAATGGAGGTACTCCCTCCGTCTAGGTGTGTAAGTCATGTTAAAAAAATAAGAGACGAGGAGTGTGCATGCTTTTAATGACTTGAGACTACCAAACACGACATGCAGTGGTTAGTTCATTGCATGCAATGCTATTAATTAGCAAATAAACATTACTCTAAGGTCTTTCGTTTTCCCCTTCTCCTTGGTCACGGTGCACAGGCTAAGATGACTTACTCACCTAGACGGAGGGAGTACTACTAGATTACAATTTTCTCCATTCTTACAGCGGAGGAGTGCAAGAGCAGTGAAAACACATAGGCTCCGCGTGTTGTCGCGGAACAGCCGTATATCTCTCTGCCCAAAATTATCGATTTCATAGAACTAAAAAAAAACTCTATAACCGCATGACAAATGTGGTAGCCAAACTAAATAAACTCCCATCATCATTTGGATCATCCCACGTAAGGAAAAAAGATCAGCCAACTCCTACTGCATAATGGGATTATATTTTTCTTTTTGACATGTTAATGGGACTTAAAAGCTCACTTACATGCATGCTACTGGTGCATGCTTGCATGCAGACATGTTGATGTGGTTTGAAACCCACTCACATGCATGCCACGGTATTTCTGCATGCTTGCATGTGGCTTAGTGCGGAGCCTCTCAACGTCTAGATCAGACGACTATTATGGACTGATTTAGTTCATCTAACGGCTACATTAATTTTGATGATGTGGCTCAAGGAGAGGATAGATAATTCCTAGTAGTGGGGGCTAGCTATTACTAGTAGATAAGTCTTTGTAGAGATTCCACTATATACATCCGCATGTGGTTCATGGTGAAATCTCTACAAAGACTTATATTTAGGAACGGAGGAAGTACTAGTATAGTACGTACTGTAATTTATCAGCGAGATAAATTTGTACAATGCTATGAAGCTTCTAGCTTCTGTTACATGTATCTTGCGTCCAAGGTTGCACGTTGCAACATTTCATCAAATACAAAGGAGACTAACATGCATGTTATTGCATCTCAATGATTGACAGATCATAGCAACTATGTACTCCCTCTGTTCCAAAATAAGTGTCTCAACTTTATGCAAACTTTAGTACAAAGTTGTACTACTACTAAAGTTGACACTTATTTTGGAACAGAGGCAGCTAAAGAAAAAAACGATCCATGCAGTCCCTAGCCCTTGAACCGTGAACCCTAACCAGGCTTTAATTTGCTGGCAACGTTCGAACTTCCTAAAAAATGAAGTTTGCAACCTTTTGACCATTGGATCATTTTGTGCAGTTTCACCAAAATCGAGATGAGCATCCCTGTGGCAAAGAAATTGAAGAAGCGTGATTAGAATAAGATTACTGGGACTAGTTGATGAGACATAAACTCACAGAAATACAGTATGTAGAAGCCAGTAGAGGTATGTGCGGCACAAAGAAGTAGAGAAATATCCACATGAGTGATGTGGGTAGCTGGAGCAGTGGTGCAAGCTGGCTGTAAAGGGAGTTGTACCTGAGGGATGTTGGGATGTAGCTCAACCTTGAGGAGGGCGGTGGGAGGCGGCAACTGCCCACGTCGCGGTAGTGAGCAAGGGACGAAGGCAACCTCACCGGCTTTGTGAGAGAGAACTGAGGGGACCCCTGATCGGGACGTGCCAATAGTGGGTTTTCATCGTCGGCGATGGCGACTGCATCTACACTAAGCATCCACCCCTTCCCCCGGCGAACTTGATCCGCCGGGATGTTAGAGATGTGGCTACAGTCGTTTTGTGCGAGAGAGTGTGAAGAGAGCAACCCCAGCAAGCAAACGTGTAGGCTGGCCCGTCCTATATAGTGGAGCGGTTTCCTTATCTCTCCATATGATCCTATCATATTGCGTACGTGCCACTGAAGAAAAAAACTTTATTTATAAATGATGCGGCACCTACTACTCATTCTCCTATAACCTTGCGCTTGGCATGTCCAAAATATTAACCTTGCGATTGGCTCTTCGCCTCTTTGGGAAGTCGAAAAATAATGGTAGTGCAGTATATATCGTTCTGGCTATATGAGACCGAATGAATTGCTGCACGTCCACCACGTGGGCGAGGGTCGAGGGGCGAGGGAGAGTGCTACATACGGAGCAAAATGAGTGAATCTACACTCTAAAATACGTCTATATACATCCGTGTTTGGAGTATGTACTAGTAGTTCGTATTGAAATATACTAAAGGACATATATATTCCAAACAATATGATATAATCTCTATAACCAAGGTATTAGTAGGGACGAGGAGTAAACGGAGGGAGTAGTAAATTTTTCTCCTCGTCCTGCGAGCCACCGCGCGCATGGGCGAGGGAGCGGGCATAAGGCGGAGCAAGCTTCACCTCATCCTGCAAGCCACCGCACCCGTGGGCGGGGGAGACGGCATACTAAACAAGCTTCTCCTCGTTCTGCGAGTTGACGGGACACATCAAAATTACTCCAGTGTATAGAGCCTTGCCTCTAAGGTAGGCCCCACATGGTTTGCCTCTTTTTTAATTTAACATAACGCGTCAAGTCGCAGTTTGTTTGTTCACCCGTAGTAGACGATCCTCCCTCCACCAAGTGGACAACCAGTACACGTGCCAAATTACCACATGGGCTGCCTTTTTCGTACAGAAATGAGCTCCACCGTGTACCAGCGGGCGTGGTTGGGAAAGAGACGGGAGTACGTGCGCCGTGCATGCACCTCTTCTCTTCGTGCACGTCCCCCACCTACGTGGGTGTGTGTGAGAGATACAAACCGCGTTCGTGAGTGTTTTTTGTTTTGGGGTGGGGGTGGGGGTGGGGGTTGATTTCATGAATTATTTGTGGGAATACGTGTCGATGACATCTCAAATAAAATTTTGCATGCAATGTGTGTGAAATGGAGGCCTATCCATATCATATATAGAGGTTCTGGCAATCCACGAGAAGAGAGGGAGGGGTCATAGCTATCGATATAGTCAAAGAGAGGATCAAGTGGGTGGGTGCGAGATCGATGAAGAGAGCCATTGAAATTGTGTGTGTGTGCAAGTCAAAGATATAGGGTGATTGGCCTACCGGAACATTAGAGGGCACATGTCAATTTTCTGTGTGGCAGGGAGACATGACTAGAGCGCTCGATGTATCGATGTGTGTGGGGGGAGGGGTAGGCAGAGGCCTAACTATAGAGGTAGAACGACTCGTATATGTGTTGAGAAGGAGAGACCCAGCTATGTCTTGGGGGAGATTGGTCGACATCCATACATAACTGAAGGACGGGAAATATGATGGGACAGAGAGAGAGAGGAGAGAGAGAGAGAGGGATGGAGAGGGGTAGAGTGTTGGATGGGTGATGGAGTTGCTTCTCGAAGATGGTGGGAGAGGCCTACAAGACAAACTAAAGTTGGAACTGCAATGTTATCAATAAGAGTGGGGATGTGTTTCTGTGTGTGCATGTGCGTGATAGATCTGTCGGGATGCATCCATGGATGATGAAGGGGAACCATGTGTTTGGTAAGCAAATCTAACTAGATCGGTAGATCAATTGTTGTTTGTCGGAGGAAGGGAGAGACACAAGTAATGAGGTAGATCGATCGACGCGTGGGTAAAAACGAGTTATAAGGACCTAGCTAGCTATATGTATAGCAAGAGATCAGTCGGTGTACGTCCATTTGTTAGAGGCAAATAAGGACCAGCGAGACGGATAGACAGAGAGAATGGAGCTAGGAGGTGGTGCGAGAGGCCCGGCTACTAGCTAGATAGGGGGAGGAGTGTGTGGTTGTGAGATCGATGAAAAGAGGGGCGAGAGTTTACACGTGTGTGTGACCGTATGAGAAACGCGAGGCAAGGACACATAAAGGAGGAGATTGAAGGTGTGTGTGTATGTTGTAGGCAGGCATCGCTGGAGAGGTTTATCGATCGGTGTGTGTCGAAAAGGAGTTGTGGAGACTCTGGGAGAACGACCTAAAGAAAAAAATGAATGTGCCCGGTGGATAAAATGCCGAGGGAGGGGGAGGGAGAGGAGGGCGTGTGCATGCAAGAGAGAAAGTTAGTGGTAGCTACAAAGGTTAGAGGATTGTGTGGGTGTAAGAGACTAACAAAGATCATAATTTGATATGAAAGCGGATTCATATATTTGAATAGGAGATCATAGTGTTTTAAACATATGCATGCATGAATATAGCGGTGATACACGTGCTGTGCACATGTTATACCATGATGTGATAATGCATGGCCTTTGCAGCTTACAACTAAATATCGAACAATCTAAACAATACTATATATCGAACATTCTCACATTTTATTTGAATTTGTGGTAATGTGTGGTGTTTGCAACTCACATCTAAATACTTGTAGGCGTATGGGGCGGGGCACATAATGTGATAAACACATTATATATATGAGACATGGTTTAGATTATGAAGATCTAGCTAGAGCTAGAAATGTTGTGTGATTTGAAATCAAAATAAAGTGGATTCAAAAAATCAAGTTTGAGTTCATATAGTACACATAGTTCATATGTAACTCGAGACTAATCATGTGGTGTGCTGTGAAGATAATACACAAATGATGGTTTAACTTGAAAATAATGATGATTGTAGATCTTATTAAAACAAAGAAACGAATGCAAATGCTTTGACTTCATAACAATCACTACTGTAGATCTTATTCAAATAGAGAAACGAATTCAAATTTAGTTCATATTGAAGCGGTAGTATATACGTTTGGAATGCACTAAAACGTTCATTTGAGTAGTAGGTTGCATGCATTATACACGTAGCGAAATGTTTTAATTGAACATAACATTAATTCAAAGTTTTGAGTGACATTTGTAGTGCGCATTGATTTGGTACAATACACGTTAGGCTTGTCCGGAAATTTCAACCCGCGCCTTGTTAGCCCGAAACATTTAAGATATATCTTTGTCTCGTCGTACTCCAACAACTCCCTCCATCTCAACCCGCACCTTGCTATTCCGTAATTACAACGGGTGCAAAAACTCCCACCTCCTGTGAAATCCCGACACGCGAAATGTCTGTGGTACCCCTGAACCGAAAGAAGCGCCTCAAATCGGTGGGGGTACTTTTGTAACTTACCCCACATTTCGGAAAAGCGCATCCCTAAGCCATGTTTCCCCACTGCCATCCCATCTTCCCACCCATTCATACACTGAGGCCGCGAAAACCCGCGACGAAGCCCCACACCCTGCTCCATCCGCCACCCAGCCAGAGCCTCTTCCCCACGACGTCGTCCACAGCAACACCTCGATGTCCCTCATCCATCATACCAGATGAGGATCCATCGTCGATCTCGTGGTCCCGCAGGTTCAGCCACCCCATCCTCCACCTCCAATGAGCTGGCCCGACGTTCCCCTCGTCATTCGCACCACCTCCATTCCCACACCGCCGTCTTCACCTGCACCACCGGAAGAGCATCATCATTGCCGTTTCCTTGGATGAAGCGGCGGCCTAATCGGCGCCACCAAAGAGGTTGTACACTAATCGCCACATTTTCTTCTTGATTCAATCTCACGGTGTTGCCGGCGCTCGGTCCCGAGCCGACAGGGTGCGGCTCCATGCACGGCGGCATCGCCGGCCTCTTCCTCCACGGCATGGCTCCCTCGGTGGTGACGTCCACGTCAGTAGGAGCTGCCGCTCCTTTAGCTCTCGCTCGCGCTGCTGCTTTGCTCTTGCTCTTGGTCCCCTGCCTGGTCTGCTCTTGCTATTGCTATTGCTCTTGCTCGTGCTGCTGCTCTTGCTCTTGCTCTTGCTTGCAATGCTGCTCCGATTTAGCTATACTTCAGTCGACTGAATTGACTTTTGGGTCAGTCA